>NC_034174.2:55561443-55871026 GCF_002021735.2 Oncorhynchus kisutch
CATCATTGATATATACAGAGAAAAGAGTCGGCCCGAGAATTGAACCCTGTGGCACCCCCATAGAGACTGCCAGAGGACCGGACAGCAGGCACTCCGATTTGACACACTGAACTCTGTCTGCAAAGTAGTTGGTGAACCAGGCACGGCAGTCTTCAGAAAAACTGAGGCTACTGAGTCTGCCAATAAGAATTTGGTGATTGACAGAGTCGAAAGCCTTGGCAAGGTCGATGAAGACGGCTGCACAGTACTGTCTTTTATCGATGGCGGTTATGATATCGTTTAGTACCTTGAGCGTGGCTGAGGTGCACCCGTGACCGGCTCGGAAACCAGATTGCACAGCGGAGAAGGTACGGTGGGATTCGAGATGGTCAATGGACCATCTCGGGCCTGTTTGTTGACTTGGATTTCGAAGACCTTAGATAGGCAGGGCAGGATGGATATAGGTCTGTAACAGTTTGGGTCGAGGGTGTCTCCCCCTTTGAAGAGGGTGGCAGCTTTCCAATCCTTGGGGATCTCAGACGATATGAAAGAGAGGTTGAACAGGCTGGTAATAGGGGTTGCGACAATGGCGGCGGATAGTTTCAGAAATAGAGGGTCCAGATTGTCAAGCCCAGCTGATTTGTACGGGTCCAGGTTTTGCAGCTCTTTCAGAACATCTGCTATCTGGATTTGGGTAAAGGAGAACCTGGAGCTGTTGGCCGAGGTTGGAGTAGCCAGGCGGAAGGCATGGCCAGCCGTTGAGAAATGCTTGTTGAAGTTTTCGATAATCATGGATTTATCGTTGGTGACCGTGTTACCTAGCCTCAGTGCAGTGGGCAGCTGGGAGGAGGTGCTCTTGTTCTCCATGGACTTCACAGTGTCCCAGAACTTTTTGGAGTTGGAGCTACAGGATGCAAATTTCTGCCCGAAGAAGCTGGCCTTAGCTTTCCTGACTGACTGCATGTATTGGTTCCTGACTTCCCTGAACAGTTGCATATCGCGGGGACTATTCGATGCTATTGCAGTCCGCCACAGGATGTTTTTCTGCTGGTCGAGGGCAGTCAGGTCTGGAGTGAACCCAGGGCTATATCTGTTCTTAGTTCTGCATTTTTTGAACGGAGCATGCTTATCTAAAATGGTGAGGAAGTTACTTTTAAAGAATGACCAGGCATCCTCAACTGACGAGATGAGGTCAATGTCCTTCCAGGATACCCGGGCCAGGTCGATTAGAAAGGCCTGCTCACAGAAGTGTTTTAGGGAGCGTTTGACAGTGATGAGGGGTGGTCGTTTGACTGCGGCTCCGTAGCGGATACAGGCAATGAGGCAGTGATCGCTGAGATCCTGGTTGAAGACAGCAGAGGTGTATTTGGAGGGCCAGTTGGTCAGGATGATGTCTATGAGGGTGCCCTTGTTTACAGATTTAGGGTTGTACCTGGTGGGTTCCTTGATGATATGTGTGAGATTGAGGGCATCTAGCTTAGATTGTAGGACTGCCGGGGTGTTAAGCATATCCCAGTTTAGGTCACCTAACAGAACAAACTGTGAAGCTAGATGGGGGGCGATCAATTCACAAATGGTGTCCAGGGCACAGCTGGGAGCTGAGGGGGGTCGGTAGCAGGCGGCAACAGTGAGAGACTTATTTCTGGAGAGAGTAATTTTTAAAATTAGTAGTTCGAACTGTTTGGGTATGTACCTGGAAGGTATGACATTACTTTGCAGGCTATCTCTGCAGTAGACTGCAACTCCTCCCCCTTTGGCAGTTCTATCTTGATGGAAAATGTTATAGTTGGGTATGGAAATCTCAGAATTTTTGGTGGCCTTCCTGAGCCAGGATTCAGACACGGCAAGGACATCAGGGTTAGCAGAGTGTGCTAAAGCAGTGATTAAAACAAACTTAGGGAGGAGGCTTCTGATGTTGACATGCATGAAACCAAGGCTTTTTTGATCACAGAAGTCAACAAATGAGGGTGCCTGGGGACACGCAGGGCCTGGGTTTACCTCCACATCACCCGCGGAACAGAGGAGGAGTAGTATGAGGGTGCGGCTAAAGGCTATCAAAACTGGTCGCCTAGAGCATTGGGGACAGAGAATAAAAGGAGCAGATTTCTGGGCATGGTAGAATATATTCAGGGCATAATGCGCAGACAGGGGTATGGTGGGGTGCGGGTACAGCGGAGGTAAGCCCAGGCACTGGGTGATGATGAGAGAGGTTGTATCTCTGGACATGCTGGTTGTAATGGGTGAGGTCACCGCATGTGTGGGAGGTGGGACAAAGGAGGTATCAGGGGTATGAAGAGTGGAACTAGGGGCTCCATTGTAAACTAAAACAATGATAACTAACCTGAACAGTATACAAGGCATATTGACATTTGAGAGAGACATAAAGCGAGGCATACAGTAATCACAGGTGTTGAATTGGGAGAGCTAGCTAAAACAGTAGGTGAGACAACAACAGCTAATCAGCTAGCACAACAACAGCAGGTAAAATGGCGTTGACTAGGCAGGGAGGGTTGGATTAACTACACACAGAGCCTGAGTTCGGCTGGGGCCGACAGATAAAACATAAACAAGCAGAATGGAGTACCGTGATTAATGGACAGTCCAGCATGCATCAGCTATGTAGCCAAGTGATCAGTGTCCAGGGGGCAGCGGTGGATGGGGCAGGGAAGCTAGACTGGCGAGTATTATCCAGGTTAAAAAAACTGGCTGGCTGTGCAGAAGGTAAAAGCCGCTAGCAGTGGCTAACAATGACTAAATAGCTTGTAGCTAGTTAGCTGGTTAGCTTCTGGAGGTTCTTGAATGTGTTCTAAAAATTAAAAATAATAGCGATTCCGTATCACATTGGGTGAGGCAGGTTACCGGAAGGTATAATCTAATTAAAAATCGAAAAGAGATTGAAAGTAAATATGGGTCCAGTGAGTGGTTGGGCTGGCTGGGGACGCGGCGATTCAGACAGTTAGCAGGCCTGTGCTAACAAGCTAACAGTTAGTAGGCCGGGGCTAAACAAGCTAGCTGTACTGACCTCACCTTCTGGATAATAGTGGTGTGAACAGGTAGTGGCTCGGGTGGTTGTTATCCTTGATGATTTTTTTGGCCTTCCTGTGACATTGGGTGCTGTAGGTGTCATGGAGGGCAGGTAGTTTGCCCCCGGTGATGCGTTGTGCAGACCACACCACCCTCTGGAGAGCCTTGCGGTTGAGGGCGGTGCAGTTGCCGTACCAGGTTGTGATACAGCCCGACAGGATGGTCTCGATTGTGCATCTGTAAATGTTTGTAAGGGTTTTGGTTGACAAGCCAAATTGCTTCAGCCTCCTGAGGTTGAAGAGGCACTGTTGTGCCTTCTTCACCACACTGTCTGTGTGGGAGGACCATTTCAGTTTGTTTGGTCCCTAAGACCCTCACAAACATCTACAGATGCACAATTGAGAGGATTCTGTTGGGCTGTTTCATCGCCTGGTATGCCAATTGCACAATGGTGTTTTCCTCAAAGCGGGCTGAGAAGGTGTTTTGCTCGTCCGGGACGAGCGTAGGCGTAGGTGTCCGCGACGTGACTGGCTTTCCCTTTATAATCCGTGATTGTCTGGAGTCCCTGCCACGTACGTCTCGTGTTTGAGCCATTGAATTGTGACTCCACTTTGTCCCTGTACTGTTGTTTGGCCTCTTTGATTGTCTTACGGATGTCATAGCTGGTCTGTTTGTACATGTCCATGTTCCCAGTCACCTTGCCATGGTTAAATGTGGTGGTTCAAGCTTTCAGTTTTGCGTGAATGCTGCCATCTATCCACAGCTTTTGGTTTGGATAAGTTCTAATCGTCACAGTGGAGAGAACCCCGCTGGACTGGAACAATATATCCGGAGAGAGCTATGATTCTGCAAAGCAGAGTATGTTATAGTCCCTGATGTCTCTCTGGAAGGAGATCCTTGCCTTGCGCTGATCTACTTTATCGTCCAGGGACTGAACTTTAGCAAGTAATATACTTGGAAGTAATATACTCTGTTATTTAAATCATCAAAGCTTGATGATGAGTTGGTTATTTGAATCAGCTGTATAGTGTTAGGGGAAAAACCCAAAAAATCTACCCAGGGGGCCAGGTCCGAGTTTGGGAAACCCTCCCCTAACACACACTCACATTGTATTGTGGTTTGTATAGTGCACAATGTCTTGTGTTATGTATTGTTTTTATTACCTTTATTTAACTAGGCAAGTCAGCTAAGAACAAATTCTTATTTTCAATGATGGCCTAGGAACACTGGGTTAACTGCCTTGTTCAGGGGCAGAACGACAGATGTTTTACCTTGGCAGCTCAGGGATTCAATCTTGCAACCTTTCGGTTACTAGTCCAACGCTCTAACCACTAGGCTACCTACCTGATGTAGACTATTGTTTCATTTTGATGTGTTGTTTTTGTTCCTGTTTGGACCACAAGAAAAGTAGCAGCTAATGGTGATCCTTATAAAATGCTAAATACAGGCCCAAAATAAGAACACCAATGAATAACTTATGTGCAAAATAATTATGTTTTGAGACCATAAAATTGTTGGAGAAATATCTGGGTTTCTGAGTAAAATGCTCCAGCAACTAACACATTGTTTGGTATAACATGCATGAAATACATGTTGTGAACCTTGGATCTCAATGGAGGCTCTGTACATATAAATACAGTAGTAAATATAAATACTATGCAAAGAAAACTATGGAAATATTTTTTATTGTGGCTTAAAAAATAAATAGTTTAAAAGTTAGAAATAATAGCAATGCATAATTTGTGAAAGATACTTGCTTTAAAGCCATACTATCTCCATCTTCGTAGATATTGACATTGACCTGAAGGTTGAGGTGGAGCAAAAAAAAAAAAACATATCCCAGTAGATATTTCTACACATGCGCATGAAATTTGGAACTTCTGCGCTTGCGCATCTTCTAGTGCCCGGTAGCTGATGCAAGAAACCCGAAACTGAATGATTTGGTTGGTTAAAACACATACTGTACGGGATTTTCATCGTTATCATAGTCTGGAAACATGTCGGGAGACGACGAGGTAACTAATCCCGTTTTATATAGTGATTTACCATTGTAAATTCGTCTTCATGAGAAACGTCATTATGGCCTACACATGTGTGAGCATGACATGAGGCAGTAAGCTAGCTAACTACTGGCTAACGTTAGCCGCCCCTTAGCTGCTTCATTTCGAAAAAACATAGTAAAAATCCTAGCAATGTAGCTTGCGAACTATTTGTGATTGTGTGAAAGTCTCTGATTCAATTTAATTTGGCTGACAATGCAATAGCTAGCTAGCTACTATAGTTAACTAACAGACATTTCTTCATTGTGTGCTCTAATGGAAGTGATTCGTCGCCGCTAGTTTCCATCCATATGGCCAACAGTCTAATTGTTGCCATCTTAAATATGAGCATATGCGGCTCCACTAAGGAATTGGATACATTGTTTAGCTAACACAATTAATTACTTTATAGTAGTTACAGCCTGGCGGTAATGCCTGCAAAATCATCTAAATGTTCCTTACAAGCCAGAGTGTTGAATAAAATCAAATTTAAACTACCGGTGATCTCTGCGGTTTGTCCTTTAGCTGCTCAAAATGTGAGACAAAATATCGTTTATCTTGAGTACTGAGATAAAAATATTTTAATATTGGATATTCGATTTCTCTCGTTTTCTCTCGTTAACTAGCTATTGAACAAATCATGCTATGACAATACAAATAGTATTTTCTGAATCAGGAGGATAATGAACATAATTTTATTGTGATTTTAAAAGAAATGTTTTGGTTCTCCATCCTCCCCTGATTTCAATATGACATTTTTGTCATGAGCTGCTTGGCTCAATAGTTACTGACGAGAGAAACATAATGTCCAATTTAAATCTAACTTTATCTCTGTGCCTAACCATATACCTATCAACACTATAAAGTTGGGTAAACAATACTTCCCTGTGGATGTTTTCTCAAATTTTGAGCTGCAGAAGGAAAACCTCAGACAACCAGTGGAGGAAGTATTTATTTAACTAGGCAAGCCAGTTAAGAAAACTGGGCCAATTGTGCACCACCCTATGGGTCTCCCAATCACGGCCAGTTGTGATACAGCCTTGAATTGGAAACTATACAGTATTTTAGTTTTTTGTTGTGAAATTGTTAGATTACTTGTTAGATATTACTGCACAGTCGGAATTAGAAGCATAAGCATTTCGCTACTCTCGCATTAACATCCGCTAACAATGTGTATGACCAATAAAATGTGATTAGATTTGAATCAAACCAGTGTCTGTTGTGACTAGAGGTCGACCGATTATGATTTTTCAACACCGATACTGAATATTGGAGGACCAAAAAAGACGATACCGATTAATCAGCCGATATTTATTTATTTGTAATAATGACAATTACAACAATACTGAATGAACACTTATTTTAACTTAATATAATACATCAATAAAAATCTATAATTTTGCCTCAAGTAAATCGTGAAACATGTTCAATTTGGTTTAAATAATGCAAAAACAAAGTTTTTGGAGAAGAAAGTAAAAGTGCAATATGTGCTATGTAAGTAAGAAAGCTAACGTTTCAGTTCCTTGCTCAGAACATGAGAACATATGAAAGCTGGTCCTTTTAACATGAGTCTTCAATATTCCCAGGTAAGAAGTTTTAGGTTGTAGTTATTATAGGAATTATATGACTATTTCCCTCTATACCATTTTGTATTTCATTAACCTTTGACTATTGAATGTTCTTATAGGCACTTTACTATTGCCAGTGTAACAGTATAGCTTCCATCCCTCTCCTCGCTCCTCCCTGGGCTCGAACCAGCAACACAACGACAACAGCCACCATCGAAGCAGTGTTACCCATGCAGAGCAAGGGGAATAACCACTAGAAGGCTCGGAGCGAGTGACATTTGAAACTCTATTAGCGCACGCTAACTAGCTAGCCATTTCACTTCAGTTACACCAGCCTCATCTCGGGAGTTGATAGGCTTGAAGGCATAAACAGCGCAAGGCTTGACGCACAACGAAGAGCTGTTTGCAAAACGCACAAAAGTGCTGTTTGAATGAATGTTTACGCGCCTGCCTCTGCCTACCACCGCTCAGTCAGATACTTAGATACATGTATGCTCAGTCAGATTATATGCAACACAGGACACCCTAGATAATATCTAGTAATATCATCAACCATGTGTAGTTAACTAGTGATTGATTGTTTTTTATAAGATAAGTTTGGTGCTAGCTAGCAACTTACTTTGGCTTACTGCATTCGCGTAACAGGCAGTCTCCTTGTGGAGTGCAACGAGAGAGAGGCAGATCATTATTGCGTTGGACTAGTTAACTGTAAGGTTGCAAGATTGAATCCCCCGAGCTGACAAGGGGAAAATCTGTCGTTCTGCCCCTGAACCAGGCAGTTAACCCACCGTTTCTAGGTCATCACTGAAAATAAGAATGTGTTCTTAACTGACTTGCCGAGTTAAATAAAGGTGTATATATAAAAAATAAAAAAATAGACACAGCGGCGCCCAAAAATAACGATTTCCGATTGTTATGAAAACTTGAAATCGGCCCTAATTTATCGTCCATTGCGATTAATCGGTCGACCTCTAGTTGTGACACCTCTAGCGCCGAGATGCAGTGCCTTAGACCGCTGTGCCACTCGGGAGCCCGAGTTTAAATAGAATTGTATTCAATATTATGGCTTGTAAGGAACATTTACAAGATTTTGGAGGCATTAATGTCAGGCTGTATATACCAATTAATTGCATTTTCACCTGAACAATCAGACTAGCGAAATACTAACTAGGTACTGACAGCATGCTAGCTAACATTACACATGAATTCCTTATCATGATGCAACATTGACTAGGAACACATCATCTGCCAATATTTGTCATCCCCAACAGGCTTTTAAGCTAGCTATATTTGCAAGATGTAATACTGACAGTGTCATAGGGGTCAGCCATTTGTAACACTTTTCTTTTGGCTTTGTAGATGATATTTGACCCCAACATGTCCAAGAAGAAGAAAAAGAAGAAGAAGCCTTTCATGTTGGATGAAGAAGGAGGGGACGGTGCCAGTGAGGATGCTCCACAGCCAGAAACAAAGGAGGTGGAGGTGGATGGAGGAGAGGACAGAGAGGTGGACTTTGATGAGGATGAGGGAAGGAGGAAAGGTGAGGAAGGCGAGACCTTAACATAATATAAACCTAAAGGGTGAGTTTGCATGTAGTAAGAATTTTAAGACCTGTTGTATGTACAACTTTTTGATCTTGGTTTGTTTGTTTTCCAGAAATCTCAGATGACCTGGACGACTTAAATTTCTTCAACCAGAAGAAGAAGAAAAAGAAGAAAGCAAAGACATTTGACAATGACGTAGAGGATGGAATGAAGGTACGTTTTGGGTCAAGTGCCCAGTGGACCTTAGTGTGTAGAATGTTGCCTTCTTTTTTAACACGTTTTCACAAGAGCGTCTGTTAAATGATAATGTTTGTTGACTTATCTACAAAATTGATTCCTTTCAACTTTGTAGTTTGTCCACTTCGTGTCTCATATTTAGGGATAAGATATATCCTTGCATATGTAGAATGTTCAAATGTTATGTTTCTTTCAATTATACAGTGTATCTGTTGTGGCTTGACATTGTAGTATGTATTAAATTGACTGTATTGCAAAACTTTCGATGTACAGGAGCTGAAAATTGAGGCAGAGCCCTCCGAAACCAACGACGAGGACGACTTGATGTTGGAACTAGGAAAAAAGAAAAGGAAGTCAAAGGCTGTGAATTTCGACATGGATGATGACATGGAAATCAAAGATGATGGTGAGTGTACCAAATTTAAAGGCTGGATAAAATTTACAGGCTGGATATAATGCGTTTTAATGAATACAACCAGCATGCAAACTGACCTTTGGTCCGTCATACCTTATGGTTTACAGCCCAGGAAGATGAAGATGGAAAGAACACTGACGACATCACGTTCAGCAGCACACAGTCGGGCCCTGCGTGGGCGGGCTCAGAGAGAGATTACACATATGACGAGGTACAAACTAAGTCTGGGTCAAGAGAGACTTCTTAAGATTTTAGAGGAATATTACACTCAAGTTATTACCAACTGAACATTTTCATAAGAGACCTAAGATGTAGGACAAGACACCTGGTCATCATGACCTTAAAGAAAGGAATGGTTAGTCACATCTTCATTTAGAAAATCATCCTAAAATCCAGGCTGACTCATCTCCCTCCCTTATAGCTGCTGAACCGCGTCTTCAACATCATGCGGGAAAAGAACCCTGACATGGTGGCTGGGGAGAAGAGGAAGTTTGTCATGAAGCCTCCCCAGGTGGTCCGAGTGGGCACCAAGAAGTCCTCCTTCGTTAACTTCACAGACATCTGCAAACTGTGAGAATTATATGCCACTAGGCTTGGGCTATATACCGGGGTATTTTTAGTGCCCCTTTGTGCCGTTCCGGAAATACCGTATACCCCAGTATGGTACAGAAACGTTATGACTATGAAAATCTGGATACCGCCCAACCGTATATGCCAGTACCCTGGGATCCCCTGTTGCCTTTTTTAGAGATGTGGAGTTTTTATGACTTTCACTCTCACTTGTTGATTTGCTAATCATTTGCTAATTTCTTGACAGGTTGCATCGCCAGCCAAAACATCTCCTGGCCTTCTTGTTGGCTGAGCTTGGAACAAGGTAAGGTTTGGGTCGGCAAGTGAAGAAAAACAGATCATGCTTAAATTATAATTGTTAAATGAATGAGTCTAAGAATGCTATGGATTCATGAATGAAACTGTTTTTTATTGCAACAGTGGTTCTATAGACGGAACTAATCAGCTCATCATCAAAGGAAGATTCCAGCAGAAACAGATAGAGAATGTCTTACGGAGATATATTAGTAAGTGTTTGTGTTGACAATTGTCCTACCTTTTGTAAACATCTCTATTTAATTGATATAATTCTGATTTCAGTTAATCATATAATTGCAAATGAGAGGATGGTGTTTATCTACTGTACTTACAAAAATGTGTTTAATATGATAGGGATAACAACATGGTTCGCAAGCCATGCTCATAACCAGACCTGCTGGAGATGTTTCTCCAGAGATCACGTTATGTCAATTCGTAGTGTAGGCTCTTTTATTGCATTTTGAATAACTTACTGTTAAGATTAATTAGATAAATCCGCTTTACTTCCCAGTCTCACGGCAGTGTTTCTTTCTCTCTCTTCACAGAGGAGTATGTGACGTGCCATACATGCCGCTCCCCCGACACCATCCTCCAGAAGGACACACGACTCTACTTCCTGCAGTGCGAGACATGCCACTCCCGCTGCTCCGTTGCCAGCATCAAGGCTGGTTTCCAGGCCGTCACGGGCAAGAGGGCACAGCTCCGCGCCAAAGCCAATTAGGATGGGCCAGGCTGGATGCTTTTATGGACTGTGTGGATTTGTTACTGCTGCCTATTGTAAAGAAATTAATAAATCGCATACCATCTGTGTGATCAGGCGCTGTCTATATTTCCCAATTCTATCATCCCATCACTATGGAGGGCTAAGGTGATGAACTTAAGGTGTTGTTTACTCTATACTACTTTGAAATCAATTATTTTGTCTACACCTTCACTGTGTGTACCAGGTTTTCACATTTTTTCAAAAGAAAGCTCAGTGTTATGAATGCCAAAGTTAAAGGGCTGTATTAGGGTGCATTCAAACCAGACAAACTGATGTGTATTTTTTTATTATTCATTAACAGATTCACTACATGGAACAGTTTACCCCCCCCCTCTCAAAATCTATAGGTTTGGTCTGAAGTATCTGTCCTATAATTTGTGGCTCTTAAGTGGCGCAGCGGTCTAAAGCACTGCATCTCCGTGCTAGAGGTGTCCCCACAGGCCCGGGTTTGATTCTGGGCAAGTTTGTAGATCGACTGAAAGGAAGACCACCAATGTGAGTTCCATTTTTCCATAAAGGGGTCATAATAGTTAGTAGGCCTAAGCGGACGCTACAGATGACTGAGAGTACCAATTTTTGGGATGTCTCATGGTCTGACAAACCGCTCTCACCTTTCAGCACAGATGCATAAAATTGAGATACAACAGTCAGCTTAAACAGATTTTTTTTTATGAGGATTTTTGTATAATGCTAATTTAAATTTTTACATATCATTTCTCTAACGCTGCATCGGACATGCTTTCTGTTTTGAATGCACCAAAAGTTTGCTGAACAAGATTTAAGGCTCATTTTGGAGTTCTTTGTATCCGGGCGGGTCTCGAATAAGTCAGAAAAGGTAAATTTTCTTCCTGCTGAAGGTAAGATGGTAGGGAAGATGTGAAGGTAATAGGCCAACTCCTAAAACCTGTCCCCCTGCATGGTTTTCTCAGCCAGATGTTTGAATATGACCACTATGAATCATGTTAATCGTGTGACTTGAGGATATAACAGTTGGAAAAGCAAGTGTGAGAGTATTCGTAAAGTATTTAGACCCCTTGACCTTTTCATCATTTTTACGTTACGACCTTATTTTTAAATAATTTTTTTATCAATCTCTACACAATACCCAGTAATGACAAAACAAAAACTGCTTTTTAGAAATGTTTGCACATTTCTTACAAATATAAAACTTAAGTATCACATTTACATATGTATTCAGACACTTTCCTCAGTACTTTGTTGAAGAACCTTTGGCAGCAATTACAGCCTGGAGTCTTCTATGGCTGGGCCACTCAAAGACATTGAGACTTGTGCCGAAGCCACTCTTGCGTTGTCTTGGCTGTGTGTTTAGGCTCGTGGTCCTGTTGGAAGGTGAACCTTTGGCCCAGTCTGAGGTCCTGAGCCCTCTGGAGCAAGTTTTCATCAAGGATCTCTCTGTACTTTTCATCTTTCCCTCGATCCTGACTAGTCTCCCAGTCCCTGCCACTGAAAAACATCCCCACAGCATGATGCTTCACCTTAGGGATGTTGCCAGGTTTCCTCCAGATGTGACGCTTGGCATTCAGGCCAAAGAGTTCAATCTTGGTTTCATCAGACCAGAGAATCTTGTTTCTCATGGTCAGAGTCCTTTAGGTGCCTTTTGGCAAACTCCAAGGGGGCTGACGTTCCTTTTACTGGGGAGTGGCTTCCATCTAGCTACTCTACCATAAGGGCCTGATTGGTCTCCCATCTCCACAGATGAACTCTGGAGCTCTATCAGAGTGACCATCGGGTTCTTGGTCACCTCCCTGAGCAAGGCCCTTCTCCCAAGATTGCTCAGTTTGGCCAGGCGGCCAGCTCTAGGAAGAGTCTTGCTGTCGAAGGAATTGTCCATACTGCTCCGAGACAGGATTGTGTTGAGGCACAGGTCTGGGGAAAAAATTGCTAATTTTATATGGAGACAAGGAAATGCTAGCAAGGCCAACTATTGTTTTACTCCCTCTAATTGACTCCATCTCACACTAAAAGGGGGTGTGTTCACTGGCAGCTGTTGTGACACGATTCATGAACAGCTCTGCTTTTTCTCCTTGTTAAAATGGTTTCATGTGACTCAGGATGTGCTTAATCTAATGATTAAAGGCCCAGTGCTGCTCTCACACAGCCTCCGCAGCAGCATGTCCTCCAATGTGACCCTCCTGGTTAACATCACCGTACACTCAGAGAGGAGGTGAGGCACTCATGAATAATGAGCGTATTTTCTAGCCTGACCTTACTGAGACTGAGCAGAAGGCTCTTTAAAACTAGTGCATATTTCCACATAGTCAAGGGATGGAATGTCTTTGAAGGCAGCTCCAAAATCTGTAAATACTTTAAAACATTGGACATTCAAAGGTTCACTCATCCAAGTCATATGTACTTTGAAAGAACATAAAGGATTACTACAAATCAATTATGATATAAATTATGTAGCTAATTGCACAAGATATAGTTTCCCTTGCCAAACATTTTGGAAACTCTTCACTTACCTCAGATTGATGTATTCCCAATTAAAGTGTATCTTGCTAGTGTCACAAGCCTTGGCTAGAAGTAATGGATCTACGAGTAGTTACTGATAATTGAGTGACTTGCACAAGTTCTGAGATAGCCCCACAGCACCGCTGTGTGCTGTGGACATGATGTGATGGATTACTCTGAGCAAGAGTTCATTCCAGGGGGCCTTTCCACATGCATTCCTAGATCTGCTCAACTGGAGAGAGTGCATACAGTCAGGCATGATCGTGTAGCCAGCATGAACTTCCAGAAATATCCTGGGCTGACTAACTGTGATAGCCTCACACCATAAGCCTATGGGTAATTGGGCTCCAATGAAAAATGCATGTTTTAATGCATAATGTCAGAGAAACTGCTCAGCTATTAACCAAGAATAAAGTATGCCATTACTCAATAGGGCTATATTTCAGTTGGAAGGAGACTTCTTTGCCCAGGAGTTGGTTTGAGGTAACTGGTTGAGCAGTATGGTGGGTCTGTATAGTGAACACGTGTCATGTTGTTCGTAATAATGATGATCGGGCCAAGGCGCAGCGTACATAGAGTTCCACATGTTTAATAAAGAAAGTGAAACTTAAGCGAATACAAAACAAAATAAAGAATAAACTAACCGTGATGACAATGTAGTGTGAACAGGCAACTAAACAAACAATATCCCACACCCCACAGGTGGAAAAAATGCAACTTAAGTATGATCCCCAATTAGAGACAACGATTACCAACTGCCTTTAATTGGGAATCATACACAAACACCAACATAGAAAAATAAACCTAGAACCCCACATAGAAATAACAAATTAGACTAAACACCCCTAGTCACACCCTGATCTACTCTACCATAGAAAATACAGGCTTTCTATGGACAGGACGTGACAGTAACCCCCCCCACCTCCATCCCCCCCATAGGGGGGGGGGGTGTCTAGTGGCGGTGGCGGCTCTGGTGCGGAGCGAAGTACCCGCTCATCTGCTAGCATCGGGGGCGGCTCTGGTGTGGGACGAAGTACTCGCTCATCCTGCGGATCCAGCCATGGACTCAGGCTGAACACTTCGTCTGGACTGGGCATCGGCGCAGGGGAAGGCTCCCGCCATGGAGCGGGACTGGACGCTGTGCCTGGACTGGGCACCAACGCAGAAGAAGACTCTGGCCTTGGAGCTGGACTGGACGCCGTGCTTAGACTGGGCATCGGACCGTGGACCATCTCAGGAGGTTCCGGACCGTGGACCGTCTCAGGAAACTCTGGACTGGGAACTGTCACCGGATGCTCTGAACTGGGAACTGTCAGCGGAAGCTCTGGACTGTGGCTCGTCGCAGGCAGCCTGGTGCGTGTGGCCGGCACTGGTGGTACTGGGCTGGTGACACGCACCTCAGGGCGAGCACGAGGAGCAGGCACAGGACGTTCTGGACTGGGGAGGCGTACAGGTGGCACCGGACTAGTGACACGCACTTCAGGGCGAGTGCGGGGAGGAGGCAAAGGACGTACTGGACTGGGGAGACGCACCTCAGGGCGAGTGTGAAGAGCAGGAACAGGACGTACCGGGCTGTGGAGACGTACTAGAGACCTGATGCGTATAGCTGGCATCAATGGTACCGGAACTTCAACACACTTCGCATGGCAAGTGCGAGGAGCTGGCACACGGCGTACTGGGCTGTGAAGGTGTACTGAAGACCTGGTGCGTATAGCCGGCATCAATTGTTCCGGAACTTTAACACACTTCTCAGGACGAGTACGGGGAGCTGACTCAGGTGGCATCAAACTAACAACGCGTTCCTTTAGTCCAAATCCATGCATCCTCTACCAACTCAACAACTCTCAATTCTCTCTTCTCCAAATTCTCCTAGACTGGCTCTGGTTCACTCCTCGGCTCCATCTTATTTGGGGGTGGCAGACTGCTCCATCTGCCACCCCCAAATAATTTCTTATTATCTGTGGCCTTCCTCCCCGCTGTCCCTCCTTCGCTTCCATGGTAGGCTCTTCTCTCCGCCATTATGTCGTCCCAAGTCCAGGATGTTCTCTCCCTAATCTCCTCCAAAGATCAGGATGCCATTACCTCCCAGACACACTGCTTGGTCCTTTGTAGATGGGATATTCTGTCACTTTGTTCGTAATAATGATGATCGGACCAAGGCGCAGCGTGCATAGAGTTCCACATGTTTAATAAAGACAGTGAAACTTAAGCGAATACAAAACAAAATAAAGAATAAATGAACCGTGATGACAATGTATTGCGAACAGGCAACTAAACATAAACAATATTCCATAATCCACAGGTGGAAAAAATGCAACTTAAGTATGATCCCCAATTAGAGACAACGATTACCAGCTGCCTCTTATTGGGAATCATACACAAACACCAACATAGAAAAATAAACCTATAACCCCACATAGAAATAATAAACTAGACTAAACACCCCTAGTCACGCCCTGACCTACTCTACCATAGAAAATAAAAGCTTTTTATGGTCAGGACGTGACAAAATGTTGATATTTTTTCAAAGGTAGTAGCACATAATCAGGGTAATGGTTGTGTAGGAAATCACGCTTAATGGTTATGGTTTACTTTAAAGACATGCTCCTCTACTTTTGCGACTAAGAAATTGTGTTTTAAACCTCCCACTTTGGGCCGGATGTGTCTGTGTAGTTCATACATGGATAATCTATTAGCAGAATTACTGTTTTACCTCAATGAGCCACGAAATCCCTAGTTTGAAATCAACTGTTTTCTTGAAGCTGAGCCACTCCTTTTTCCCTAAATTTCCCCCCACATGGGCCAGTCCACTAGTAAATTCAAGTTCTAGCCAATGAGATTCAGCCCCTTGCACTTGAGTGACAGCTAGAATGAGGCCTGCCCAGCGTTTTCCAATGAGGTTGCAGTGCGAGGGACAGAGGGAGAGAGAAATTACCTGAGGCACATACAGTGCATTTGGAAAGTATTCAGACCCTTTTCCTTTTTCCACATTTTGTTACGTTACAGCCTTATCCTAATATGAATTAAATTAATTTATTTCCTCATCAATCTACACACAGTACCCCATAATGACAAAGCAAAAACCGGTTTTCGAAATGTTTGCAAATGTATGAAATATGTTATTTACATAAGTAAACAGACCCTTTGCTATGAGACTCGAAATTGAGCTCAGGTGCATCCTGTTTCCATTGATCATCCTTGAGATGTTTCTACAACTTCATTAGAGTCCAGATGTGGTAAATTCAATTGATTGGACATCATTTGGAAAGGCACACACCTGTCTATATAAGGTCCCACAGTGCATGTCATAGCAAAAACAAAGCCATGAGGTCGAAGGAATTGTCCGTACAGCTCCGAGACAGGATTGTGTCGAAGCATAGGTCTGGGGAGGGGTACCAAAAGATTTCTGCAGCATTGAAAGTCCCCTAGAACACAGTGGCCTCCATCATTCTTAAATGGGAGAAGTTTGGAACCACCAAGGCTCTTCCTAGAGCTGGCCTGCCGGGCCAAACTGAGAAGGGCCTTGGTTAGGGAGGTGACCAAGAACCCGATGGTCACTCTGACAGAGTTCCTTTGTGGAGAACCTTTCAGAAGGACAACCATCTCTGCAGCACTCCACCAATCAGGCCTTTATGGTAAAGTGGCCAGATGGAAGCCACTCCTTAGTAAAAAATGACAGCCCACTTGGACACAGCACATGACAGCCCACTTGGAGTTTGCCAAAAGGCACTTAAAGGACTCTCAGACCATGAGAAACAAGATTCTCTGGTCTGATGAAACCAAGATTGAACTCTTTGGCCTGAATGCCAAGTGTCACGTCTGGAGGAAACCTGGCACCATCCCAACGGTGAAGCATGGTGTTGGCAGCATCATGCTGTGGGGATGTTTTTCAGTGGCAGGGACTGGGAGGCTAGTCTGGATCGAGGCAAAGATGAACAGAGCAAAGTAAAGAGAGATCCTTGATGAAAACCTGCTCAGGACCTCAGACTGGGGCGTAGGTACACCTTCCAACAGGACCACGTCCCTAATCACACAGCCAAAACAACGCAGTAGTGGATTCAGGACAAGTCTCTGAATGTTCTTGAGTAGCCCAGACTTGAACCCGATCGAACATCTCTGGAGTGAACTGAAAATAGCTATGCAGCAACGCTCCCCATCCAACCTAACATAGCTTGCCGAGATGAATGGGAGAAACTCCCCAAATACAGGTGTGCCAAGCTTGTAGCATCATACCCTAGAAGAATCAAGGCTGTAATCCCTGCCAAAGGTGTTTCAACAAAGTACTGAGTAAAGGGTCTTAATACTTATGCAAATGTGGTATTTCAGTTTAACATAAAAAAAATATGCAAACATTGCAAATTGTAAACATAAAAACCTGCTTTTGCTTTGTCATTTTTTATTTATGTTTTCTTTCACCTTTATTTAACTAGGTAGGCAAGTTGAGAACAAGTTCTCATTTACAAATGCGACCTGGCCAAGATAAAGCAAAGCAGTTCGACACATACAACGACACAGAGTTACACATGGAGTAAAACAAACATACAGTCAATAATACAGTAGAAACAAGTCTGTATACGATGTGAGCAAATGAGGTGAGATAAGGGAGATAAAGGCAAAAAAAGGCCATAGTGGCAAAGTAAATACAATATAGCAAGTAAAACACTGGAATGGTAGATTTGCAGTGGAAGAATAAAAATAATGGGGTGCAAAGGAGCAAAATAAATTAAATAAATACAGTAGAAGAGGTAGTTGTTTGGGCTAAATTATAGGTGGGCTATGTAAAGGTGCAGTAATCTCTGAGCTGCTCTGACAGCTGGTGCTTAAAGCTAGTGAGGGCGATAAGTGTTTCCAGTTTCAGAGATTTTTGTAGTTCGTTCCAGTCATTGGCAGTAGAGAACTGGAAGGAGAGGCGGCCGAAGAAAGAATTGGTTTTGGGGGTCGACCAGAGAGATATACCTGCTGGAGCGTGTGCTACAGGTGGGTGATGTTATGGTGACCAGCGAGCTGAGATAAGGTTGGACTTTACCTAGCAGGGTCTTGTAGATGACATGGAGCCAGTGGGTTTGGCGACGAGTATGAAGCGAGGGCCCACCAATGAGAGCGTACAGGTCAAATTATGGGGTATTGTGTGTAGATTGATGAGGGAAAACAAATATTTGAACCATTTTAGAATAAGGCTCTACTACAGTAACAAAATGTGGAAAAAGTCAAAGGGTGAGCACTTCCCGAATGCACTGTATCTTCACATACTGTATACGACAGTATACAATGTGCGGGGTCCACTTTTGGTCCGTGAGTGCTACTTTCAGAACTACTGGCTAAAAAGTATACAAAAGTACCATCGAATCTTTTTCAAATGAACTGTATGCTAATTGTCTGGGATTGAGAAATTGCATGGTAAAATGGTAATTACACAATGCTTACCAACAATTGTTATTTTCTTCAGGATTCATTCAAATAACCATTACGTATAAATCGGAACCAGAAAGTTAGCAATTGTGTATTTGGTTACTACATCATTTCTTCATTCCCTAGGAAATACTCAGATAATATCAGTGATGTGGTAACTACAAACTGATATTACAACACTACAACAAGTGGAGACAGAACAAAAAATATAGCTGCGAGCAGCAATGAACAGTGTTCACAGGATGACTTATAGGACACAAGATCAGTTGGATAACAAAGCAAGCACTGCACATATATACTATATATACACAAAGGTATATGGACAACCATTCAAATGAGTGGATTCAGCTATTTCAGCCACACCCATTGCTGGCAGGTGTATAAAATCGAGCACACAGCCATGCAATCTCCATAGACAAACATTGGCAGTAGAATGGCCTTACTGAAGAGCTCAGTGACTCTCAATTTGGCACCATCATAGGATTCCACCTTTGCAACAAGTCAGTTTGTCAAATTTCTGTTAGGCTAGAGCTGCCCAGTCAACTGTAAGTGCTTTTATTGTGAAGTGGAAACGTCTAGGAGCAACAACGGCTCAGCTACGAAGTGATAGGCCCCACAAACTCACATAACGGGACCGCTGAGTGCTGAAGAGTATTGTGTGTAAAAAAAAATCTGTTACTTTCTGTGGGTTCTTAAGTGACCTCCCCCAGACCGAGGTTCCACAACTGGAAGGCATAAATCATCGTAGGTTAAGTTACCTGGATGCAGAGTTGACTACCGTTGTCGGTAATCCAGTGGCATTGTTTTGGAGAAAGCCACAGTACAGCCAAACCGAAAACTCAACTTTGGATGCAAGACATCCAAGCCAACTGTTATCTTCCCAACAAGTCCAGAACACTGATGAAGATGGTTGGAATTTGCTGGTAAAGGCAGACTTAAAAAGGCCACGCTTTTTACTCTAACATTAGTGAAGGATCTGATAGTACTTTTCATCTGGATGAAACCATCACAGACACTGAGGACGGACAAGAAAGGTAGGCTAGCTCACCTTTGCTGTTGTAATGAGTAATGCGTTTGCCTTGGTATAAATGTTTTGCCATGGTCATCTAAAAACTGTTTTGAATATTTAGCTTGTTAGCTAGTTAGTTTACTAGAAACACTACAGCAAAACGTTAGCTTGCTTGGGAAGCTAGCTAGTTAGTTATCTAGCTAGCTTCCCAAGCAAGCTAACGTTTTGCTGTAGTTGCCTTTGCTTGCTAAACAAAGTAAATTCTGGAAACAAAGCATGATAATGGGAACGCGTTTGCAAAATTCCTGCATAATTGCCCACCATCAGTGACAATGCAAAAGAACATTGCCTCGCAAATAGGCTAGCTAGCTACACACACAATGACCTGCAATATCTTTGTCTGGCATGTACTAGCTACACAACGTATGGTCAAAAGATGCTAACTAACCCCATTCACCGGTGGTATCATGATGCTTGATCACATGATGTGTATTAGACTTGCACCTACTAGCTCGGCTTTATCACAGATAGGACAAGGGTTAGTTATACAGATCTTTGGCTTTATGTTTATGTAGTTATTTGCTTTTGTTTCAGGTCATCCCCGACCCCTTTGCTCTTGTCTGCTAAGTACATTATCTATGAAGACTGTCTCCTGCAGTTATTCAGTTGCTGACCTGTATGCTCCTGCACTTATAGACAGCAGATCCAACCCACTTGCTTACAGCTGCACTAGGGTCGGACATTATTAAGGCACCACGGAGCCGGCCAGAGACGTGGCTCGGAAAACATACTTCAATCCAGGGATGAGAAATACATTGTACCATTATCTCAACTGGTACACTGAGAAAATGTGCATATAAAACCTGCCACGCAGATCACATTTTCTCGAAACACTTTCATTTCAATAATACAGTTTAATTTCTCAATCTGAAGTAAAATGTTAAAAATCTAAAAGTAATATGGACACATTGACACAGGCTGATCAATTGGCGGCTAAAGAAATTAAAACAGAACTCGAAGATCCAGCAGTAGGCCTATAACTTACAACGTCAACTAAGTAAAATAAATAGGCCTAAAGCCAACAAATACAAACAGTAGAAAATATTCTGATAAATTCTGGTTCTACCAATCACATTATTTTATCTACCCTGCCTGTCTTCCTCCCTTTCTATCTGTCTTGACTTGAGCTGTTGCTAGCGAACTGGCAACATTGTATCAACTAGCCTATTCCAGGGCCTCAGAGTTTCCTGCGCCAGTGAGCTCGGGACAGAAAGTTGTTTTTTTATTAAGTTTCCAGTGGATTTATGGGATCATCAGGTCATGATATTTTGCTCTTTCACACGTCTTGTTGATTATCGAGGCCGGAAGTGTTGGAAAGATTTTTCAAATACTGAGGAACTATCTTTCGCAATGGATATTAAAAAACAGACTTTGTTGACTTGTGTGAGGCGAAGAAAAAATTTGTGGTGTACTTGGTGAGTTAAGACAATCAGAAATCAGACATTGCCAAATGGGCACTTTCCTACATATGCATGCTTGTGGAGAGAGACATACCATATCTTCGCCACACCCCCCTCCCCTCTTCTTGATGCAACATTTTAAATGATACTCAAGACACTCTCTTAACACATATTTATTAACGCTTTACAGTGACAGCCGCAACTCAATCAGCGAGACCTATTGCCACGCACACTACCCAAATCATGGGCTTCCCAAACACAGTTGTGTTTTGAAACAATCCACAGAAAAAAATAAACTAATGATCCTCTGTGTATAAGACATGTTCCCTGGTGAAGTATTTTAAATTATTTTATTAAGACAGGAGTAATTATCTAATTTAAGCGGAACATTAATTTACTTTAGGGCAATGCAGCATTCTAACACAGCACTGTGCACCAACCAACTCTCCTCCAACCAACTCTCCTTTCTAATTTGCAAGAGGCAGAAACCAGCGATCTGTATATGATGAGATTCTCATTTCTCTGCCCTAACAATGGGAGTCTTTGTCTAAAGGAGGAAAGACAGGTGACAAGCTTATGTCTGCATATTATTCCCATAGAAACACATTGGGCTTATATAGGACAGAATCACTGGAAAAAGCATCCGAGCAAGCGAAACAGAGCCCCTCTATATGTAGCACATGTATCTTATGCTGTCTGGCTAGAAATAATATGATATGTCATACTCTTGGTCCAGACAGCATCAAATAAATGGTCTACACATACTGAGACAGAGGGGCGCTGTTTCGCTCGCTTGGATGCTTAAACTGAAATTGATGCTACTTTTTGTTGGCACACGTCTCGATCAAATAAATTATAAATATTTAAATGTTTTATTTAGATAGCAAGGAGGTACGGTAGGGCAGTGCAGGGCAGGCCCCCTAAGGCCCGCCTATAGCGCCGGCCCTGGCTGAAGGGTCGAGGAGGTAATCAGTTCCAGACACATTGCGGGGAAGAAACTAATGTCTGTGGGCGTGGCATAGCCTTTGGCTGGAGCAAAGAGTCTGGGTAGCCAGGCAAGTAGTAGATATGCTCAGAACCAGTAAATAAACACATCAGTAAGGCTCCAGTTTCTAATGTTTCCAGTTAACATTAATTTACAGGCTTTGTCAGAACTTTCAGTGTTGTGCCTGATAGAGATACATTTAACAAGGTAACGTTAACTAGCTATAACAACTTTAGCTAGGCTACATAACGTTACATACCATTCAAAGACAAGGGTAGTTGAACATCGTTTTCTGAATTCACATCTTCTTCGTCGCTAGAAGCCAACGGCTCGAACATATACAGTGCCTTCAGAAAGTACTCACACCCCTTGACTTTTTCCACATTTTGTTGTTACAATTTTTTTTTTATGAAATTGAGAATTTCTGTCACTGTCCTACACACACACAATCATGTCAAAGTGGATTTATGTTTTTAGACATTGTTACAAATTAACAAAAAATGTACATCTGAAATGACTCGTGTCAATAAGTATTCAACCCCTTAGTTATGGAAAGAGTAAACGTTTGCTTAGCCAGTCCCATAATAAGTTGCATGAACTCACTGTGTGCAATAAAAGTGTATAACATGATTTTTAAATGACTACTTTATCTCTGTACCCCACACATAAAAGTATATGTAAGGTCCCTCAGTTGAGCAGTGAATTTCAAATACAGATTCAACAACAAAGACCAGAGCGGTTTTCCCTTGCCTCGCAAAGAATTGGTAGATGGGTAAAAATAAAACAAAGCAGACATTGAATATCCATTTGAGCATGGTGAAGTTATTAAAAACCCTTTGGATGGTGTATCAATACATCCAGTCGCTACAAAGATACAGGTGTCCTTCCTAACTCAGTTGCCGGAGAGGAAGGAAACCGCTCAGGGATTTCACAATGAGGTGACTTTAAAACAGTTACATAATTGAATGGCTGTGAAAGGAGAATTGAGGATGGATCAACAACATTGTAGTAACTTCACGATACTAACCTAAATGACAGATTGAAAAGAAACATAAGGCACTAAAGTAAAATTGCAACAAAAATCCAACGCAACACTGAGTACCACTCTTCCTATTTTCAAGCATGTTGGTTGCTGCCTCATGTTATGAGTATGCTTGTCATTGGCAAGGAATAGGGAGTTTTTTTAGGATGAAAAGAAACAGAATAGAGCTAAACAGGCAAAATCCTAGAGGAAAACATGGTTCAGTCTGCTTTACAACAGACACTGGAAGACAAATTTACCTTTCAGCATAACAACAACCTGAAACACAGCCAAATATACACTTGAGTTTTTTACCAAGATGACATTGAATGTTCCTGGGTTGCCTAGTTACAGTTTTGACCTAAATCTGCTTGCAAATCTATGGCAAGGCTTGAAAATGGCTGTGTAGCAGAGATCAACAGCCAACTTGACAGAAATTAATAATAAAATAAAAAAATCATTTAACTAGTCATGTCAGTTAAGAACAAATTCTTATTTACAATGACAGCCTACTCCGGCCCTAACCCGGACGATGCTTGACCAATTGTACGCCGCCCTATAGTACTCCTGATCACGACCGGTTGTGATACAGCCCAGAAACGAACCAGGGTCTGTAGTGACGTCTCTTTATTTGTACTATTATCTACACAAAAATGTGTTCAACATTCAAAAAATATTTTATATTTTAGAATCTTCAAAGTAGCCACCCTTTGCCTTGATGACAGCTTTGCACACTCTCAACTAGCTTCAAGAGGTATTCACCTGGAATGCTTTTCCAACAGTCTTGAAGGCTCTCCCACATGCTGAGCACTTGTTGGCTGCTTTTCCTTCACTCAACAGTCCAACTCATCCCTAACCATCTCAATTGGGTTGAGGTCGGGTGATTGTGGAGGCCAGGTCATCTGATGCAGCATTCCATTACTCTCCTTCTTGGTCAAATAGCCCTTATACAGCCTGGAGATGTGTTGGGTCACTGTCCTGTTAAAAAACAAGTCACAGTCCCACTAAACGCAAACCAGATGGGATGGTGTATTGCTCCAGAATGCTGTGTTAGCCATGTTGGTTAAGTGCCTTGAATTCTCAATAAATCACAGACAGTGTCACCAGCAAAGCATCCCCACACGATCACACGTCCTCCTCCATGCTTCATGGGGGAACAACATATGCGGAGATAATCCATTCACCGACTCTGCGTCTTACAAAGACACGGCGGCTGGAACCCAAAATCTCAAATTTGGACTCATCAGAACAAAGATGTATTTGGGTTGCAATCTGAGGTGCAGTTAATTGCTGATTTATGAGGCTGGTACTCTAATGAACTTATCCTCTGTAGCAGAGGTAACTCTGGATCTTCCTTTCCTGTGGCGATCCTTATCAGAGCCAGTTTCATCATAGCGCTTGATGGTTTTTGCGACTGCACTTGAAGAAACTTTCAAAGTTCTTGACATTTTGACTGACCTTTGTCTTAAAGTAATGATAGACTGTCATTTCCCTTTGCTTATTTGAGCTGTTCTTGCCATAATGTTGCCTTTTACCAAGTAGTGCTATCTTCTGTATACCAATCCTGCCTTGTCACAACACAACTGATTGGCTCAAACACATTTAGAAGGAAAGGAATTCCCCAAATTAACTTTTTATTTGAAATGCATTCCAGGTGACTGCCTCATGAAGCTGAGAATGCCAAGAGTGTGCAAAGCTGTCATCAAGGCAAAGGGTAGCTGTCCCTTTGAGAACAGACACTTGACAGAGGAACTCTGCCAAGAAGGCCAGCATCCCAGAGTCGCCTCTTCACTGTTGACGTTGAGACTGGTGTTTTGCGGGCATTATTTAATGAAGCTGCCAGTTGAGGACTTGTGAGGCGTCTGTTTCTCAAACTAGACACCCAAATGTAGTTGTCTTCTTGCTCAGTTGTGCACCGGGACCTACCACTCCTCTTTCTATTCTGGTTAGTGCCAGTTTGCACTGTTCTGTGAAGGGGGTAGTACACAGCGTCTTCAGTTTCTTGGCAATTTCTCAGAACAATAATAGACTGACAAGTTTCAGAAGAAAGGACTTAGGCCTTGAAATACATCCACAGGTACACCACCAATTGACTCAGAAGCTTCTAAAGCCATGACATAATTTTCTGGAATTTTCCAAGCTGTTTAAAGGCACAGTCAACTTAGTGTATGTAAATGTCTGACACACTGGAATTGTAATACAGTGAAATAATCTGTCTGTAAACAATTACTTGTGACATGCACAAAGTAGATGTCCTAACCGATTTGCCAAAACTATAGTTTGTTAACAAGAAATTTGTGGAGTGGTTGAAAAACGAGTTTAATTACTCCAAACTTAAACTGTATGTACTGTCCCACAAACTTGCTAAACATGGCAAGCCATTAGCTTAGGGCAACTTCATTAAGGAATGTTTCATCAACTCTGCAGCAGTACTTTGCCCTGACAAAAAAGATCTGTTTGAAAATGTTTCCCTGGCAAGACGAACAGTGACACGGCATGCTGAGGACATCACAAAGAATTTGGAACAACAGTTGAAAGACAAGGTAAAGGTTTTCACCTATTTCTCCTTGGCCCTGAATGAGAGCAGCAATGCACGTGACACGGTGCAGTTGTCGATATTCTTACAAGGCATAACCCCAGACTTTTGAATTACAGAGGAGTTTGCTTCAGTGCTGTCAATGAAGAGCACAACCACCGGGAATATTTATTTGAGGTTAATAAGTGTGGCAAAGCTGGGACTGAGTTTTTAAAAGTTATCCAGTGTGACCACTGATGGGTGCCCAAACTTGACATGAAAAATGTTGACCTGAAAAGGATACAAGATCAAGTAGCTGAGCTGAACCCAGATCAGAAAATAATTTTCCTGCATTGCATTATTCATCAGGAGGTGCTCTGTAAATGTGTTCTGAAAATGAGCCCTGTTGTGGATACAGTCACTAAAGTGGTAAACTTCATAAGAGCAACATCTTTAAACCTCACTGTTGGAATAGACAGAGATGCGTCTTGCAGATCTCCCCTACCCCACAAACGTGAGATGGCTGAGTTTGGGGAAGTTGCTTAATTGGTGTGGGATCTGAAGTCAGACATTGCTGAGGTTTTGCAAATAAAATGAAAATGTGGATTTCCCTCAACTGCAAGATAAAGAATGGTTGGCTGATTTATGCCTTCACAGTACATTCATGGCCCTCATGAATGAACTGAATTCCAAACTACAAGGGAAGGGCCTTTTTGCACATCAACTGTACAACCTTGTCAAAGCCTTCAAGGGAAAATTATTCTTCCTGACCCGCCAAATAGAAGCCAACAATCTCACCCACCTTCCGACACTACTAGTCTGTTCCCTATCAGATAACCAGCGGTAGAAAGTATACATCGCTGCTGCATGCCATGAACGGGGAGTTTTCGCATCGTTTTCAGGATTTCAAAGCACAGATCATCCCTTACTGACTCTCACTTCTCAGCAATCCTGCGCATGGCAACATCAGAAACTATACCTGACCTATACCTCTCTAGTCAATGCCCATCAGACTTCACTCCTCACACTGATTGAGTAGTTTAAATCTAGTGTTGAGCTCTCTCTGCCTTTCTTGTGTTTTAGTGCATACAGTGGTTGCTCCACTAAAAGTTTTGCAATTGCGCTGCAGGACTTAATTTGTGGTTAAGTACGGTTCCCTGCGTCACCACTTCATTGCTCTAGACCAGCGCAAGGGGGAGTTAGAACACTGATTATGCTTTTGCCTCCTACTGTGTCTCTAACTGACAATGAATGGGCTACATAAACCTATATAGAAACTGATAATTGTGCACGACTTCAGTATTACTTAGTAAAACTGTTACACTAAGGTTATTATTTGATTTTGTTAGGATTATTTTGCTCTTACAGTAGTACTGGAGGCCACTCCCGCCTGAGTGGCACAATGGTCTAAGACACTGCATAGCAGCTGTGTTGCTACAGATGCTGGTTCAATTCCCGGGCCACCCTCTACTGAGAGACCCATGAGAAGAATGTAGGTTTTTGGTTTCTCTCCCTCTAAAAGCAGAAATAAATCATTCTAAATAACAAACTGACTTTATTTACAAATGAGTAACAATGCTCACCCCATTGTCACGATCGTTGTATAAATAAGTGGACCAAGGTGCAGCGTGAGTAAAGTTCCACATTTTTATTAATAGTGAAACCACAACGATATAACGAACGTAGCTCACATAGGCACTAACACAAAACAATGTCCCACATCGCAGGTGGGAAAAATGACACACTAAGTATGATCCCCAATTAGAGCAACAATCATCAGCTGCCTCCATTTGGGAACCACACACACACACACACACACACACACACACACACACACACACACACACACACACACACACACACACACACACACACACACACACACACACACACACACACACACACACACACACCCCAACATAGAAACACCATAACTAGAAACCCCCCTAGTCACGCCCTAACCTATACACCATAGAGAACCCCGAGGGAGTGTGACACCCATGTTCAAGAATGGGCTATTTCTCGCTCATTTTATGTTATTTGAAAACGAAATTAATCTCCAAAATAATGTTTTTTTAAACAAAGCTATTATTATTATTATTATTAATTTAGAAGCAATAGCCTACAAATATTTTAGCACCGTTTCGCACTGCTCTGAGACAAGCATGGGGACTGGTCTTGATAAATCCATGAGATTTTTATTTTCAGTGAATCTCCATTTGGGTATTCTTTAGACTAGAATTAGAAAATTAGGATGTAGAAATATTATGATCCTAATGTAACCTTTATTTAACATGGCAAGTCAGTTAAGAACACATTCTTAATTACAAGGACAGCCTACTCCTTCCTCCCTGTCGGGGAATTGATCCCCAGTCTCTCGCGTGCCTGCACGAAACTGGAATTCTTGAGCTAAATAGCCCACTACTGTACTCCCGACAGATACGTTGTACAGTGTGCTATTTTCAATCCCATCCTAATGGAAACCCAGAGGGTTTTTCTTGGAATAGAAACACCATAATATTAATCAAAAGTTTGGAAACACCTACTCATTCCAGGGTTTTTCTTTTTTTTAACTATTTTCTACATTGTAGAATAATAGTGAAGACATCACAACTATGAAATAACACGTATGGAATAACACACAGTTAAGAACAAATTCTAATTTACAAGGACAGCCTACTCCTTCCTCCCCATCAGGGAATTGAACACAGGTCTCCTGCGTGCCTGCATTCTCTAGTACAGCCACTATTGGAGGTTATAAAATGCTTCTCAAAGATGCCATCTGGTGTTCAAACTAGCATTAATGGTACCATTAATGCTAGGTAATTAGAAGTTGTTCTTAACTCTGTTATTCCATGTGTGTTATTTCATAGTTGTGATGTCACTATTGAAGGTGTTTTCTCCGACACATTGGTGCGGCTGGCTTCGGGTTGGTGTTCGGTGTTAAAGAAGCAGTGCGGCTTGGTTGGGTTGTGTTTCGGAGGACACATGGCTTTTGACCTTCGTCTCTCCTGAGCCCATATGGGAGTTGTAGCGATGAGACAAGATAGTAACTACTAACAATTGGATACCACGAAAAGGGGGTAAAATTGTAAAAAAGAAAAGGTTGCAGCGTACTGCGGCGCAGCTTGCATGGTGCCGCAGAACTCTATGGCACGTTATTTAAGTGTGAACCACTTTTATTTTTTATATATTTACCATCATTACCTTGTATTCAATGTAGATATTTTTATATTGTAATGTATTGTGCTCTACAATATATTTACATCGATTTATTGAGAGTGGTGTACATTTATTTTGGATGCATTAGTGTGTGGAAAGATACTGACAATATGAACGGTGGAGCGACCGTGGACCGTAGTGATGGGCATTCTGGCTCTTTTCAGTGAGCCGGCTCGTTCGGCTCAGCTCACCTCAGTATTCGGCTTGGTATTTTTTAAAGTCAAACAGTTTGCGATAGTTTGACTATGATTGGTGTTTATTAAATGAAATCATACTCTACCTTAACCACAATGTATTTAAAAATGCATTGGTTTGTTATGAAAAAGAATACTATTAAACATTTGCATTTAAAGTAGAACTTTTTAATATATAAACAAAGTGCAAATAAATATAACCATTCAAAACGAATACAATCACAACATAATAGAACATTGCACCATATCAAATAAAAATAAATAACAATTTGCAAAACTGCAGCATCCCACAAATTGAAATAAATATAAAAAAGGATGCTATTACACATGTGCATTTATAGTATAACCTTTTTAAATGTATATAAACAAAGTGCATATAATGTAACAATTGAAAACAAATACAATCTGAACAACAAAATAAAATATTGCACCATATCAAAGAAAAATAAATAACTATGTGCAAAACTGCAGCATCCCACTTAAAACATTAAACTGGTCCCTCTTTTCTCTCCTTTATTGCCATGTTATAACCAGCAGCACACAGCAATGCTGACCATATTTTTGCATTTATGAGATATTTGCATTCCAAAGTGCAAGCTGCCTCACTTTCGAGGGGCTGATGCGGTTTCTTCTCTCAGTAATTATTTGTCCCATTTTCGAGAAGACCCTCTCAGAGGGAATGCACTATGCAGAGTCTCCCTGTCATGACTTTAGTAAGCCATTTAAACTTAGTTTTTCAAAATTCCTGATATTATTCCAAGTAAAAATGCCGTCTTAGGTCAGTTAGGATCACCACTTTATTTTAAGAATGTGAAATGTCAGAATAATAGTAGAGTGATTTATTTCAGCTTTTATTTCTTTCATCACATTCCCAGTGGGTCAGAAGTTTACACGCACAGTATTTGGTAGCATTGCCTTTAAATTGTTTAACTTGGGTCAAACGTTTCAGGTAGCCTTCCACAAGCTTCCCACAATAAGTTGGGTGAATTTTGTCCCATTCCTCCTGAGAGCTGCTGTAACTGGGCCAGGTTTGTTGGCCTCCTTGCTTGCACACGCTTTTTCAGTTCTGACCACAGATTTTCTATGAGATTAAGGTCAGGGCTTTGTGATGGCCACTCCAATACCTTGACTTTGATGTCCTTAAGCCATTTTTCCACAACTTTGGAAGTATGCTTAGGGTCATTGTCCATTTGGAAGACCCATTTGCGACCAAGCTTTAACTTCCTGACTGATGTCTTGAGATGTTGCTTCAATATATCCACATAAATTTCCTTGCTTATGATTCCATTTATTTTGTGAAGTGCACCAGTCCCTCCTGCAGCAAAGCACCCACACAACATGATGCTGCCACCCCTGTGCTTCACGGTTGGGATGGTGTTCTTCTGCTTGCAAGCTTCCCCCTTTTTCCTCAAACATAACGATGGCCATTTCATCAGACCAGAGGACATTTCTCCAAAAACTACGATCTTTGTCCCCACGTGCAGTTGCAAACCGTAGTCTGGCTTTTTTATGGTGGTTTTGGAGCAGTGGCTTCTTCCTTGCTCAGCGGCTTTTTAGGTTATGTCGATATAGGACTCGTTTTTACTGTGGATATAGATCATTTTGTACCGGTTTCCCCCAGCATTTTCACAAGGTCCTTTGCTGTTGTTCTGGGATTGATTTGCACTTTTTTCATCAAAATACGTTCATCTCTAGGGGACAGAACGCGTCTCCTTCCTGAGTGGTATGACGGCTGCGTTGTCCCATGGTGTTTATACTTGTGTACTATTGTTTGTACAGATGAACGTGGTACCTTCAGGCATTTGGAAATGGCTCCCAAGGATGAACCAGACTTGTGGAGGTCTCCAATTTTTTGCTGATGTCTTTGCTGATTTCTTTTTCTTTTTTTTTTCCCACGATGTCAAGCAAAGAGGCACTGAGTTTGAAGGCAGGCCTTGAAATATATCCACTGGTACACCTCCAATTGACTCAAATGATGTCAATTAGCCTATCAGAAGCTTCTAAAGCCTTGACATCCTTTTCGTGAATTTTCCAAGCTGTTTAAAGGCACAGTCAACTTAGTGTATGTAAACATCTGACCCACTGGAATTGTGATACAGTGAAATAATCTGTCCAAACAATTAATGGAAAAATGACTTGTGTCATGCACAAAATAGATGTCCTAACCGACTTGCCAAAACTATAGTTTGTTAAGAAATTTGTGGAGTGGTTGAAAAACGGGTTTTAATGACTAAGTGTATGTAAACTTCCGACTTCAACTGTATCTTTGTTCTACTTGTGCTCTTTCCACAGATGGCTCTGGTTTGCTGATAACATCTGATCTGATGAGGCTCCCTATGCGATTTGACTCCTGCATTACTGCCCGTACTCAATGAAACTTCCAATGGCAAATTAAAATAATTTGACACTAATTTGATAGACAATGGTAGTTCCCAATCAGACAATTACTATGAAACAAATCTATTTTCCTCAGTTAAATGTTTGGTGAATGCATGTTGTGCTTTGTCCTCATTCTTCCTTTGAATGATGTGTGTACCATGATGACATGTTAACCTGAGTTTAGCTGGTTAATCCTATACAGTACATTTCAGTCTACTTTATATTATTTGGCACTGGTTATGTACTGTTAATGTAGCAGGTTCTCCTCTTTGTGTCTCCATATAATTCAACATTCCCGTGTGTGTGTGTGTGTGTGTGTGTGTGTGTGGCCTTGGGCTTAAATACCCAAAATGTTGGATCTTGCCTTCTTTTGAATTCCTGCACTTTAGGCCACTAGGGCTTCCTTTCTTTCAATGTTATCATCGTTATGCCATTATCATAAAATGTACCCACATGTTATTCCCAACATTAGTCATTATATTTACCTATATCAAAATATGGTCATGACCTAGTGTATAATGAATGAACTTGTTAGATCCCAAGCACATTATGCCAATACTCCAACTATTCTTTGATACTTTGGGATTACCTTGCTCATATCAAGCAAACACAACAGACACTTTGTGGAAAGATGAAGAAAAACAATTCGCTAGTTCGCTGGACTGCTGTTACTTAGCTAGAGCCACCTGCCTACATTTTGTCTAACATACGAACGTTGTTGACGAGCAAATACAGTAATTAGCTAGCTAGCTAAACGTAGCAAGTAGATTCCACTCAACTCAAGATATAGTATAGCTGTTTCATTGATTTCCCAATTACTTTTCTCATGTATCAAGTTGAAGCTGAATTTCCCAAGTCGTTCGGTGCTTACAATTCAAGCCTGCTAGGAGGCAAAACAGACAGCTCTGTAGCAGTTTCCACGAGGTACCACAGTCACAAAGTCTAAATTGGTTATATCGTATAAATTAATGAAAACAAAAATAATCTTTTTGGTCATAATTTAAGTTTAGGATAGGGCATAAGGTTATCCGTGTGGTTAGTGTTAAAGTTAGGGTTAAACTCTTTTTTTTTTTTCAATTGTAGAAATAGGCAGGTTTGTGACTTTGTGGCTGTGTTAACTGAAGCTCTGAAGTGCATCTGTTGGACGTCATGCATCCCAGAAGACTCAATCGTACGACACAATACTGGACTGGCTAAAGGCAAGCATTTGTTAGTTTGTCCATTACTCCAGTCCGGCCAATCAAAGGTTTGTAGACACGCACCCGCCTCTAAGCCTGCCTGATACCAATCAAGAAAAAAGAGAAATTGAAACACAAAGGTGCCAAGAATTGCCAGAGATTTTTTTGAAATTTAGACCGAAAACTTGACACAGACATTACTATTTTTAGTGAACAATTTGATGCTTTCAATTTTTTTTTTTTATGTTTGAACCATGCTTACGGTTCTATCGTTTTTGATTCAGACATTTTTCTTTTTGATCTGCGGCAATGATGTTCTGTTTGCCCAAAGTCACACTTACAAGCTCTCAAATTTGGCCTGTCTGTTCACAGCACTCATCCTCTACTTGCGGGACCTATTCTCTGTGCTCTCAACCCAGTGGTTGCTTGCTTAATGTTTCATCTTGCTCGAAAACACCATCTTGTGCGCAATGGACTTTAGAGGCTGATTTGACCCCGTAGTACCATCCTACTTAGTGAATTTCATAAACATTTACAATAACAAAACATTAAAGTTGATTTTTTTAGATGAAATTATAAATATAGCGTTGGTAACCCTTCCATAGGGGAGAGGCTATGTGGACATGTTGAGCCCTTCCCAGCTACCTAGTTTATGCTTGTGGCTAGAAACCTCTGCGAGAATTTGAAACTTGTCTGCCAAAGTTGGGACTTGGGAGAGTGTTTTTATTGGAGTATTTGTTAGTTGTTGTTTTGGATGAAATGTAGACATTAATATCGTAGTTATACATTTTCAGTAAAAGTCACTACAACAAATGTGTTTTAGTGTAGCCAATATCAGGCCTGGGTGACAGCTATCTAGCTACTTCCCTCTCCTTACTGCTGCAAGCGGGAGCGAAGGACACTGTGCCCCGTGTTGTTGTGTTGCTGGATTACTACTGCTACTGCTCAATGGGGAGAGTTAGCACTATCTCGGTGACATCTGAACCAGCAGTATCTGGGCAGAGGAGGTTACATCCAGATAGTTACTACCAATTACAAGTTATTTCTCGTGTAGGCTGCTATCCTACTCTAAATCAAATCAAATGGAACAAATTGGCCACATTCGCTACTACCGTCGACATTGCCCGGTGGGAAGCAACTGCTGCACACTGGGAAGTAACTCATGTCGGCAACCACCTTGATACAACACCGTTGTACTGGTCATTCACTCCATCACATCCAGATGGTGATCAATGGTACAAGTGATTTATTTCAGAAAATGTATTTTAGAAGCGCCATGCTGCAACTAGGACCATGCTTCTGTTATTGTCAGCTAGTATAAACTAGCTAGCTGGGATGGGCTTATCATCAGATCGACTGACTGAACCAAACCCATTTGTCTCCACACTCGACTCTCAGCTGCGAGACATACACCATCAATTTGGGCAAAGTCTTGTCCGTATAGACCTACAAGGTAATTCTGATTACTTCCGGAGGACGTCCTCCAACCAATCAAAGCTTTTGCTTTGAGAATTAACCTACTGTGGTGTATTGGGTTTGTACCGCAGAAAGCATTGTTGTGACTTGACTTTTAACATCAATCTGAAGACTGTTATTTATCTAATCAACCTACTATGTTTAATTGTTACCCAATTAAATTCATTGTGCAACAATTAACTAATTAGGATTTGGGGCACCACGAGAGAGGTTCTTTAAAGACTTACGATCTCCCGAATAAAACTCTAAAGGTCTTTACCTATTACATCTATAAACAGTTAACTTATTAATCATAATCTCGTATCATATCATTCTGAACAGTCGTAACCTCTTTGCATCTGCAAAAACCCAGGCTTTACTTATGAGTCAGTACTACACAAATTGGTTTAATTATTTATTTACTAGCTAACTAAATGGTAACACAGGATAAACATACACACTTAATACATTAAAAACAGGTCCATAGCGGACTGACAACAATATGGCTGCTTGTTTCAAAAGACATGGAGAGAGAGACGGATAGACACTTAACGTTGGTACATTTTTAGAAACTACTCTCACTTATAGCACTCCTATACTTTACACATGAACCGCCACCTGCTTGGAGTAAGAAATCATTCATGTATTTATGTGAAAATCCTTAGTTTCTCTTGGTGGACAAGGCATTCTTGGAAAGGGGGTTGGGCCTTTTTTCGCGGCATGCTTGTGAGGCTCTGATTGTCCCAAAGGGTTTCTCTGTTGTTCTCCTCTGCAGTTGTCCAGTATCCGGTGACTTGTCGTGTAGTCCTGAACAGAACTACATGTTTATTCTCCTTCCATTCGCTCTGGAAGATGCCTCTTTGAAGATAGGCTAGCCAGCCATGTCGATGGTTCCCAAGTGGGGTGATGACTTGGTTTGACAAGAGTAGTAGAATGGTCCTACTTAAGTTCACTTTTCTAGATACTTTATTTAGGACAGCTAATCAGCTGTACCGGGGATTGTCCGGGAGGTGATTTTATCATCTCTACCTCGTATTAAGATTCAGAGTTCAAACCACTTTAAATGTTAGCTGCAGCTCTACGTCTCTCTGTTCTAATATGTTCATTTTTAACCCCTCATTTTATATAGTTTGTTCAAAAGGGACAGTTCTGTCAGGTTTACACGCTCTCTGACCTCACTCAAGGGGGCGGTGACTACTTAATGTGCACAGTTATAGAAACAATTTCCTCTTATAGTTTCTAAAATCACATGCCTCTCTTAACAAAAACACACATAATTTTTCATATAGCATGCACAACGTAGGGGACGGAAACTTCATCCATGTAGTGTGTATACTTTTCAAGTTACAATATTTTGTTTAACATTTTTAATGACATCACAAAATAACAACCAAACCGTCATCAGTGTTCCTTCAGGTCACTTCTGACCATTCCCCACGTTCTATGTTAGAAATATTGTTCCAGCATTTGTGTTAGTTTTGGTGGGCAAATTTGTGAAAAAAAGGCACATTCCTCTGGTGAATTTGGAGATGGAGAGAGCTGAATGTTCTGTCCTTGATTTCCAACAGGGTGTGAGGTGTTAACCCCCACCAGTTCCCTCCTCCCTCCCTTGCAACCCACGACAGGAAACGACCATGGGGTGTCCTGGTTTGTGGATCATCATGACAGTCCCCATCTGGTTTAAACTGGTAGGATTTCTGCAAGCTGCAGACCCCCACAAGAATGGCCATGGGATGTCTTAGTTGTGGATCGTCTTTCCGGGTCCGCCGTCTGGTTGTCCAGGCTGGTAGATCTAGGCAGTAACTTAGACTGACGTTAATATCGCACAACACTCACAAAATACATCATTACATTTCTTCCTCAAATGAGCGGAGTTGTGGCACTAACTGGTGATCGTATGGGAAAATTGTTTGTGGCACTATCACTTCCTAAGTGTCAAAGATCTTTTATTTTTATAAAAACACAAAAAAAAGCTATACAAAATACAGTGCCTTGCGAAAGTATTCGGCCCCCTTGAACTTTGCGACCTTTTGCCACATTTCAGGCTTCAAACATAAAGATATAAAACTGTATTTTTTTGTGAAGAATCAACAACAAGTGGGACACAATCATGAAGTGGAATGACCTTTATTGGATATTTCAAACTTTTTTTTAACAAATCAAAAACAGAAAAATTGGGCGTGCAAAATTATTCAGCCCCCTTAAGTTAATACTTTGTAGCGCCACCTTTTGCTGCGATTACAGCTGTAAGTCGCTTGGGGTATGTCTCTATCAGTTTTGCACATCAAGAGACTGAAATTATTTCCCATTCCTCCTTGCAAAACAGCTCGAGCTCAGTGAGGTTGGATGGAGAGCATTTGTGAACAGCAGTTTTGTGTTCTTTCCACAGGTTCTCGATTGGATTCAGGTCTGGACTTTGACTTGGCCATTCTAACACCTGGATATGTTTATTTTTGAACCATTCCATTGTAGATTTTGCTTTATGTTTTGGATCATTGTCTTGTTGGAAGACAAATCTCCGTCCCAGTCTCAGGTCTTTTGCAGACTCCATCAGGTTTTCTTCCAGAATGGTCCTGTATTTGGCTCCATCCATCTTCCCATCAATTTTAACCATCTTCCCTGTCCCTGCTGAAGAAAAGCAGGCCCAAACCATGATGCTGCCACCACCATGTTTGACAGTGGGTATGGTGTGTTCAGGGTGATGAGCTGTGTTGCTTTTACACCAAACATAATGTTTTGCATTGTTGCCAAAAAGTTCAATTTTGGTTTCATCTGACCAGAGCACCTTCTTCCACATGTTTGGTGTGTCTCCCAGGTGGCTTGTGGCAAACTTTAAACAACACTTTTTATGGATATCTTTAAGAAATGGCTTTCTTCTTGCCACTCTTCCATAAAGGCCAGATTTGTGCAATATACGACTGATTGTTGTCCTATGGACAGAGTCTCCCACCTCAGCTGTAGATCTCTGCAGTTCAGCCAGAGTGATCATGGGCCTCTTGGCTGCATCTCTGGTTATATCCTTCCTGTTTGGCCCTGTCCGGGGGTGTCCTCGGATGGGGCCACAGTGTCTCCTGACCCCTCCTGTCTCAGCCTCCAGTATTTATGCTGCAGTAGTTTATGTGTCGGGGGGCTGGGGTCAGTTTGTTGTATACTTCCGGCCCTTCTTTGGACACTGTGTTAACAACCCTCCAGGCAAGCTTCAATGCCATACAACTCTCCTTCCATGGCCTCCAATTGCTCTTAAATACAAGTAAAACTAAATGCATGCTCTTCAACCGATCGCTACCTGCACCTACCCGCCTGTCCAACATCACTACTCTGGACGGCTCTGACTTAGAATACGTGGACAACTACAAATACTTAGGTGTCTGGTTAGACTGTAAACTCTCCTTCCAGACCCATATCAAACATCTCCAATCCAAAGTTAAATCTAGAATTGGCTTCCTATTTCGCAACAAAGCATCCTTCACTCATGCTGCCAAACATACCCTTGTAAAACTGACCATCCTACCAATCCTCGACTTTGGCGATGTCATTTACAAAATAGCCTCCAATACCCTACTCAACAAATTGGATGCAGTCTATCACAGTGCAATCCGTTTTATCACCAAAGCCCCATATACTACCCACCATTGCGACCTGTACGCTCTCGTTGGCTGGCCCTCGCTTCATACTCGTCGCCAAACCCACTGGCTCCATGTCATCTACAAGACCCTGCTAGGTAAAGTCCCCCCTTATCTCAGCTCGCTGGTCACCATAGCATCTCCCACCTGTAGCACACGCTCCAGCAGGTATATCTCTCTAGTCACCCCCAAAACCAATTCTTTCTTTGGCCGCCTCTCCTTCCAGTTCTCTGCTGCCAATGACTGGAACGAACTACAAAAATCTCTGAAACTGGAAACACTTATCTCCCTCACTAGCTTTAAGCACCAACTGTCAGAGCAGCTCACAGATTACTGCACCTGTACATAGCCCACCTATAATTTAGCCCAAACAACTACCTCTTTCCCAACTGTATTTAATTTTTATTTATTTATTTATTTTGCTGCTTTGCACCCCATAATTTTTTATTTCTACTTTGCACATTCTTCCATTGCAAAACTACCATTCCAGTATTTTACTTGCTATATTGTACTTACTTTGCCATCATGGCCTTTTTTGCCTTTACCTCCCTTCTCACCTCATTTGCTCACATTGTATATAGACTTGTTTATACTGCATTATTGACTGTATGTTTGTTTTTACTCCATGTGTAACTCTGTGTCGTTTTATCTGTCGAACTGCTTTGCTTTATCTTGGCCAGGTCGCAATTGTAAATGAGAACTTGTTCTCAACTTGCCTACCTGGTTAAATAAAGGTAAATAAATAAAATAAATAAAATATCTGGAGTACTTCTCCTGTCCTATTCGGTGTCCTGTGTGAATCTAAGTGTGCGTTCTCTAATTCTCTCCTTCTCTCTTTCTTTCTCTCTCTCGGAGGACCTGAGCCCTAGGACCATGCCCCAGGACTACCTGACATGATGACTCCTTGCTGTCCCCAGTCCACCTGGCCATGCTGCTGTTCCAGTTTCAACTGACCTGAGCCCTAGGACCATGCCCCAGGACTACCTGACATGATGACTCCTTGCTGTCCCCAGTCCACCTGGCCATGCTGCTGCTCCAGTTTCAACTTCCACCTGACTGTGCTGCTGCTCCAGTTTCAACTGTTCTGCCTTATTATTATTCGACCATGCTGGTCATTTATGAACATTTGAACATCTTGGCCATGTTCTGTTATAATCTCCACCCGGCACAGCCAGAAGAGGACTGGCCACCCCACATAGCCTGGTTCCTCTCTAGGTTTCTTCCTAGGTATTGGCCTTTCTAGGGAGTTTTTCCTAGCCACCGTGCTTCTACACCTGCATTGCTTGCTGTTTGGGGTTTTAGGCTGGGTTTCTGTACAGCACTTTGAGATATCAGCTGATGTACAAAGGGCTATATAAATAAATTTGATTTGATTTGATTTGATCTCTGATCAGTCTTCTCCTTGTATGAGCTGAAAGTTTAGAGGGACGGCCAGGTCTTGGTAGATTTGCAGTGGTCTGATACTCCTTCCATTTCAATATTATCGCTTGCACAGTGCTCCTTGGGATGTTTAAAGCTTGGGAAATCTTTTTGTATCCAAATCCGGCTTTAAACTTCTTCACAACAGTATCTCGGACCTGCCTGGTGTGTTCCTTGTTCTTCATGATGCTCTCTGTACTTTTAACGGACCTCTGAGACTCACAGTGCAGGTGCATTTATACGGAGACTTGATTACACACAGGTGGATTGTATTTATCATCATTAGTCATTTAGGTCAACATTGGATCATTCAGAGATCCTCACTGAACTTCTGGAGAGAGTTTGCTGCACTGAAAGTAAAGGGGCTGAATAATTTTGCACGCCCAATTTATCAGTTTTTGATATGTTAAAAAAGTTTGAAATATCCAATAAATGTCGTTCCACTTCATGATTGTGTCCCACTTGTTGTTGATTCTTCACAAAAAAATACAGTTTTATATCTTTATGTTTGAAGCCTGAAATGTGGCAAAAGGTCGCAAAGTTCAAGGGGGCCGAATACTTTCGCAAGGCACTGTACATAACTCTCCTTCCGTGGCCTCCAACTGCTCTTAAATACAAGTAAAACTAAATGCATGCTCTTCAACCGATCGCTGCGTGCCCCTGCCCGCCCGTCCAGCATCACTACTCTGGACGGTTCTGACTTGTGGACAACTACAAATATGTAAATACGAATATGTGGACAACTACAAATACATAGGTGTCTGGTTAGACTGTAAACTCTCCTTCCAGACTCACATCAAACATCTCCAATCCAAAGTTAAATCTAGAATTGGCTTCCTATTTCGCAACAAAGCATCCTTCACTCATGCTGCCAAACATACCCTTGTAAAACTGACCATCCTACCGATCCTCGACTTCGGCGATGTCATTTACAAAATAGCCTCCAATACCCTACTCAATAAATTGGATGCAGTCTATCACAGTGCCATCTGTTTTGTCACCAAAACCCCATATATTACCCACCACTGCAACCTGTACGCTCTCGTTGGCTGGCCCTCGCTTCATTCTCTTCGCAAAACCACTGGCTCCAGGTCATCTACAGGACCCTGCTAGGTAAAGTCCCCCCTCATCTCAGCTCGTTGGTCACCATAGCAGCACCCACCTGTAGCACGCGCATCAGCAGGTATATCTCTCTGGTCACCCTCAAAACCAAAGCCATGGCAAGTTTTGCGTAGTCGTTTAGCACGTATTGCTGTTGTAGACGGATGAACCTTTTCACTTATCTATTCGACGTTTGCTTCAACAGGTAAAACCTGTCAGTACCCGTAGCGTTCGGGGAAGCCATCCAAGGCACCCTCTGTCTGCTAAGAATAATTTTTGACGATTTTGTCATGGCGTTCCGTGCCAAGTGCGTGGAGAGGCCAAAAGGAGAAGACAAACTTTGGCTTGTTGACGAGGAGGCGCCATATTACTCTCTGCCGAATGGCCAAGAGTAAAAGACTGAGGGACATCTGAGAGAGGTAAAGTCTGAAACCTTCTGTCATATTCACTCCTTTCTGTACCGAGCTTGGTTGCTTTGTTGGGTAGCCCGTCACTGTTCTGGAGTTCCTCCAGGTGGTACCTAAGGGTGGTATTCTGCTGCATAGCAGAGTCCACTTGGGCGATTACAGTACTTATTTTAGCACTTGCTCCGTTCGGCCTCATACTTATCTCTCATGGTTTGCAAATAGAGCGCGGAGCGAGAGATTCAGCAATGAGATTTCCTCCAATTGCTTAGAGATACATTTTTCCATCTTCCTCACCTGGGTTCTCTCAACAATCATTTGATCAGCGACTTCAATGAGTTCTGCTGTTTTGTCATCAAATAAAATTGTATTAGTCACATACGCTGAAAACAACCTTACAGTGAAATGTTTACTTATGAGCCCATAAACAACAATGCATTTAAAAAAATATGGATAAGAAAAATAAATAAAAGTTACAAGTAATTAAAGAGCAGCAGAAAAATAATAATAGCAAGACTATATACAAAGGGGTACCGGTACAGAGTCAATGTGCGGGGGCACCGGTTAGTTGAGGTAATATGTATATGTAGGTAGTTATTAAAGTGACTGCAGAGATGATAACAACAGAGAGTAGCAGCGGTGTAAAAGAGGGGTGGAGGGGGGAAGCATGCAAATAGTCTGGGTAGGCATTTTATTAGGTGTTCAGGAGTCTTATGTGAGTGAATCAACGATGGTGCAGCTGTAGAACCTTTTCAGGATCTGAGGACCCATGCCAAATGCTTTCAGTCTCCTGAGGGAGAATAGGTTTTATTGTGCCCTCTTCACGACTGTCTTGGTGTGCTTGGACCATGTTAGTTTGTTGGTGATGTGGACACCAAGGAACTTGAAGCTCTCATTCTGCTCCATTGCAGCCCCGTTGATGAGAATGGGGGCATGCTCGGTCCTCTTTTTCCTGTAGTCCACAATTATCTCCTTTGTCTTGATCACATTGAGGGACAGTTTGTTGTCCTGGCACCACACAGCCAGGTCTCTGACCTCCTCCTTATAAGCTGTCTCGTCGTTGTTGATGATCTGGACTACCACTGTTGTGTCATTGGCTAACTAAATGAGGATGTTGGAGTCGTGCCTGGCCGTGCAGTTATGAGTGAACACAGAGTACAGTAGGGGATTGAGCACGCTCCCCTGAGGGGCCCCTGTGTTGAGGATCAGTGTGGTGGATGTGTTGTTACCTACCCTTACCACCTGGGGGCGGCCCGTCAGGAAGTCCAGGGTACAGTTGCAGAGGGAGGTGTTTAGTCCCAGGGTCCTTAGTGATGGGCTTTGATGGGCTTTGAGGGCACTATGGTGTTGAACGCTGAGCTGTAGAACAGCATTCTCACATAGGTGTTCCTTTTGTCCAGGTGGGAAAGGGCAGTGTGGAGTGCAATATAGATTGCATCATCTGTTGATCTTTTGGGGTGGTATGCAAATTGGAGTGGGTCTATGGTTTCTGGGATAATGATGTTAATGTGAGCCATGACCAGCCTTTCAAAGCACTTCATGGCTACATATGTGAGTGCTATAGGTTGGTAGTCATTTAGGCAGGTTACCTTAGTGTTCTTGGGCACAGGCACTATGGTGGTCTGCTTATTAAAACATGTTGGCATTACAGACTCGAACAGGGAGAGGTTGAAAACGTCAGTGAAGACACTTGCCTGTTGGTCAGCGCATGCTCGCAGTACACGTCCTGGTAATCCATCTGTTTCTGCGGCCTTGTGAATGTTGACCTGTTTAAAGGTCTTACTCACATCGGCTGCGGAGAGCATGATCACACAGTCTTCCAGAACAGCTGGCGTTCTCATGAATGTTTCAGTGTTATGTGCCTCAAAGCGAGCATAGAAGTTGTTTGGTTCGCCTGGTATGCTCGTGTCACTGTGCAGCTCTCTGCTGTGCTTCTCTTTGTAGTCTGTAATGGTTTGCAAGCCCTGCCACATCAGACGAGCGTCAGAGCCGGTGTGGTTCGATTCTATCTTAGTCCTGTATTGACGCTTTGCCTGTTTGATGGTTTGTCCGGAGGGCATAGTGGGATTTCTTATAAGCTTCCAGGTTAGAGTCCCGCTCCTTGAAAGTGGCAGCTCTAGCCTTTGTTCAGTGCGGATGTTGCCTGTAATCTATGGCTTCTTGTTGGGGTATGTACGTATGGTCACTGTGTAGACTATGTCATTGATGCACTTATTGATGAAGCCAATGACTGATGTGGTGTACTCCGCAATGCCATCGGAGGAATCCCAGAACATATTCCAGTCTGTGATAGCAAAACAGTCCTGTAGCTTAGCATCTGCTTCAACACAATCACTTTTTAAAAAATGTATCTAGTCGCTGGTGCTTCCTGCTTGAATTGCTTTGCTTGTAAGCAGGAATCAGGAGGATATCATTTTGGTCATGGAGGGCAAGGGAGAGCTTTGTATGCATCTCTATGTGTGGAGTAAAGGTGGTCCAGAGTTGTTGTTTTTTTCTTCCTCTGGTTGCACATTTAACATGCTGATAGAAATTTGGTAAAATGGATTTCAGTTTCCCTGCATTAAAGTTGGTCATTGTGTTCATTAACGGATCATCTTTGGTCTGCTTCATTTGGATTAGAACATTATTGCTTTGAGTGTTGTTCATCAAAACTGCATGCATGTTAAGAAATTGTGCGCTCTTGTTTGTAGCTAACTCGTCCGATTTATCTAGTTTGGTGTGGACTTCATATTTTATTTTTGGCTAAATCAAGTTGTTCCTGTAGAAGATGACTTTATTTCTGTAAAAGACGATTTTGTTCAAGAGTTTGTGCTCGTTTGTCGGCATAAGTTTTTGCTATTTCTTTTCATTGTTACGTTCTCAAACGCAGTTCCTCGGCTAGCAATATCTTTTCCTTTTCTATTTTTGTCATTGGCTTCCTGTTTCTCTCCACCTGTCCCTTCATGTCAACCATTACTTGTTCGTGCTTCTGCTGTGCACTGCGGTGCTGATGTCGATCTCTGCTGGAGGCCATATATCAGGGCTAAACTGGAGAGAATCTTTACCTGCACCTGATGGTTTATCTTGGAGTGTTTGTTGCAATTTCTGCTATTTTTTCACTTATTGCATTGTGATCTAACATTCTCATCCCTTTGGCATAGTTTGGGATTATATCGCTGCGGAGGTCAACAATGACTCTTTCCATGGGTGAGGGTTCACTAATTAGTGTGGGAATGGGAGCCACCCCCTCTTGAGAGCTTGCTCATTATTATTATTTTGTTTTGTAAAGTTTGGGTTCATGAGTCATTGGAAGCTGCAACTTCCTTCCTCCCTTGGAGTCATAAATGTACAATTGGCTCATTCATCCCCCTCCTCTCCCCTGTAACTATTCCCCAGGTCGTTGCTGCAAATGAGAATATGTTCTCAGTCAACTTACCTGGTAAAATAACGGATAAATAAAAAAATAATCTATTTATAGACGATAATTAATCATCAATACTGGATCAAGGAGTTGGACTTTATAATGAATTTGCAAAAGCAAATTTAATTGATTTAGCAATGTTAATGATTAATCATACCTGTGTAGGATTTCTGGGAATTAAACTTTAATACAACTGAAAGCATCGCTGTATCTAGGTTAAGATTGAAAAATGTAATATGTCTCAATGGTTGGAACAAATTAATTTGGTCTTTATCTGAATGATCAACCTGTTAAAAATGTTTGTTTCAATTTCAATTCCTTGTTAAATCGAATGAGGCAACGATATCCAATCAGTTGAGATTGGTTGGATATTAAAAAGTGTAACCAGATGTTATAGTTGTGAGAAGATGTTGTGCCATCACATTGAATTTTTTTCTTCTTCAGGAACAGGCTGTAACATAAAGAAATATCAGATGCCTCTACTCATGCTCCTGAAATGTGAGAGAGAGAGATAATACTTTGAGTCAGCCAAACAAATATATCTCCTCATATTTCCTTAATCGGCTTGGCCCTTATGTCCTGGCTCTGGAAACGTAATGCTCGCTCCTGAAGTGCGAGAAACAGAGAGATAATACTTTGCTTCGGCCAAACGAATATATCTAATCAAATTTCCTTAATCGGCTGGCCCTAATGTCCTAGGGCCAGCCGATTAAGGACATTTGATAGTTCACACTCTCAACGATAAAAATTCCCTGTCTTAGGTCAGTTAGGATCACCACTTTATTTTAAGAAAGTGAAATGTCAGAATAATAGTAGAGATAATTATTACAGCTTATATTTCTTTCATCACATTCCCAGTGGGTCACACTCAATTAGTATTTGGTAGCATTGCCTTTAAATTGTGTAACTTGGGTCAAACATTTCAGGTAGCCTTCCACAAGCTTCCCACAATAAGTTGGGTGCATTTTGGCCCATTCCTCCTCACAGAACTGGTGTAACTGAGTCAGGTTTGTAGGCCTCCTTGCTCGTACACGCTTTTCAGTTCTTCCCACAAATCTTCTATAGGATTGAGGTCAGGGCTTTGTGATGGTCACTCCAATACCTTGACTTTGTTGTCCTTAAGCCATTTTGCCACAACTTTGGAAGTGTGCTTGGGGTCATTGTCCATTTGGAAGACCCATTTGCAAACAAGCTTTAACTGACTGATGTCTTGAGATGTTGCTTCAATATATTTACATAATTTTCCTGCCTCATGATGCCAACTATTTTGTGAAGTGCACCAGTCCCTCCTGCAGCAAATCACCCCCACAACCCGCCACCCCCGTGCTTCACAGTTGGGATGGTGTTCTTCGGCTTGCAAGCTTCCCCCTTTTTCCTCCAAACGATGGTCATTATGGCCAAACAGTTCTATTTTTGTTTCATCAGACCAGAGGACATTTCTCCATAAAGTACCATCTTTGTTCTCATGTGCAATTGCAAACCGTAGTCTGGCTTTTGTTATGGCGGTTTTTGAGCAGTGGCTTCTTCCTTGCTGAGCGGCCTTTCAGGTTATGTCGATATAGGACTTGTTTTACTGTGGATATAGATATTTTTGTACCGGTTTCCCCCAGCATCTTCACAAGGTCCTTTGTTGTTGTTCTGGGATTGATTTGTACTTTTTTCACCAAAATACGTTCATTTCTAGGAGACAGAACGCATCTCCTTCCTGAGCGGTATGACGGCTGCGCGGTCCCATGGTGTTTATACTTACATACTATTGTTTGTACAGATGAATGTGGTACCTTCAGGCGTTTGGAAATTGCTCCCAAGGATGAACAAGACTTGTGGAGGTCTTGGCTGATTTCTTTTGATTTTCTCATGATGTCAAGCAAAGAGGCACTGAATTTGAAGGTATGAAATACATCCACAGCTACACTTCCAATTGACTCAAATGAAGTCAATTAGCCTACCAGAAGCTTCTAAAGCCATTACATAATTTTCTGGAATTTTCCAAGCTGTTTAAAGGCACAGTCAACTTAGTGTATGTAAACTTCTGACCCACTGGAATTGTGATACAGTGAAATAATCTGTCTGTAAACAATTGTTGGGAAAATTACTTGTGTCATGCACAAAGTAGATGTCCTAACCGACTTGCCAAAACTGTAGTTTGTTAACAAGAAATTTGTGGAGTGGTTGAAAAACGAGTTTTAATGACTCCAACCTAAGTGTATGTAAACTTCGACTTCAACTGTATAATGTATTTTTCTACACAATTTATGTAGACTGAATTCAACAGCAAGGCCTAATTTTGTCTTGTATTCCTCGCACGGGGCTCCGATATGTTCTAACATTAATCTGAAGACTGTTATTTACCTAATCTACCTGCTATGTTTAATTGTTACCCGATTAAAGTAAGGTCCTCAGCTCAGGTTCAACGACAGGTCAACCGTTATCGCCGTTAGTCCTCTCCTGCATCCAGGCCAGATGGTCTGGTTGTCTACTAGGGATCTGCCTCTGCGTGTGGAATCAAGAAAGTTGGCACCCTGGTACATTGGGCAAGTCAAGGTTCTATGGTGCATTAATCCAGTGACCTATCGTCTTCCCCGGTCCATGAGGGTTCATCCCATCTTCCACATCTCCAGACTGAAGCCTGTGGTGTTCAGTCCTCTGGTTCTGGCCACTCGGCCTCCGCCTCGCATGATAGAGTTACAGCCAGCCTACACTATCCTCTATCCTATACGCATCCTCTCCAGTTCCGAAGTGGGACTCAGTATCTCGTGGACTGGGAAGGTTATGGTCCTGAGGAGCGATCCTGGGATCTGGCTCGGGACATTCTGGACCCCAGACTCATTTGTGATTTCTGTCGCCATTCAGCTACTTATGGTGGAACGTCAGGAGCCGTTTCTGTATTATTTGATTGTTGTTTCCTTAGGTTACCTCTGGAGGGAACCTTTACCTTGTTGTATAGTTTCCAGGTTACCCTGATTACTCATTGGATTCACCTGTGTTTAATTACCTTCTCTGTTCACCTGGTTGCCTTGTTATTTAGGTTCCTCAGTAGTTCTGTATCTTTGCTTAGGTCTCATGTTTTATTAGTGTGCTCTTGTGCGGTTGCCTTGTTTCTGTTCAGACTAGGTAAAAGTTCTGGATTTATCCTTACCTCTCCTTGCCCTGTTTCTATGTGCCTGAGTTCAAGTTTGTACTAGCATTATTGTTACAGAATTCACTGTATTGTTTGTTTTTTTGGATATCGTCTAGGCCTACACCTATATGATCTGGGCTCGGGTTCCCATAGCCTTAAGATGATTAAGTTAATCGTTAGAACCTTCATAGAAGCATCATTAAATCTCTGAGCTGTTTCCCAAAACCATTGTTATTGGCGTTGCATTTAAATGCTCGTAATCTAATGCCTACCTCAGACCAATCGTAGAACAGCTAAGTGCATCGTTAGATGTAGGAAAGATGCATTATTAAAACACTCATAAGCCTAAGTTCCATCGCTATTGGGAAACTGGGCCCAGGACTATTTTCTAGGTAAAAGAACATTCAACCTTTTTTACATTTAACCTGTCTTGAGATTAAAGTATTTTACAGCAAGATATGGATTCCCACAATTATATTTTTCTTTAAATTATGTATTTTATTAAAACAGAATTTCAATTAAATAGCCCAAATCATCTAGAAAAAATAATAATTTAAGGTTCAATTTAAAATAAAAACAATTGTGTGAGGGGCACTTTTTCAAATGGAAAAATGTGTCTCTAAAATGAACAGAGCAGATGGTTAATTAACTTCTGGTTCCATACCTGTTAAGAGAAGAGAGAAAACGATATCAGTTAAATCGCCAAAAAGCCTACTAGTATGCACATTATGGAGCCAAATGAATGGCTCTCTTACCGATGTGATTCGGGAGGTTAGTAACGATTCACTCACTTTAACGTCACTGTTTGGCAAGTCCTGATGGTCTTCATATCAAAAATACAAACGAGATCTTCAGTTTACTTGTGATACCATGGACATGTAATATAACTACGTTTTATTATTTACGAATACCAAGGATATATGAGAAACTTTGACACCATTTATAACTATGTCAAGCTTGCTGTTCATCAATCAAATCACAGTAAGCCTATGCGCCAGTACTTTGTAGTTCCATATGAAACAAGCAAACGAAAATAAATGAATGTGCCTGAAAACAATAGGTTGTTATCAATAAAACGTAACAATACCGTGCAGAGAATTTGATTTGGCTGCTGGGTAAACCAGCTCCAGTAAACCCGCAGCGACAGTAAACCATTGAGAACTGTGTGCCATTTAAGGGATTGTAAAATAAATGAATGCAGCAACAATCTTTTCTCAAAACCATTAAAGAGAAGATGAAGAGCAGATGATTTTCAGCATTAGCATTACATTTGCAAAGAATTAGTAGCTGTAGTTTCCTTTTTTTTTGAGATCTCAATGTAATTAAGTGTGGTTCATCTTAGGGACATCCATGATAGCGATGGCAAGTATTCACATTGATATGCCACTGTGGAGTAGATTTACAGTGATTTTAAATGGACATGTCAAATCAGATTTTGGATTTGTCAAAACTCAGCCATCTTTTGACCAATCCCTTAGCTTTTCTCAAACTACGTTAAAACATGTGCCATTGATTGGCCTACATACTACATGTGGTTATGGTTAATGAGAATGGGTTTTTCAAAGGATTTTCAAAATTTCCAAGATGGAGAAAAATCTATCCTGACTGACCTTGTGTCCTTGCGGAAGATTTGTTCAACATGAGGAAAGACACCTACATACAAAGTTTCACGTCTCCCTGTCAAATGGGGCGACGGATATGAGGGTTTACGTGAGACTGCTTATAACGGCTTATAGGCCAATCTTTTTAACCAAGTTACTCATGGCATCTAGTTGCTGTGTTCCAAATGAGAAAAGTCACCAATCTATGCTAAAAACAAAAACCTGAAGAATTCAGAGAATAACAATATGTTTCACAGCTTTGTTCTGAACCCCTAATAAAGCATTACTCATTTCTCATTCCTAAATAGAGCTTGATAAGTCAAATAGCAGCCCTAACTAGTGTTCACTTACTTACTTGTCAAAATAGCATTCCATCTGTTATTTATGCATGTCAACCTGTTCCCCATCTTCACAAATACTTTTTGTTCTGCCAATCCTGTTCAGGCAACGGGAGTTTGCACATGGTCTTGTTCAGGTGAAAAAGCCAGATCTTCCATCTTGATATTAAACAGACACAGCCAAGACACTTGGATATTTCTCAAGTAAGATTATTAACGACTTGCGTAAACATAAAAAATATTTACCTGGTTGTAACAGAGACCAGTTGGTTGTAATCTGGTTATATAATATCCCAGAAATGGTTTACAAACAAATTATGTCATTAAGACGTTCTGTGCCAAATATTGCCTGCTTGGAATACTACTGATCTGTTAACTTGAATTAACCCAGTGGTAAATTCACAGACCAGAAACGTTAATTATTTTCTTTAGTGTAAGTTACTTGCTTTACTCTGTCACCCTTTTTCATGAAAACCCTGCCAGGTTCTGCAGTTCTGCATAGATTTTCGGAAGGATGTGTGTACCTGCAGTGAAAGCACAAGTCCAAGTCACAAGTTAACATAGTTTATTTACATCTGTAAAGATCTCTTGCAGCCTCTAGAATGCAAGCAGAAGAATATGCACAGTCATTAAAAATAACAGTTTGATCTATTTGAGATCAGCATATAAATAAGACAACAGAAACATTGTGAAAAGACTGAGGAAGGAAGAACAGGGGCAGGATGGAGACTGGACAAGGAGTGATTCGAGAGTTCTGTAGCATACAGTATAAAAACGTAATTCCTTTCCTTAGCTAGTAGCATTCCTCAGTTTGACATGTTCTGTTCGTTTTGGACAGTTATAGAACAATTTTACAGGTCCTTGATTCCTGTAATAATTGTCTGGTGGTGTCATTTGGAGGTGTAGTGGCGTTCTGTGAGTTCTCAGTTTGAAGAGAGAGGCTCCCCCTCTCTGCTTAACAGTGGAGCTGTGAGTCTGTCCGTCTCATCTGTGGCCGGTGTTGCGGGTTTTGACGGCACCCTATGGTTTGAGTGTCTTCCTGTGGAGTCTGTGGTACTAAAACAGTTTCCAGTCGACAATCTTTTTTTTTCTCCCCGCTGACTGGACAAGAAAAGGAAAGCAGTATTAAGATGTGTCTGCGAACAGGGAGAGCACCAGAGCATGCTAAAACCAAAAAAAGAAAAACCTCTTGGCTGGATTACTGTCAAACCTCACATGTGGTTTTATTTTCCCTCAATTGCTTTTAAAGCTGAATAGCTAACATGAACTATTTCCCCCTTACTTCAGAGACAAACAAAAGGAGGAAAAATTCCAGCCCACAGCCAAGCGAGAATAGAGAGATCCATTGTCATCTTTACTTTCACATTAATGTTTCCATCAAACAAATATTTTAGTCATGTTGGACACATAAAGAATGTAAGAGTGGATTATTTTTTGTGTGTGCATCTTCCTGGTAAGACAGCACCAGTTTATGGAACTGAACAGCAAGAATTGACCGACAGTGCAATAATCATTTAGGTATGGTCTGGGAATTTACTCTGTGGGGGCATGCCCATCACCGGCCAGTGACTGCTGATTCTGGGGCCTGTAGGGTTAATAAAAACATATATATAATTGGAGTAAACAAATGGACAACAATACTGCGACAGATACAGTTAGCTCAAAGTATTGGGATTTTTGTTTTTTGGGGGGACTCTGGATTTGAAATGCTACAATGACTGAGGTTAAAGTGCAGACTATCAGCTTTAATTTCAGGGTATTTTCATCCATATAGGGTGAACCATTTTGAAATATATAGCACTTTGTGTACTTAGTCCTCACATTTTATGGGACAAATTAAATTATTTGTATTAAAGTAGTTAAAGTTAAGTATTTTGTCCCATAGTCATAGCACACAAACTACATCAAACTTGTGACTACTAATTTGTTGGATGCATTTCCTGTTTGTGTTTCAGATTATTTTCAACCCAATAGGAATGAATGTTAAATAATGGATTGTGTCAGCTTGGAGTCTTATTTTATTGTAGAATAGAATATTTATAATTTCAATGGGTAGCAGTCAGACTAACTATTACATTTATTCTTTAAGTAATTCTCTTCCAATGTTGAGGCACAGAGGTGATGAGTTATAATTTTGTATTGAGCATACACCTCCATACACTGTGTGTGAATGTGTGTATATACAGTACCAGTCAAAAGTTTAGACACACCTACTCATTCAAGGGTTTTTCTTTATTTTTTACTATTTTCTACATTTAGGAATAATAGTGAAGACTTCAAAACTATGAAATAAGACATGGAATCATGTAGTAACCAAAAAAAGTGTTAAACAAATCAAAATATATTTTAGATCCTTCGAAGTAGTCACACTTTGCCTTGATGACGTCTTTGCACACTCATGGCATTCTCTCAACCAGCTTCACCTGGAATGCTTTTCCAACAGTCTTGAAGGAGTTCCCACATATGTGGAGCACTTGTTGGCTGCTTTTCCTTCACTCTGCGGTCCAACTCATCCCAAACCATCTCAATTGGGTTGAGGTCGGGTGATTGTGGAGGCCAGGTCATCTGATGCAGCACTCATCACTCTCCTTCTTGGTCAAATAGGCATACACAGCCTAGAGTTTAATGAAGCTGCCAGTTGAGGACTTGTGAGGTGTCTGTTCTCAAACTAGACACTAACGTACTTTGTCCTCTGGCTCAGTTGTGCACCAGGGCCTCCCACTCCTTCTACTGTGGTTAGACCCAGTTTGCGCTGTTCTGTGAAGGGAGTAGTACACAGCATTGTACGAGATCTTCAGTTTCTTGCCAATTTCTCGCATGGAATAGCCTGACGATTTCTAGAAGAAATTACTTTGTTTCTGGCTATTTTGAGCCTGTAATTGATCCCATAAATGCTGATCCTCAACTAGTCTAAAGAAGGCCAGTTATCAGCTGTGCTAACATAATTGCAAAAGGGTTTTCTAATGATCAATTATCCTTTTAAAATTATAAACTTGGATTAGCTAACACAACGTTCCATTGGAACACAGGAGTGATGGTTGCTAATAATGGGCACCTGTACACCTACATTTGAAGTCAGAGGTTTACACACACTTAGGTTGGAGTCATTAAAACTCCCTTTTCAGCCTCCGCAGTGGTCTATAATGCACTGCATTGCAGTGCTAGCTGTGCCACTAGAGATTCTGGGTTTGAGTCCAGGCTCTGTCGCAGCCGGCTGCGACTGGGAGGCCCATAGACCGGCACACAATTGGCCCAGCATCGTCCGTGTTAGGGAGGGTTTGGCCAGCAGGGATATCCTTGTCTCATCGCGCACTAGTGACTCCTGTGGCGGGCCGGGCGCATGCACGCTGACGCCAGGTGTAATGTGTTTCCTCCGACACATTGGTGCGGCTGGCTTCCAGGTTGGATGGGCATTGTGTCGAGAAGCAGTGCAGCTTGGTTGGGTTGTGTTTCGGAGGACGCATGGTTCTCGACCTTCGCCTCTCCCGAGTCCGTACGGGAGTTTCAGCAATGAGATGAGACAAGACTAACTACTACCAATTGGATACCACGAAATTGGGGAGAAATAAAGTCGTGACATGTTTTTTTATTTTAATCAAATTTAAAAAATACTTGTTTTTTCAACCACTCCACAAATTTCTTGTTAACAAACTATAGTTTTGGCAAGTCTGTTAGGACAACTACTTTGTGCAAGTCATTTTTCCAACAAGTTTACATACACTAAGTTGACTGTGCCTTTAAACAGCTTGGTAAATTCCAGAAAATGATGGCATGGCTTTTTAGAAGCCTTTAATAGGCTAATTGACATAACTTGAGTCAATCAGAGGTGTACCTGTGGATGTTTTTCAAGGCCTACCTTCAAACTGCCTATTTGCTTGACATCATGGGAAAATCAAAAGAAATCAGCCAAGACCTCCACAAGTCTGGTTCATCCTTGGGAGCAATTTCCAAACGCCTGAAGGTACCACGTTCATCTGTACAAACAATAGTACGCATGTATAAACACCATCGGACCACGCAGGCATCATACCACTCAGGAAGGAGACGCGTTCTGTCTCCTAGAGATGAAGGTACTTTGGTGCGAAAAGTACAAATCAATCACAGAACAACAGCAAAGGACCTTGTGAAGATGCTGGAGGAAACCGGTACAAAATTATCTATATCCACAGTAAAACGAGTCCTATATCAACATCACCTGAAAGGCCGCTCAGCAAGGAAGAAGCCACTGCTCCAAAACCGCCACAAAAAAAAAAGCCAGACTACGGTTTGCAACTGCAATTTCCTCTGGTCTGCACACCCATGTGCAGTTGCAAACACCCATGTGCAGTTGCAAACCGTAGTCTGGCTTTTTTTTTTGTGGCGGTTTTGGAGCAGTGGCTTCTTCCTTGCTTTTTGGAGAAATTTCCTCTGGTCTGATGAAACAACAATAGAACTGTTTGGCCATAATGACCATCGTTATGTTTGGAGGAAAAATGGGGAGGCTTGCAAGCCGAAGAACACCATCCCAACCATGAAGCATAGGGGTGGCAGCATTATGTTGTGGGGGTGCTTTGCTGCTTGAGGGACTGGTGCACTTCACAAAATAGATGGCGTCATCAGGGGGGAAAATTATGTGGATATATATAAGTCAGGAAGTTAAAACTTGGTCGCAAATTGGTCTTCCAAATGGACAATGACCCCAGGCATACTTCCAAAGTTGTGGCAACTTTTATTCTAACATTTCACATTCTTAAAATAAAATGGTGATCCTAACTGACCTAAGACAGGGAATTTTTACCAGGATTAAATGTCAGGAATTGTGAATCTGAGTTTAAATGTATTTGCCTAAGGTGTATGTAAACTTCCAAATTCAACTGTTTGTGGTAATCAGCCGTTTCCAGCTACAATAGTCATTAACAATGTCTACACTGTATTTCTGATCAATTTGATTTTATTTGAAATTAACAAAAAAATAAAAAATCTTTCAAAAACAAGGACATTTCTAAGTGACCCCAAACTTTTGAACGGTAGTGTATATGTACTGTGTACGCTGGGAGTCGGGAAGGAAGTACAATAGTAAATAGAACATAGTAGAAAACAAGAAACACGAAAAGTGTATAGACATGAAACTGAGTCAATAACGCCTGAGGAAAGAACCAAGATATCGGGGAGGTAATAAGGAAGGTGATGGAGTTCAGGTGAGTGTCATGAGGCGCAGGTGCATGTAATGATGGTGGCAGGTGTGTGTAATGATGAGACAACTGGTGACGTCATTTCGAGGGGGGAGGGGGAGTAAACATGACAGTAAAAAAACATACTTTATTAACATAAGTATTCAGACCCTTTGCTACGAGACTCGAAATTGAGCTCAGGTGCATCCTGTTTCCATTGATCATCCTTGAGCTGTTTTTTACAACTTGATTGGAGTCCACCTGTGGTAAATTTTATTGATTGGACATGATTTGGAAAGGAACATACCGGTCTACATAAGGCCCCACAGTTGACAGTGCATGTCAGAGCAAAAAAAAATAAGCCATGAGGTCGAAGGAATTGTTTTGTAGAGCTCCGTGACAGGAGTGTGTTGGGGCACAGATCTGGCGAAGGGTACCAAAACATTTCTGCAGCATTGAAGGTCCCAAAGAACACATTCTTTAAAAATAATAATTTATTGTTTTACTTTTCTTCCTAATTTTGTGGTATCCAATTGGTAGTTAGTCTTGTCTCATCTCTGCAACTCCCATATGGACTCGGGAGAGGCGACGGTCGAGATTCATGCGTCCTCCGAAACATAACCCAACCAAGCTGCACTGCTTCTTGACACAATGCCCGCTTAACCCAGAAGCCAGCCACACCAATGTGTCAGGTACAACTGGCAACCTTGTCAGCGTGCATGCGCTCGGCATGCCACAGGAGTCGCTAGAGCGAGATGGGACAAGGACATTCCTGCCGGCCATACACTCACCTAACCCAGACGATGTTGAGCCAATCATGCGCTGCCCCATGGGTTTCCCAGTCATGGTCGGCTGCAACAGAGCTTGGACTCGAACCAGGATCTCTAGTGGCACAGCTAGCAGCTGTGATGCAGTGCCTTAGACCACTGCGCCACTCGTGAGGCCCCATCATCATTCTTAACCTGTTTACACGTGAATTCCAAATTTTTCTAACTGTTGCCCCCGTGTGAGTTTTATGCAAGTGATGTCAGAATGCACTGTTCCAAAATGTGATTGTTACGCAACAGGACAGTTAACACACGCTGCCTGCTAATTATCTATAGCCTGTTTCAACAGGTCAATTTCAAATAATTTTCTAACAAGTTTCATTTTCAGTTTGATTTTAGGTGTGTTCTGCCTCATTAATTCACATAGAAGTAGCCCATTTCAGTGTTGCGTACGATTTATGTTTGAATCTTTACTGAGCCGACAAACATCTCTCTTCGAGGAGAGCCCAAGCACTAAACCAATGTTTCCGCAGATCAGGTATGCAGACATTTGCTCAGTCTTGCACAAATTGGCACTTTTTCTAATTGGCGCTCGCATTGCCTGCCTTGTTGTTTTCCTTACAAATAATAACTTTGGGCATGTGTGCATTCCTGTATATCGTGTTGTCATTTCTACTGTAGCACTCTGTCTTATAATGTATTTAAATGTTTTCAAGTACTGGTGACAAGTAATGCATTCCAATTATTGGATAGATTATAATGGACACCTATGATGCGTGTAAAATGCTTTTTTGAAGGTTCTACTGTTAATAATGAGCTAATTCTAAGCTATGTGTGACACCATGTTTGTTGATATTATACACTGCATTCTTGTTGTCATGTCAATGAAACATTGCGGCGCGCACAAACTACCCATCGTCAGATTACTTTTGATTTCTAAGAAGTGTTTAACTCAATTACTTTTATCAGTGGTGAGCTCACCTGCGATGTGATGAATTAGAAATAGTAATTGCTTTCAGCTAATTTATTTTGTGGTTTCTGACAGCCAAGAGTTATCGAAATATTATATGCTTGTGTTATGTCAATCTTTCCCCAGTTAGCACTAGGACTAATGTAGCCTACATTTTCCGGTTTGGATGATTGTGTATGCTGTAGTGACTTGTGTGAATGTCTGAACATTGCATCCAAAATCAAACTGGTTACATTCAGGGCATAACTTTGTAAGGACTGTGTTTGTGCAAAATGTTTCTGTGAAAGAAACGTGTGGCTAGCTCAAATGCTCGAATACTGACACAACTATGAAATAACACATGGAATCATGTGGTAAGCAAAAAAGTGTTAAACAATTCTTCAAAGTAACCAATCTTTGCCTTGATGACAGCTTTGCTCCTTGGAATGTCACGGATTTGCTCATTCCGTGCACCAGTTTCGGTGTGTCCAGGTCTCTAGGAACTGTGTCATTAAGCACACCTGGTTCCCATATACTCCCCTGATTGTAATTGTATAAATGTGCCCGTTGGTTCACAATTGGGGTGTCAATTATTGTTCCAATGTCCGTTGGTCGTGTGAGTATCTGTGCTGTGTTTTGGCTTTCGTGCCGCGTGTATTGCGCAGATGATTACGGGTCTCATCCCATGTGGTATCATTGCGCACTTGTGTTATTTGAGGTACTCCTCACTCTTTTTGTTTTGGTATCAACCCTGTGTTTTGTATAGTGTTTGTTTGGTCTACAAACATGGCATGCTGTAATTTGGGTACATTTAAAAAAAACTATTGCGCGCCTGTCTCTCGATCCCTTTATACCAACGTGACATGGAATGAGTAGGTGTGTCCAAACTTTTGACGTGTGTGTGTGTGTGTGTGTGTGAGCGTGTATTAACCCAAAAACACTTGTGACACTTTTACCGTTCTTATGCTATCTAGAACTTAAAATGGTTATTCGGCTGTCCCATTGGAGAACCCTTTGAAGAATCCCTTTTGGTTCCAGGTAGAAGCTTTATGGGTTCCATGTAGGAGCCTTTACATAGAAGGTTCTACATGGAACCAAAAATGTTTTCTACTTCAGGGACAGCCAAAGAACCCTTTTGGAACCCTTTTTTTCTAAGAGTGTGTGGATGGGCCTCTCTTAGTAGCTTGCTAGAAACAATGAAGGCTTTAAGAGAGTGGTTTAATGGCTTATTATATAAATATACTTGTTTTCCATTCCAAATAAAGTTTTTTTTAAATTGCGCATGATTTGAAAAAGGATTCTCCCTAGAGTCTGTAGAGCCCTGAATAAATATTTAAACTGTGATATCACCTTCCTGTAAATGGATAGGTGTTTCCCTCTCCAAGGTTTTGAGACTCTGTTGCTAAGTTTTTGATAAAATATCATATTTGTAGGATCGCTAAACTTTTCTGGGATATGTACACCAAGTACATCATCTGCCCAGTTAATCAGGAGACCACATGACAATTTAAAGTTTGAATCTTTTAGAGACCTAATCTGTAATATAGTAGTACACTTTAGTTGAGAGAAACAGGAGAAATTATCCAGGTACTCAATGAGGTTCTTCAAGGTTGAAGATTGAGGACTCGAACTTGAATCATCGGCATACATTGATACTTTTGTCTCTAATCCTTTCATTTTGTGTTAGCTTTAACAATCTGTCACGCCCTGACCGTATAGAGCCTTTCAATGTCTCTATTTGATTTGGTCAGGGTGTGATTTGGGGTGGGCATTCTGTTTCATTTTCTATGATTTGGTGTTTCTATGTTTTGGTCGGGTATGGTTCTCAATCAGGGACAGCTGTCGTTGTCTCTGATTGGGAACCATACTTAGGTAGCCCTTTTTCCCTCCTTTCTTTGTGGTGGAAGTTGACTTTGTTTAGGGAACATAGCCTTTAGCTTCACGGTTTGTTTGTAGTGTTTATTGTTTGTACTGTCCTCCTCCTTCAACAGCCGCGACAGAACTTCCCACCACAAAGGGAACAAGCAGCGTGGTCAGGACTCCTGGACATGGGAAGAGATTCTGGATGGGAAAGGACCCTGGAGGCAGGCTGGGGCGTATCGCTGTCCACGGGAGGAACTGGAAGTAGCTAAAGCTGAGAGGCGTCGTTATGAGGGAACACAGCTGGCAAGGAAGCCTGAGAGGCAGCCCCAAAAAATTTTTTGGGGTGGCACACGGGGAGTGTGGCAGGGTCAGGTTGGAGACCTGAGCCAACTCCCCGTGCTTACCGTGGCGGGCATCGTACTGGTCAGGCACCGTGTTATGCGGTGGAGCGCACGGTGTCTCCAGTACATGTTCTTAGCCCGGTGCGCTACATCCCAGTTCCCCGCATCTGCCGGGCTAGGGTGAGCATCCAGCCAGGACGGATTGTGCCAGCCCTGCTCTCCAGACCCCCAGTACGTCTCTACGGCCCAGGATATCCTGCGCCTGCTCTGCGCACTGTGTCTCCAGTGCGTCCTGCGTGTCGGGCCAAAGTCACCATCCAGCCAGGACGGGTTGTGCAGGCTCTTAGCTCGAGACTTCCAGTGCGCCTCCACGGCCCAGTGTATCCGGTTTCTCGGCCAAGGACAAGGCCTCCTGTATGTCTCCCCAGCCTGGTGAGTCCTGTGCCTACTCCGAGGCAGGCCTCCTGTGTGTCTTTCCACTCCAGTGATGATCCATGGCACGGCGCCTCCAGCGACGATCCATGGCACGGCGCCTCCAGCGATGATCCATGGCACGGGAGCAACGAGGGTGCCCAGTCCGGGGGCAGCGGCGAGGTCCCCCACACCAGAGGCGTCACCAAAGTGGGGTGAGCCAGAGGTGGAGCGGGGTCTGTATCCCGCACCTGAGCCGCCACCGTGGATGGATGCCCACCCAGACCCTCCCCTACAGGTTCAGGTTTTGCGTCCGGAGTCCGCACCTTTGGGGGGGGGGGGGGGGTACTGTCACGCTCTGACCGTAGGGAGCCTTTTAATGTCTATTTGGTTTGGTCAGGGTGTGATTTGGGGTGGGCACTCTGTTTCAATTTCTATGATTTGGTGTTTCTATGTTTTGGCCGGGTATGGTTCTCAATCAGGGACAGCTGTCTATTGTTGTCTCTGATTGGGAACCATACTTAGGTAGCCCTTTTTCCCTCATTTCTTGGTGGTGGAAGTTGACTTTGTTTAGGACACAGCCTTTCACGGTTTGTTTGTGTCGGCATCATCTTAAATAAAGAATATGTACGCTCACCACGCCGCAGCTTGGTCCTCCTCCAACAGCTGTGACACTGATCTTATGTTAACAGTTCATTAGCCATGATAAATAGGGTATGGTGACATAGGGAATCCTTGTTTTATGCCTCTTTACAATTCAAAGTTCTCTGAGAAGTAACCATTGTTTATTATTTTACATAAAGGAGTGTTATATGCAACTTTTACCAATCTTATGAGAGAATCTCCTGAATTGAAAAAATCCTGGCTCTTGTAAACAGATTCTAGATGTACTGTATCAAATGCTGTCAAAGCTACAAAGATTATACCCGTTTTCCCTGCATTTTCAAAGTTTTCCATTATTACTAGTAATAATCAATTACAATTCTATGTTTCATAGACTCACTAATCTTCCTTTTAAGAATCCCTTCTGATCGTGATGAATACTGTCTGGTAGGGCCTTTTTTATTCAATGAGCAATAGATTTTGCCAATATTTGTCTCAACAATGAAGGGTGAATTACCTCTAGGGTTAAATGGTAACAGTCATACTTTATGGGACTAATACTCAAAACTGAGGCAAAGGAACACACATGAAAAGACAGTGGTTCAACACAGTATGCCATCAGTACGGTGTGAAAAATCCAGCTAGGCTTCATTCATACAGTACATTTGCTTTAGTTTTGAATAATTAGAACTGTAGCATTCACCTGTGCAACACACCAAGGCATTAATATATGCAGGTTTTAAACATTATTAGCCTTTCCTGTATGCGTATAGATGGAACAAAGTAGGCTTTGGGAAAACGCCCACTCCAAGAGAATTCAAACACGGGCCTTGAGGTCCCCAATACTAGTGTTCCCCCTACCATTACGTAGGTAGAGCAGGCCTGCCATGCTCTGTTGCCCTCTGCCTCAAAGAGTTTGATTTCAGTCCATTCACTCAGTCCCTGATTAGAGGGTAAGGATTAAAAATGAGCAGTGCTGTGGCTCACATACACTCTTAGAAAAAAAAGGTGCCATCCAGAACATAAAAGGGTTCTTCGGCTATGGGGACAGTTGAAGCACCCTTTTGGTGAGGTGATATACACTCAGTGGCCAGTTTATTAGGTACACAACCCCATTCAAAATGGCTATCTTCTACAGACAGTGAGTCACGTGGCTGTGGCTTGCAGACAGGCATCTAGGCATTCGGTTACTGTTCAACTGAACGTTAGAATGGGCAAAACAAGTGACCTAAGCGACTTTGAGAGTGGTACGATCATTGGTATCAAATACAACAAGTGTAAACCTTACCGTGAAATGCTTACTAACAAGCCCTTAACCAACAGTGCAGTTCAAGAGCCGATTCCAGTATCTCAGAAATAGCTGGTTACCTGGGCTTTTCACCGCACGACAATGTCTAGGGTTTACCGAGAATGGTGTGATAAACAGCAGCATTGTCGTTGTAGCTCGTTGATGAGAGGTCGACTGAGAATAGCAAGAATCATGCAAGCTAAAAGGCGGGCCACAAACAAGGCATAATGGCGCATTACAACGGTGGTGTGCATAATGACATATCGTAAAGCACAACTCTGCTATTGCAGCAGACAACCACACCAAGTTTCCACTCCTATCAGCTAAAAACAAGAAGAAGCGGCTCCAGTGGGCACGCGATCACGAACACTGGACAATTGAGGAGAGGAAAAACATTGCCTGGTTTGACGAATCACGGTTCCTGTTTTGTTATGCTGACTGCAGAGTCAGGCCCTATCCTTCCTGGTGTCAACGGTACAGGCTGGTTGGGGTAATGTTTTCCTGGCACAAGTTGTGTCCCTTGATACCAATTGAGCAATGTGTCCATGCCCCGAATAATTCAGAATGTTCTGGAGGCGAAGGGGGATCCGACCCAGGACTAGATGGGTTTACTGTCCGCTGAGTGTATGTTCTCATTTTATTTCAATGCAGGCTCAGATGTGAATATGTGCAGCCTACTGTATTAAAACGACCTTCCTCATGAGCCTGATTCAGTCTACAATGCAAACCCTCTCTGTGAGCATCAACTTATAAATAAATAAACACGTGTCGGTCGGAGGCAGCGTGACGAACCGGGGAAATTGGTGTCTGGCGCTGTGTTAATTTGGCTTGGGTCTCCTGGGCCTCACTCTGTGTTTGCTCAGAGGAGAAATGGGGAAATGTGATCACAGTGGAATCAGAAACAGATTCCTGACACTATGGTGTGTTTGTTTTCTGAAAGCCTTGCAATATCGCAGTGGCTGAGGAGGTCTAAACGCGAGAGAAGTTGAGCCATTTAACCTTGAACACCAGATTAGAGAAAACAATCGGGATAATTTCCCTCATTTTGATAACTTTTACCAACTGTTTCAAGTTCAATGTGAGTAATTTCCCACTAGATATCTGTAACTGACATTTTAGCTTAGAGCCAAGTAAGACAGATTTGTTGTTAACATTTACTACAGTACATGGGTGATTTGGTCAATTTAATCTGGGATGGTCCTGTTGCATAACAGGTTTTCAAGTGAGTAATGTACGTATCCGTACATTATCTACAGAATTCTCAGAGAAACAAAACTGATTGAAATCTGCAAACAGTCTATATTTCACTGAATATTGTAATATTGTGCTGCAATATTCATGTTTTGGTACTCACAGTTGCTCTTGGAAATATACCAAGAAAAAGGCTTTCGGATGGACATCCAAGTCAAGTCCTTGTATCTACTCAACATAGAAGACCGCAATTGCTTACTCGATCTACTTAGCTAGCAAGCTACCCAGACGTTATCCATGTGAGTGCTCTAGCATTTATTAATGTTCCTACATTCAAGTCAATAAAGCACTTTACCATCATTTATATAATGATTGACTAGCTGCCATGCTATTTGGACCAGGCTGTCTTTCAAAAGCACAGCTATGAATGTGCATCAGAGTAGTTCTGTTCTGACCTATTGTCTCATACAAATGCCCGGTGGCCATGCACATTTCAAGTAATTAGTGTCAATCGAAGGTTTCTTTGCTTCACTTAAATATTTCGACATTCAGAACAACTTGCCTTTTATTGCAGGTTGGAGTCCATTTCTGATAGGTGGTTGTTTTCCTGTGAAATGACGTGAGGAGAAATGTGAGGGAATTGAATGTAATATCATGCAATAGAACTTATGGTTGAGCAAACATTAGTTCAGACAGCGTGTGATGCCAGTACAATACCGTGCTAAAGCCAAAACACACACACATGTCATATGTGACCTCATTCCTTCATCCGCATCCATACTGCCTTCACGCACGGCCACACAAAGGTACATACGCACGGCCACACAAACACACTAACCTCCACCCTTGTAAATATGCTTGCACATGCACACACACCCCACATCAATACAGGCTTCAAGCACACATTCTTGCAAGCATAAACACACAATCTGACCATGTCGTCATCTTCACACTCATTCTGTGTGACGTCCTCCTCCCCATCCTCCACATCACTGTTATGGGGCTCGTCTACCAGCTCCTCTGTGTCTGAGCATGACTCGTCCTGAAACGCCTCACTCTTGTTGTCCTCTGACTTCCGTAGCTCTACACACACACACACACACACACACACACACACACACACACACACACACACACACACACACACACACACACACGGCTCTACATTTACATTGTTTTACTTTAAAAAGGGTAAGAGCACAACATCTTGAAACACAAGAAAATACATCTATTTTTTAAATCGATTGAGATATAGCCTATGAGATTCCCAGCTACTTCTGAAGTACATGTTGTGCCCTATAAACAAATATGTAATCATGTAAATGTATGTAATCATGTAAATGTATGTAATCATGTAAATACATTTGTTTATTATTAAAAGCTAAAATGTTGATACAAATCCCTCATTTATGGAATATTAGGTTTCTATATTATATAAAAGTACAATTTTCCTTTCTAGAGAACACATTATATTGAAAATTGTACACTGTCTCCTTAAGTGGCGGCAGGGTAGCCTAGTGGTTGGAGCATTGGACTAGTAGCCGGAAGGTTGCAAGTTCAAACCCCCGAGCTGACAAGGTTAACCCACTGTTCCCAGGCCGTCATTGAAAATAAGAATTTGTTCTTAACTGACTTGCCTGGTTAAATAAAGGTAAAAAAAATAAATAAATAAAAGTCACGTTTGTGATGACAACATTCTAGAGATCTGTCATTCGTTCATTGCTATGATTATTGCTCTCCTGAAGAAGCTATCCCTTTTACTTTCTGTACTCCCAAATGTTTGAATATACTGGTAAAGTTAGCTGGTTCTTTGCTAGCTAGCTGATGAGGAAACAAACATGACTGAATAGATTTCTTTCTGTCACACTGGTGCTGCTGGTCCATTCACAATTCACCTGCGGGAACATGCCGGCTCTTAACACCAGAAAACAGAAAGAGCTGGTCACTACTATAAGAGATTGTTCGTGAGGCGATTACCTCTATCCTCAACTTGCAATTAAAATCTGTAAATTAATCACCCGCATTGCTCACTTCTAAAGTGGATGCCTATTCAACTAAAGTGGAAAGTCTGGAGAATGTGGCCAATGCGACAGAGGTGCGACTCCATTTCTCAAGCGGTTGAGTGGCATGGTATATTGGAAAAAGCCCACCCCACCCCATACCTATCAAACCAAATGACTCCACATCCATGCTTTTTCCGTCGTATGCTCCCCGGACATACAAGAGTGCATGAGCAACAGTGCAATCTCTGTGCAGCAACATCTGCATGTCACAAACTCGTCACTCTTTTCTACCCAAACTGTGCCATCCCTTCCAGACTCCTGTCTCACCGTGGCAGTTGATCACTGTCTGTTTGCTCTGTCCTGGTTCTGCTGTGGCGAGGCTCAAAGTCAACATGAGATTCACACGAAGACTCCTAATTAGCAACGTCAGTTTCAAGCTCAATCCGTCCATCCGATCCTCCATCCAACTCCAACTCATCTAAATTCTGAGTCCATTTGTTTGGGTTAGGTTGGGAATAAGTGTGAAAACTGGTTAAAAAAAAAGTTAAATGGGTTTACATTGCATTTTCAACTCTACTGATGGTTTTCTCAAATGTGTTTGTATTATATAGCTAGTATGCAAACTTTGGTATTGGCACATGTGCACTAGCCCAGGTGTTCCCAAACTTTTTCACTCGGTGCCCCCTTCCAGCATTGGAACATCTTTATGCCACATCTATTTCTAAGGGCACCAGCACTGATCATGACACTGTTCACACCCTTCTTGTTGGTGGAGAGAATTTTGCATGTTTAAAGCTTATTTCCTGCAATTCTGCACATTTTATCATGGGCTGATAAAAAAATATATATATATATATATATATATATATATATATATATATACAGTGCCTTGCGAAAGTATTCGGCCCCCTTGAACTTTGCGACCTTTTGCCACATTTCAGGCTTCAAACATAAAGATATAAAACAATTTTTTTGTGAAGAATCAACAACAAGTGGGACACAATCATGAAGTGGAACGACATGTATTGGATATTTCAAACTTTTTTAACAAATCAAAAACTGAAAAATTGGGCGTGCAAAATTACATATCTCCCTGGCATATTACAGCATTTATGCAGCAGCATACAAAACATTTTTGTGTAGGGCTCACATGAAAAAGCGGCGGTCTTTCGTGGTTAAATTTTGTTTTTAAACTTTGTCATCAAAGTCTGGCATTTATCTCTGGATTTATGGTGCTTTCAAGACAACTGGGAACTCGGTAAAAAAATAAACTGATTGGAGGCAGGTAGCCTAGTGGTTGGTGTTGGGCCGGTAATCAAAAGGTTGCAGGATCGAATCCCTGAGCTGACAAGGTAAAAATCTGTCGTTCTGCCCCTGAGCAAGGCAGTTCACCCACTGTTCTCCAGGTGCCGAAGACGTGGATGTCGATTTAAGGCAGCCCCCCACACCTCTGATTCAGAGGGGTTGGGTTAAATGCGGAAGACACACTTCAGTTGAAGGCATTCAGTTGTACAACTGACTAGGTATCCCCCTTTCCCTTCAGGTCAGAGCTCTAGAAAGAGATCAGAGTTCCCGACTTGGATGACTGTTCAAAACGTATTTTCTCAGTCGGAGCTTGTGTTTTTGTTTCCAATTGTTTTGAACATGACATAATTCATGCTGGATTCACAGCATGGCCAATGTATTCAACCTTTTCTGACCCATGGCATTTTAATGTTTCTCCTTTTAAACTTGGAATAGAGACCCTTAAACCCAGACATGGACCACATACCCACTCCACTGAATATCAGGCTAGTGATTGCTTTGCAATGCTTGCAGTTAGCCACTGTCACGGATTCAAGCTGCCTGACTGAATACTGGGGCATTCAGTGCTAACAGAAGCAAGGACCTTACCTGGGAGCACAGCAACAGAATCCACTGTCACGGATTCAAGCTGCCTGACTGAATACTGGGGCATTCAGTGCTAACAGAAGCAAGGACCTTACCTGGGAGCACAGCAACAGTTTCTCTCACAGCCATTCTGTCAACATGTATTGTATATAACCACTCAAATTCATAGAAAGTACTAGAGGCAAAAGCCCAGACTTATATTCACTTTGTCCATTTGACCCATTCTTAAATCTTGACTGGAATAATATATACAGTATGTTTTAGTTTACACGCCTGTGTGATGTGTCTGGTGTAAATTAATGGAAAGGAATTCACCCTGGACATGGGAATGTCACTGATGTTAGACCTTTTCAATCATAAGCTCTAAGTGATGTCTTGATGTTGAAGTTAGCACAGAAGTAAAAAATAAGAGCCTAACGTGCCAAACATGCTATGAAAAAGTTGTTTGTAATCTAACAATTGAGTTAAATATATAAAAAATTTAAATGATTTGTTTATACAAAACTTTATTGCATTGGTCATCCCCAAATTGTGGCCATTTAAAGGGTTAGTTGCATCCTTCCTCAGGGAACTGTCTGCGGATAGCTGACAACAGGGTGGCAGGTGTTTTGATGCACTGCTCTAGAGTACTATAGCCCAGCAGACTCACCTGGGGATAGGGGCATGGACACATGCTAGTTCTTTATAAAAGTCTGGGATACTTTTACAGAGATGAGAGAGAATGCGATTGAGTGTGCATATTAAATCCAATCAGTGGCCCTGGATAATATGCTGTGCAATCACACAGGCAGAATGCCATAGTGAAGAAATGTCCCGTTTTGAGGACCACGTCTTTCAAAGATATTTTGTAAAAATCCAAATAACTTCACAGATCTTTATTGTAAAGGGTTTAAACACTGTTTCCCATGCTTGTTCAATGAACCATAAACAATTAATGAACATGCACCTGTGGAACGGTCATTAAGACACTAACAGCTTACAGACGGTACGCAATTAAGGTCACAGTTATGAAAACTTAGGACACTAGAGGCCTTTCTACTGACTCTGAAAAACAAAGAAAGATGCACAGGGTCCCTGCTCATCTGCGGGAACGTGCCTTAGGCATGCTGCAAGGAGGCATGAGGACTGCAGATGTGGCCAGGGCAATACATTGCAATGTCCATACTGTCATATGCCTAGACAGCGCTACAGGATGGACAGCTGATCGTCCTCGCAGTGGCAGACCACGTGTAACAACACCTGCACAGGATCGGTACATCTGAACATCACACCTGCTGGATAGGTACAGGATGGCCAGGAACACACACCAGGAACGCACAATCCCTCCATCAGTGCTCAGACTGTCCGCAATAGGCTGAGAGAGGCTGGACTGAGGGCTTGTAGGCCTGTTGTAAGGCAGGTCGCCACCAGACATCACCAGCAACAACGTCGCCTATGGGCACAAACCCACCGTCGCTGGACCAGACAGTACTGGCAAAAAGTGCTCGTCAATGACTAGTCACGGTTTTGTCTCACCAGGTGTGATGGTCGGATTTGTGTTTATTGTTGAAGGAATAAGCATTACACCGAGGCCTGTACTCTGGAGCGGGGTCGATTTTGGAGGTGGAGGGTCCGTCATGGTCTGGGGCGGTGTGTCACAGCATCGTCGGACTGAGCTTGTTGTCATTGCAGGCAATCTCTACGCTGTAGTACCCTTCCTGCAGGCTCAACCTGAAAGGACCCTCCATCATGAAAATGCCACCATACTGCTCGTTCTGTGAGTGATTTCCTGCAAGACAGGAATGTCAGTGTTCTGCCATAGCCAGCGAAGAGCCCGGATCTCAATCCCATTGAGCACGTCTGGGACCTGTTGGATCGGAGGGTGTGGGCTAGGGCCATTCCCCCCAGAAATGTCCAGGAACTTGCAGGTGTCTTGGTGGAAGAGTGGGGTAACATCTCACAGTCAGAACTGGCAAATCTAGTGCAGTATATGAGGAGATGCACTGCAGAACTTCATGTAGCTGGTGGCCACACCAGATACTGACTAACTTTGATTTTGACCCTTACCACCCCTTTGTTCAGGGACACATTATTCAATTTCTGTTAGTCACATGTCTGTGGAACTTGTTCAGTCTGTCTCAGTTGTTGAATCTTGTTATATCCAGGATTTTACAGGTTTGTGGTGTATAGGGCCTTTGTGCTCTTGTAATAGTATCATGCAATGGCTGCAGATCAATGTCTTCCATTGTGGAATGGTGGCATCTACACAACAAGACCAAAAGTATGTGGACACTTGCTCGTTGAATGTCTCATTCCAAAATTCATATGGAATTGGTCCCCCCGTTGCTGCTATAACAGCCTCCACTCTTCTGGGAAGGCTTTCCACTAGATGTTTGAACATTGCTGAGGTGACTTGCTTCCATTCAGCCATGAAGATTAGTGAGGTCGGGCACTGTTGTGGGGCGATTAGGCCAGGCTCGCAGTCGGTGTCCCAATTCATCCCAAAGGTGTTCGATGGGGTTGAGGTTAGGGCTCTGTGCAGGCTAGTCAAGTTCTTCCATACTGATCGACAAATGATTTCTGTATGGACCTCGCTTTGTGCACAGGGGCATTGTCATGCTGAAACAGAAAAGTTGGAAGCACAGAATTGTCTAGTATGTCATTGTATGCTGATTGTCCTTCATTGGGAATCATGAAAAACACCCCCAGACCATTATTCCTCCACCAAACTTTACCGTTGGCACTACGTATTCGAGCAGGTAGCGTTCTCCTGGCATCCACCAAATCCAGGTTCGTCCATCATACTTCCAGATGGTGAAGCGTGATTCATCACTCCGGAGAACACGTCCAATGGCGGCGAGTTTTACACCTGTCCTGCTTGGCATTGCGGCTGCTCGGTCATGGAAACCCAGTTCCTGAAGCTCACGACGAACAGTTAGTGTGCTGACGTTGCTTCCAAAGGCAGTTTGGAACTTGGTAGTGAGTGTTGCAACCAAGGACAGATGATTTTTATGCGCAAAATGCTTCAGCAGTTGGCAGTCCCATTCTATGAGCTTGTGTGGCTTACCACTTCGCAGCAGGGTTGTTGTTGCTCCTAGACATTTCCACTTCACAATACCACCACTTACAGTTGACCGGGGTAGCTCTAGCAGGGCAGAAATTTGAAGAACTCACTTGTTGGAAAGGTGGCATCCTATGAAAGTGTCATGTTTAAAGTCACTGAGCTCTTCAGTAAGGCCATTCCACTACCAATGTTTGTCTATGGAGATTGCATGGCTGTGTGCTCAAGTTTATACAACTTTCAGCCATAGCCAAATCCACTAATTTGAAGAGGTGTCCACATACCTTTGTCTAGATAGTGTAGCCAGCAGGCTCCAAGAAATCAGATGACAAACCTGCAGACATTAACAAAAGAAAATGGTTCCTGCATTTAGAGTTCATGTATCAGTTTGCCTATTTCATGATTCATGTCTGAAAATTACAACAATAGAGTTGATAAAAAAAAAATCATGACATGCCATTCCAAGTGAATTATATTATGGCACCACGTCTCATCTCACTAACAATTGCTACCTCAACTTATTGACAATGACAACATCATGCTCCTCCTTCTTGTACAGTAGTTTGCTGTTAACTTAGTTGTGATTGTTGATACCAAACTGGCTCATGGTGATGTCTGAAAGATTTGCCTAGGTAACTAGCTAAGCGAAAACCTTAAGTATCTACTCTATTTCTTAACCTTTCTAGCGCAGGCGTTCCCCTCGACAACATTCCACTGAAAAGGCAGTGCGCAAAATTCAAAATCTACCCATCATGTTAATCTACCCATCGTGTCCGATTTCAAAAAGGCTTTACAGCTAAAGCACAACATATGATTATGTTAGATTACCGCCAAGTCCAAAAAAATACAGCCATTTTTCCAGCCAAAGATAGGTGTCACAAAAAGCAGAAATATAGATCAAATGAATCACTAACCTTTGATGATCAGATGACACTCATAGGACATCATATTACACAATACATGTATGTTTTGTTCGATAATGTGCATATTTATATCCAAAAATCTCAGTTTACATTGGCGCCTTACGTGCAGTAATGTTTTGATTCCAAAACATCCAGTGATTTTGCAGAAATACTCATAATAAACATTGATAAAAGATACAAGTGTTATTCACAGAATTAAAGATAGACTTCTCCTTTATGCAACCGCTGTGTCAGATTTTAAAAAAACTTTACGGAAAAAGCATAATCTGAGAACGGCGCTCAGAACCCAAAACAGCCATAGGAATATCCGCCATTTTGGAATCAACAAAGTTAGAAACACCATAAATAATCACTTACCTTTGATGATCTTCATCAGAAGGCACTCCCAGGAATCCCAGTTCGACTGATTTGTTCCATAAAGTTCCATCATTTATGTCCAAATAGCCACTTGTTAGCGTGTTCAGCCCAGTAATCCATCTTCATGAGGCGCAGGCACTTCATCCAGACAAAAACTCGAAAAGTTCCGTTACAGTCCTTTAGAAACATGTCAAACGATGTATGTAATCAATCTTTATGTTTAACATAAAACATCAAATAATGTTCTAACCGGAGAATTCCTTTGTCTTCAGAAAAGCACTGGAATGCGAGAACTCTGTGGAGAGCGCGTGTCATGAGACCAAGGCTCTCTGCCAGACCACTGGCGGTTGACATCCAGTGGAAGCCGTAGGAAGTGCAACCTCATCCATATCTCAATGTGTATTCGGTAGGCCAAGCATTGAAAAACTACAAACCTCAGATGTCCCACTTCCTGGATGGATTTTTCTCAGCTTTTCGCCTGCCATATGAGTTCTATTATACTCACAGACCTCATTCAAACAGTTTTAGAAACTTCAGAGTGTTTTCTATCCAATACTAATAATAGCATCTGGGACAGAGTAGGAGGCAGTTCACTCTGGGCACGCTATTCATCCAAAAGTGAAAATGCTGCCCCCTATCCCAAAAAGGTTTTAAGTAGGCTACACCTCTGAGTTACATCTGTAGGCTATAGTTAACTAGCTAATGGGATCTATCTAACATGCATTGCTTCTGACACATGCCACGATCCTTCATGCTTTAGATCTGACAGATATGGCGCCGAAGGGAATGGCTGCCATTTTACTGGGTCCAAATCAATTGTGCTTTGTCAGGTTTTTTTGCACATAATGTTGCTGCTACCGTCTCTTATGACACAAAATCACTTCTGGACATCAGAAACACCGATTACTAACCTCAAACTGGACAAAGATTTTCTCTTTAACGAGTCCAATGCAAAGTGTATACTGCTTTCTTGGGAACAGGCCCAAATCCGTCATGTGTGAAGACGGAAATTAAAGGGGGTGGAGGTCGGGCTGCTTTCTGAGAATTCTTAGGCGAGTTTGTAAACTTCCACTACCATGTGTCAGAAGCAATGCATTGACCAATGTGCAATCATTGGAAAACAAAATGGATGATATATGATCAAGACCATCCAACCAACGGGACATTAAAAACTGTAATATCTTATTTTTCACCAGGTCATGGCGACCCGGATATTTATAGAGCTGGCAAGATTTTCCATGCATCGGCAGGACAGAGAAGCTACGTCTGGTAAGACGAGGGGTGGGGGTGTGTCTGTCAATAACAGCTGCTGCGCGATGTCTAATAGTAAAGAAGTCTCAAGGTATTGCTCGCCTGAGGTAGAGTTCCTTATGATAAGCTGTAGACCACACTATCTACCAAGAGAGTTCTCAGCTATATTATTTGTAACCAACTGTATTTATTTGCAACCAACTGTATATGGTCATAAACAAACAAGAAAATGCTCATCCAGAAGCGGCGCTTTATTGCAGGCAAACTTAAATCCGTTTGACCTAATTGCAACCAGAAGGGGAAAAAAACTAGACCACCTTTACTCCGCATACAAAGTTCTCCCTTACCCTCCCTTGGCTGCCATTTTATTGGCTCCTAAGTGAGGCAAGCCTACTAGACGAGCTAAATGCATTTTATGCTCGCTTCGAGGCAAGCAACACTGAAGCATGCATGAGAGCACCAGATGTTCTGGATGACTGTGTGATAACGCTCTTGGTAACCGATGTGAGCAAGGCCTTTAAACTAGTCAACATTCACGAAGCCAGACGGATTATCAGGACGTGTACTCAAAGCATGCGCAGACCAACTGGCAAGTGTCTTAACCGTCTGCAATACCTACATGTTTCAAGCAGACCACTATAGTCCTTGTGCCCAAAAAAGCAAAGGTAACCTGCCTAAATGATTACCGCCCTGTATCACTCACGTTCCTAGCCATGAAGTGCTTTGAAAGGCTGGTCATGGTTCACATCAACAGCATCATCCCGGATACCCTAGACCCACTCCAATTTGCATACCACCCTAACAGATCCACAAATGACGCAATCCACACTGCCCTTTCCCACCTGGACAAAAGGAACACCTATGTGAGAATGCTGTTCATTGACTACAGCACAGTGTTCAACACCATAGTGCCCACAAAGCTCGTCACTAAGCTAAAAACCATGGGACTAAACTGCCCTCCCAAGCAAAAAGGCAGTAACTGCTCATTTGGTCAAAAATTAGTTAATGTAATTTTTGTTACATTAAATGCATGCTTAAATCATGTGGACAAGTATCCTGCCTCTATTGTATTGTGTTGGAGAAAATGGAGGTCGTATTAGCAGTAACTGCAAAAAGTTACTGTGAAACCAAGGTAAATGGCAGTAACTAAACTTACTGCCTTTTAGCTTGGTTTCAACCTGCCATTGGCTGCAGTTACTGCGTTTTACCTTTGTATAATATCATTTTATTCTGATAGTGATGCAATCGAACCTGTATGACACTGACTGACACCTACATTGCTAATCTAGGGATATAATAACATGGCATTGCATTCCTGGGGGGAAATGATGGTTGAACTTGCTCTGAAACGCCGACATCCAGACACTGGTAAGAACTAGCTAGCTAAGTAGATCTGACATCAAAATGAATTAGCTATCTAGCAAGCTAAGCTAGCTAGTGAGCATAGACTAACAATGCTACCCGCTCTCATAAGAGATCTGCAATTGATACTAACATCAATCTATTAGCCATATAATTAGTTATATTCTGAAATTTCATCTGATGGTTTCTTTGAATCAGTACACCATACATACAATTTCTAGCCAGTGACAGCCATCTAGCTTCAATCTAATTTACCTAGAATTAATATAATCCCTATAGTTGTATTCTGTCATTCAATGGGCTATTTGAATCCATAACGTTACACCACACACACATGCTCTCTAGCCAGCTGACGGTCAGTTGGACGTGCACCCCATACTGAATTGTCAAAAGCCACGCACACACAGCATTGCTAGCTCATTAATAATACATCTACTCACATGTTCAGGGTTTCTGGTTTTCTTTTATATTCCAGTATTGAGTGACTGTCCTGGTCAGGAAAGTTAAAATCCCAAATTGTATCCATCACCTTTGTTGTTGGCATATGTAATTAGTACAACAAGCTTTGACATGCCAAACGTGTGCTCAATGTGTCTGCTTCAGTGCCATAATTACATGAATGCGGGAAAAACTGTTTTGCATGACTTCCACCAATCCCTGTGGTCTAACTGTGGTCTAACTGATTAGTATCTGTGAGGATGTATTAGGACAGTACAACCACGTCAACACTTGGTTTTATTCCTGTCAATGTCCATCCATGCATTTTTTTTGTATTTGTAAATAAAAATGTAAGAGCCTTTTTGCGAGCAGGTATGAAATTAACTTATTGGATATAGGGGGCGCTCTTTTAATTTATGGATAAAAAAACGTTCCCATTTTAAACAAGATATTTTGTCACGAAAAGATGCTCGACTATGCATATAATTGACAGCTTTGGAAAGAAAACACTCTGACGTTTCCAAATCTGCAAGGATATTATCTGTGAGTGCCACAGAACTGATGCTACAGGCGAAACCAAGATGAAATTTCAAACAGGAAATGCCCCAGATTTTGAATGCGCTTTGTTCCAATGTCTCCTTATATGGCTGTGAATGCGCAAGGAATGAGCCTACACTTTCTGTCGTTTCCCCAAGGTGTCTGCAGCATTGTGACGTATTTGTAGGCATATCATTGGAAGATTGACCATAGGAGACTACATTTACCAGGTGCTCCGGTTGGTGTCCTCCATTGCAATTATTGCGTAATCTCCAGCTGCGTGTATTTTACCATTTGCTTCAGAGGAGAAACCAAACTGCCACGAATGACTTATCATCGAATAGATATGTGAAAAACACCTTGAGGATTGATTCTAAACAACGTTTGCCATGTTTCTGTCGATATTATGGAGTTAATTTGGAAAAAAGTTTGGCGTTTTAATGACTGAATATTCAGTCTTAGCCAAACGTGATGAACAAAATGGAGCGATTTCTCCAACACAAATAATATTTTTGGAAAAACGGAACATTTGCTATCTAACTGAGAGTCTCCTCATTGAAAACATCCAAAGTTCTTCAAAGGTAAATTATTTTATTTGAATGCTTTTCTTTTCTTTTCTTTCTTTTCTTCTTTGTGAAAATGTTGCCTGCTGAATGCTAGGCTTAATGCTATGCTAGCTATCAATACTCTTACACAAATACTCTTACACAAATGCTTATGCATATTTTGAAAATCTGAGATAACAGTGTTGTTAACAAAAGGCTAAGCTTGTGAGCCAATATATTTATTTCATTTCATTTGCGATTTTCATGAATAGTTAATGTTGCTTTATGGTAATGAGCTTGAGGCTACAATTACGCTCCCGGATACAGGATTGCTCGAAGAAACAGGTTAATAGATGAACTCAGTTATGACAGTGAAAATTATGATAATGTTTGCACAAGAAAAAAATCAACATTGATTATATCCTATATTATAGAATAACTGAAAAGGATTATGATCATATGTTTCCACACCAGAAAATGTCAGTATTAATTATCATCCATGACAGAATAGAATCATTAGGATGCATGTCCCTGATTATTTGCTCTATTTATTTCAGTTGAGTTTGAGCACCACATTCCAACAAAGATTCCTGATCTACCCCCTTTTACTGAAGTCACAGTGTCAACACTATTTGAAGAAATAGAGAACTAGTGGGTGGTCTCTAACTCCTTAGACATCAGTCTATCAGAAGAGTAATCAATTGCCAATGATGATGACGATTATCATCCACCTTCAGAGTTGGATGTTCCAGCACAAGTGGCAGCTGAGCCCGTGGACACAACTCCAGAACAGAAATCCAGGATTCCACCAATGGGTAAGACATGTGGTCCCAAATGCAAGAGGCAAAGTACTTAGAGTATTTGAGGTTAGGTGAAAGGAAATATGGGTAAGTATTGGGAGATTAAGTATAAGGAGAAGAGGACATGTATCTTCCACATGGTGGCACAGCAATCTAAGAAAATGTCACTGTTGGTGCTGACAGTCAACGCAGCAAGTCGTTTCTGTACCATCTTCCAAACCAGAGCAGTTCTGATCAACAGGTGTGCAAAGTGTTTTTTTCTGACAACATTGGGCTACCACCCCAAAAATGACAGGTTGATTGTCACAATGATGGGCAAGTCAATCACCAAACTGATTCCACCAAAGGATCAGAGGGGAAAGAAATCTTCCTTGAGCAAATTGAACATGAATCCAATCCTGCAACACATTGAGTCCTTCCATCCCCAAATCAGCCACTACAGACGAGAGCATGCCCCACATTGCCTCTACCTCTCTAGTGATGTCAATATTCGGTTCATGCATAATGACTACAAGGAGAAGAACAAAGATGCCAGCTGCGGTTATGAAACCTATCGCAAGGCGGTAAAGGGAAGGAACATCAGCTTTGTGAAGCTTGGAGAGGAGGATTATGAGTTCTGTTTGGTGCAGGGTCATCATCTGAAGATGGAGCACAGGGAGAATGAGGCCATGGAAACCCAAGCCTTCCAAGACATGCAGCACCTGACTGCATGCAATGTAGAAAACATGAGGAACATAAGAAGTCTGCACAAAGATTGGCCTGAGGACTGGTCTGTGAGCAGCGTTGATATGCAAAAGGTCATCATGCTTCCTCGCATGCCAGGCCTGAAAACAGCATTGTTCACAAGAAGAATTGTTGCCTATCACGAGAGATTCGCCACCACTGGAAAGTGGTATGGCATGAAGGAACAGCATGGAGGAACAGCTGGAAGGCAGAGGAGATTACTTCATCTTACGTAACAGCACTGGAGAGGGAGAGAGATGTCAATGGTTTATGATAATTGCAGTTTAGTTCATTATCTAGCTAGTTACATGTAAAACTGACAGTTTGTCTGTAAAACGCCGCGAGCTAGCTAGATATTTAACCAACTAGCTAGCTAGCTACTGTAACTAGCTTGACACTCACTCAGTAACGTTAGCTTACCATGCTTTTCAGGACAACTCAGTATTCTTCTTGCCAATCCCGGTCGACTCCTTATTGCATACTCCTGTCTCTCGGTCTTCTTTTAGGTTAAAAACTTTGACTGTAGACATTCTAGTGCCTTATTGTCAAACAGCAACTCACTCGTTACACAGCCATCTGGCACAGTCAATGGCTCAGTTTTCCAAAGCTGTTCACCACACAGCAGCATCAATTCTATTTCAAATTTCCAATATCCAATTTAAAAACAAAGTGACATATCATATTGATACATATCATTTATTGTTTGGGAGATGCTAATCTGAAACATGGAATTTAATTCAAATATAAATGTAGAATGAACGGTCCGTCTAACGATCTTCGTCTTCATCGGATGAAGAGTAGGAAGGATCGGACCTAAACGCAGCGTGGTAAGTGTCCATAATTATTTATTATAACAGAACACGAAAATACCAAATAACAAAGTATACGTAAGAAATGAAAATCGAAACAGTCCTGAAAGGTGAAAACACAAAACAGGAAACAACCACCCACAACTAACAGTGGGAAAACAGGCTACCTAAGTATCGTTCTCAATCAGAGACAACGAAAGACAGCTGTCCCCGATTGAGAACCATACCCGGCCAAAACATAGAAATACAAAACCTAGACATACAAACACCCCACCCACATCACATCCCCAACCAAACAAAAAAATAGAAACATACAAAGCAATCTACAGTCATGACGTGACACCGTCTTTAGTGTTTCCCCAGGGGTACAAAAAGTACTGCACACAGGGCTTGAAATCACTGCCTCAGTTTAAGCACCTGCCTTCTCCTAATCCTGATTCGTCCAAATAATCCATTTAGAAAACCTAAAACCAGGAACACCTGCAGCTTGTAATCACATAATTCTAAATGAGGCTCATATCATTGCCATCATTCCATACACCCTGGACCCCCTCACATTTGCATACCATGCATTTGACTACAGCTCAGTGTTCAGCACCATAACGTCTTCCAAGCTCATCACTAAGCTGGGGACCCTGGGACTGAACATTTTCCTCTGCAACTAGATCCTGGACTTCCTGACCGATCACCCCTAGGTGGTGAGGGTAGGCAACAACACATCCACCACATGAACCTCAACACGGTTGCCCCTCAGGGGTGCGTGCTTAGTTCCCTCCTATATTCCCTGTTCACTCATGACTGCGTGGCCAAGCATGACTCCAAAACACCATCAGTAAGTTTGCAGATGACACGACGGTGGTCGACCTGATCACCAACAACTATGAGACAGCAATGTGGTGCCAGGACAACAACCTTTCCCTCAAAGTCAGCAAGACAAAGGAGCTGATTATAGATTAAGGGAAACGAAGGGCCGAGCACGCACCCCATTCACATCGGCGGAGTTGTAGTGGGAGCAGGTTGAGATCTTCAAGTTACTCAGAGTTCACATCACTAAGGATCTATTATGGTCCAAACACAACAACACAGCTGTGAAGAGTGCACTACACCTCTTCTCCCTCAGGAGGATAAAAAGATTAGGCATGGGCCCTCAGATCCTTCAAAAGTTATACAGCTGCACCACTGAGTGCATCTTGACAGGCTGCATCATGGCTTGGTATAGCAACTGCTTGGCATCCGACCGTAAGGCGCTACAGAGGGTAGTGTTTACAGCTCCCTGCCATCCAGGACCTCTATACCAGGCAGTGTCAGAAAAAGGCTCTAGCCAAACAAGTTATTGACTGTTCTCTCTGCTACCACATGGTACCAGGGCACCAAGTTTGGGACTGAAACGCAAAGCCATAAGACTGCTGAAATGGCTATCCGGACTATTTTCATTGACAGACTTTTTTTGTTGCCCAGTGGTCACCAACCTTTGAGTGAAAATGCAAACAAAGATCTACCCCTCAGATTTTTTTAAACATTTCTTTAAAAAAACTAACTTAACATTATACTCCACCCAGACCAGTTGACGGCTCCAGGTAGTGGGGTTGGTTGAGACCAGGCACCTTAAGACGGTCTCCATTTCTTGGTTGGCTCGCACCGACTGACCTTTAGCTTGGGGATGGAATCCGGATGACAGGCTGGCCGACAACCCAATAAGGGTGAAGAATGCCTTCCAGAACTGAGGACCCCGATCAGAGACCATGTCTACCAGGACTCCATGGATCCGGAAGACATGCTGCACCATAAGCTGGGCCGTCTCCTTGGCAGAGGGTACTTTGGGGAGAGGGATGAAATAGGAGGCCTTGGAGAACCGGTCGACAATCGTTAGAATGACAGTGTTGCCATCAGACGGAGGGAACCAGAGTGAAAACGTCCAGAGATATGAGACCAGGGATGAGTGTCTGCAGGAGGCCAGAAGGAGCTTTCCGTGGAGTCTTGTTTTGAGCACAAAAAGTGCATGCGGTGACGAAGGCAGAGACGTCAGGGACCATTGTGGGCCACCAGAAACGTTGAAGGAACGCTAGTGTACGACAGGACCCTGGATGACAGGTCAGCCTGGAGGAATGAGCCCATTCCAGAACTTCGGACTGAACTGGGTTAGGGACAAACAGACGGTTAGCAAGGACCCTTTAGATCCAGGTTGGGAGCGTTGCACCTCACAAACCAGGTTCTCAATACCTCAATCCACAGTGGCAGCAAGGCATGAGGTAGGGAGAATGGTTTTGGCAGTAGAGGATGTGGCAGAGGAACTGTATAGGTGGGAGAGAGCACACCCAGGATGGTAAGAAATGGTAAAGTTGAATCTGGTAAACAGGAGGGCCCACCGGGCCTGCCTTGAGTTGAGGCTCTTGGCTGAACGGAGATAATCCAAGTTATGGTCGGTCCAGGCCAGGAATGGCTGTTCTGCTCCTACCAGCCAGTGCCTCTACTCCTCCAACGCCATCTTCACCGCCAGGAGTTCTCGGTTGTCAACATCGTAGTTCCTCTCAGCAGGATTGAGATGAGACTGGAAGGTACAGGGATGACGCTTCTGGTCAGGGGCAGATCACTGGGACAGGATGGCCCCCACTCCAACTTCCGAAGCATCCATGAGGATGGGTGCTGTTGTGAACTGATGCTTCAGGTCCACAAAGGCTTTGTCGACAGCTGGAGACCATTTGAACGGTACCTTGGGGGAGGTGAGTGCCGAGAGGGGGGCCGCCAGGGTGCTGTAATCCCAAATGAAACAGCGGTAGAAATTTGCAAACCCAAGAAACCTTTGCAACTGCACACTGGACATTGGTTTATGCCAATCCATCTGACCATTGCCCTCAGCAATACAACCGAGAATACAACCGACCCCGAGGTGGTGTAGTGCCTGGGAGAAGGTCAATGGCACAATCATAAGGATGGTATGGGGGAAGGGAAATAGCACGTGCCTTACTGAACACTTCCAGAAGGTCAATGCTATTCAGTAGGACTAGCAGAGAAAACCACACTCTTGCTAACATCCTGAGGAGGACGATTTGGCTGTGCTGCTTGAAGGCTGTGCTGCTTGAAGGCAGTGGTAAGGGAAGACCCCCATGAAATGAACAAAAATGGATGGCAACTTATTGCCATTGGGTGAAACATATACACAATCGCAAATACCGCTCAACTGGACGGCAGTTCATGCAAATGCTAAGTGTCATACAACAAAAATTCCAAAGATGGCGAGCGCGCTCCACCGTAGATTTTCATATTGCAAATGGACAAGCCACAGGACATTTTCAAAAATACAACCCCCTCTAAAAAGTACTTTCTGGACAGTTTTCTTTTTTTTGTGTCAATTATACATATATAACAATACCTTTGTCTTATTTGATTATTTTACGCACCATTGGCCTAGCGTCGTCCGGGTTAGGGAGGGCTTGGCCGGTAGGGATATCCTTGTCTCATCGCGCACCAGCGACTCGTGTGGCGGGCCCGGGCGCAGTGCACGCTACCCAAGGTTGCCAGGTGCACGGTGTTTCCTCCGACACATTGGTGCGGCTGGCTTCCGGGTTGGATGCGCGCTGTGTTAAGAAGCAGTGCAGCTTGGTTGGGTTGTGTATCGGAGGACGCATGACTTTCAACCTTCGTCTCTCCCGAGCTACTAAACAATTGGATACCATACCACAAAATTGGGTAGAAAAAGGGATAAAAATAAATAAATAATGTGCGCCTGGTAACCCGTTCCGATTTCCAGGTGCACGGCTGTCCATTTGCAGTGTCTTACAATGGGCATTTACATCACAAATTTGATATGCTCCAATATACTTCAGAAATACCCAATTGACTGGCCCGTTGAACTCGGGATGGCCGGGCAGTGATAGTGGTTCCTCGCCATCGCTCGTTGGTGTTGATTTCAGCATGTCCATTTGGTGATGGTAAATCACTCATTAAAAACATTGGAAATGTACTGTCCATTTGCTATGTCTTGCAATGGGTATTTACCATCACAAATTTGACATGCTCTAATATACTGCAGAAATGCCCAATTGACTGGCCCGTTGAACTCGGGCAGTGATAGTGGTTCCTCTCCATCGCTCATTGGTGTTGATTTCAGCATGTCAATTTGGTGATTGTTTATCACTGTTTAAACTTATTGCAAATGGACAAAAGTCAACAATAAAGTCACCGTCCATCAGTCAATAAGATATCATTCTGACACCAAACTGAAACAAACTGACACCAAACCCACTTCCAACTCGTTTAGAAGGCAACTATCACATATTTCAGAGCAGGCCCAAAATTCACAGCGCCTTCTGTTTAAACACGTAGTTATGTTCTAGCTGCGGGTCCAGTTTCGACATTATGTGTAGGCCTAGCTAAGGCAACCCCGAATTCCAAGTTTCGACATGATAGGTCCTTCGGAGCCCGAGCAGCAACCTTAATTATTGCTGAAAGTGCACTTTATCCTGGCATTGCTATGGGACAGAAACTTTAGGGTCCATCTCTATGGGCCGAGGCGGTTTCAATACACCTAGTCTTGTGACTCTGGGACTTTTCTAAATGTTCTAAAATGTCATTTTCGCGATGGTCAAAGTGAATTGAAGTCATTGCAAATGTACAAGGCTGTTTCTCGGCCTAGGAACCTTCTAGAGCAACATAGTGCACGGTGACTTAAGAGCTAGAACAGGCTTCTAAGGTTTTAGAGCTCTAGGTCTGACGGTTCTTTGATAGTTCGAACGCAGGTAACTATTGTATGCTCTGTGTGTCTGTAAGCCCCACACTGTTACTCCATCCTGGTTGTGTGTGTGTGAGTTTTCTTGGACATCTGATGGGAGAAATGACTGATTTACAGTTCGAGGGTTGCCTAATCACACATGACATTTTGGAAAGATGTGACTTTAACCCTTTGAAACAGCCCCTATGTCCCCAATTTAAGGCACGTCATGTTCGCACTGAAGTTAAACACATATTCTCCTTGGGGTAGGCTTTTACAGAATCCTGAGTTTCAAGTCTTTACGATAAGAACTGACTGATTTACAGAGGGTTGAATGCAGTGTTTTTGAAAAACTGCAGGTTGGGTATATCAAAACCACCAGGGAGAATTGAACAACTTCCGGTTTCTCCAGGAAGCTTAGAATCAACACAGGTAATCCTCATAGTGGCCTGATGGATTGTTATCGAAGACAGTTTGATGCCACATAGGCATCAGGTTGAAGTTTAGGGGAGCAGGCAATGTATTCCTATGGGGAGAGATGTCATTGTAAACTGTTAAGGTTAGGCTTGCACAGATCGGGAGGACCTTAGGAACGTTCCTGTGGTTGAATTGTGTCTCTAGTGTCAATGGTTCTGCCGCTGTCACCCAAAAGCACCTCAAATTTAGGTCAGGCTTAATTTTGGGCATACTTTTTTGCAAGGTCGCTACGGTCAAGTGTGGCATCTCGTTGAACTCGGCACTTCCTAGAGACTATGGTGATGCCATTTATCGACTTAAGCTCTAGAACATGTATTTAAAGTTTCAGAGCTCTAGGTCTGACGGTTCTTTGATAGTTCGAAAGCAGGTAACTATTGCACGCTCTGTCTGAAAGCCTCACACTGTGTCTTTCCCCATTGACTGTGTGTGCGAGTTCAGAAAATCACAGAAATCACATACAGTTCCAAAACCCGCCTTAACGGATTCGTCTGAACATGCCACAACTGGATCTGTAACTCAATTATTTTATTTTTAAAATTCTTTAACCATTCTCGTAAATTACGATAGATAAATGGCTGGTTCTTTTTTCCTTACACCGTAGGTTCATGTACTTTGATGTGAAGCGGTCCAATTAGAGCTCTATTACCGTTTACCTTTAATCCCAGAAAATGGGCCTTATAACTCAAAAAGCGTTGAGGCGTTGACGCCATCTTGTTTCTGGGCTAAAAGCCCATTTGGCCAAACCTGTGCTCACCGAGTTGTCTTCGAAGACTTTTCCATTTAGGAGAAATGGCCATGTCACTTTGGTGAGGTTTTGCCCATTTGCAATAAGTAGCCAGTCGCCATCTGGTGGAATTCTCCAGGACAGCGTAAAAATGACTAAAAGTTTAAAATGTTATAAAATGGAAGCCAAATCTCCGAGAGACTTTATTTGATGACTTCCCGGAAGATCTGACCCTGGGGCACGACCTGAGTCCGGCGGCCTATTTTAAAAACATTTGCGGACGTCTAGTAAGGGACTGTACATTTGCAATATGGAGATCCTTATCAATCATACGGGAAATGCCATCGGCGTCCCTTATGTAGGGAATGGCAAAAAGGACTCCAACCCAGGATAGAGCTTGTTGTCCAGTCAATCACAGGATTGTGCTTTTGTAGCCAGGAAAATCCCAACAACTAGAACATGGGGAGATGCAATGAGGAGGGACTGTATGGTCTCACTGTGGTTACCAGAAACCCGTAATTGAACGGGCACAGTACTATGAATGACTTCCCCTATAGAGTGGCCGTCCAGTTCACTAGCATCCATGGGCACAGAGAGATGCTGAGTGGGAATACCAAGCTCTGAAGATATCATGGCATCGATAAGACATTCATCAGCCCCAGAATCAATGAACACTCGGAAAGACTTAGATTGGTCTCCCCACAACACAAGAGCAAAAAGGGGTGTGCGGGTGATGGGAATTTGGGAACTCCCAGTCTGACTCACCATAGTACTAGTACCCACTAGAGACAAGGGTTTCCTAATAGGGCAGGTAGCTATAAAATGTCATGCCACTCCACAGTACAGACAACAGTTATTACTCATCCTCCGTGTGCACTCCCAAACTGATAGCTTAGTTCTTCCCAACTGCACAGGCTCAGGAGTATCCAACTCACCCGTCATAGATTCACGAGAGCGCTCGGGTGACTTCGACTCCTCTTGGAAGAGCTGCCTTCGGAAACTTCCGGATTCCATACGAGGTGAACGCACCATATCGGGTGTACCCGAGACCAGACCACCTCTCACATTCACTTAGGTGTCCATCAATGTTCATGGTTAAGGCGATAAGAGAGTTGAGGTCCACCGGAAGTTCCCGAGCAGCTAGCTCATCCTTTACCTCAGATAATCCTTGCAGAAAAGTATCAAAATGTGCCGGCTTCCAGGCACTCTCTGCAGCCATGGTGCGAAAGTCCACCACGTAGACTGCCACACTATGGGAGTTTTGACGTAAGTCAAGCAGTTTGCTGGCTGCCTTTCTCCCAGATACTGGAGACTCAAACTTCTCATCTCTGCCATGAATTCCACCAAATGACCGCAAATGTCAGATTGTTGTTCCCATAGCCCAGGAGAGCACCCTTCCTGACATTAGCTTAATTATATACACTATCTTCGATCAGTCTGAAGAAAACGAAGATGGCTGTAGCTCAAAAATAACCAAGCACTGAGAAAGAAAACCCCGGCAGGTACCAGGATTCCCTGAATATCGCTCTGCAGGAGGTAAGCGGGTTTCACGGAGAGTCGGGATAGGCTGTACAAACTCAACAGAGGGAGATTTTTTTTTTTCAGAGGTGGCAGACAGTCTGAGCTAACTCCCCGATTTGCTCTAAAATAGCCTTTAACCCATGGTCGTGGCGTTCTGTCAAGGAACTGAAAGGCCCTGTAGCAACTCCTGATGTCTCCCAATGGTGGTTCCCTGCAGGGAGACAGCTTGGCAGAGCTGGTCCAAGTCTGCTGGGTCTGTCATGGCCAGTTCATACTATCAAGGCAAGACCCAAATGCAGACACAGGAGACAGATGGTTGGAGTCTTACCATGTTTATTAATCCAAAGGGGTAGGCAAGAGAATGGTCGTGGACAGGCAAAAGGTCAAAACCAAGGGTCAAAACCAGGAGGACTAGGAAAAAGGAGAATGCAAAAAGCAGGAGAATGGGAAAAAGGCTGGTTGACTTGGAAAAATACAAGACGAACTGGCATGGAAACACAGGGATAAATACACTGGGGAAAACAAGCGACACCTGGAGGTGGTGGAGACAATTACAAGGACAGGTGAAACAGATCAGGGCGTGACAGTGAATGTTTGAACCAGGTTATGTAGATTAACAGTGCAATTAGTGCAACCAATGACAACAGTGAGGGGTGTGTCATAATTATTAAGTTAATTAGAATGAATTAAGTGAAACTGTTAAAAAACAATCATTTATTGAATATATTAGGCTATTGTTATATGGAAACATAATTAAATATTCTTCATAATATTAGCATCAACATACATTATTGTTTAATTCAATTTCACATATATATTTAATCCTATTTCATTTTTTTGTTACATGTAATATTTTAGGTTCAACCATAATGCATAATAAGCATCATCAACAGGGGGGACATATTGGGTGTACACTGATAAGCTGTCAAAAGAATGTATCCATTTGTAAGACTTGTTCATAAAAGAGATAATTGTTGCTATACGATCACACCAGCAATAGATAGGGTAAGTTGTATTACTTTATGAGGTACAGCTGAGTGAGCCTACATTTAAATAATTCGCTTTTTGATTTTACTGGGCTGATGGTGCCTGCATCTGATTGTCAGTCTCAGCAGAGGGAGAAAGCAGCAGACTGAGGGTTCGCCTCTCAACGTCCCTCCACTCTACTTTTCCTCTGCTAACCAAAAAGGGACACCGTCTTCCAGTTTATGGCGAAACTCGAGTCACACTGCATTGTTTTGCCTCATGCACAAATCCATGTTGTTTATCCTATGGCCAGACACACAAAATGGTTAAAAAAATGGGAACATGTCGCCTATCCGGCACGCAGGGCAGCTGAATCTGGTGCACCTACCATCAACAGAGCAAGAAAAATAGGAACCTATGGCTTTATCGTTTTTTTTTTTTTCAGAAATGTTTGGCGATTGACTTGGAATGCAGGGATATGGCTGATGTTCTCTGCTGGTGCCAATAAGATAGGCTACTTACTGTTCACTCAATTAAGTTGAGAATTTTCATAATTTAAAGACTGATTGGAGTCTTTTCATTGTAATCTCTACAGCAATAGCCATTTGCTTTCCAAAGAGTTTTTTCACAATTTATTTTTAAATATTGCAATTTGCCTGCCTGGGTCTCTACTTCTCACTGACATTCGCAACTCAGCAATCTTCTATTTTGTATTTGCTCCACGTGCTGCCCAAATTCTGCGCACTTCTGATTGTAGGTTATGGAGGCATTGGAAAACCTCCCTGGTCATTGTGGTTGAATCTGTTTGAAATTCACTGCTGGACTGAGAGACCTTACAGACCTTACAGTCTCTCAGTCCAGCAGTGAATTTCAAACAGATTCAACCAAAATGATTCAAAAATCATGTTAAACAATATTATTGCACACGAGTCCATGTAATTTATGGGATTTGTTAAGCATATTTTTACTTCTGAACTTATTCAGGCTTGCCATAACAAAGTTTTTTTTATTCACTTGTAATGGAGGTAATGTGTGTAGGCCAGTGACCAAAATTATAAAAAAATTTAAATCGCAATTTAATCAATTTTTAATTCAGGCTGTAACACAACAAAATGTGGAAAAAGTCAAGGTGAACCCCTGCTCATTATCTTGGTACCGGTATTCCTTGTACTGTATATAGCCTCATTATTGTTACTATTTCCTTTTGCAAATTTTTCTTACTTTTTAACTCTGCATTGTTGGGAAAGGGCTCGTAAAGCATTTCATGGTAAGTCTACACCTGTTGTATTCGGCACATGTAACAATTAAAATTTGATTTGAAACACATTGAAGATTCAATTATTTCAGGTTCGCTTCAAGTTATAATATTAATCAAACCAAATCAGCCCTAGTGCCTCTCAAGACCCCGATGGAGGACTCCTATCTCTACTTATGTAATCCCAATTGTTTCCCATTTAAAATATTTGCGAGGAGATACTGTATATTTCCTTCCTTAGATAAAACCATTGCCAGAAACTTTATCAGAAAGCTCAAATGAATTAAACCCGACCTCGGTAGATGGACTAACATCCCAGTTGCTTTAACCAGGTGAAGACTGGGAGTCTGAGTGATGGAAACGGGGAAAACATGCCCTGGCTTTGGCGCAAGGCTGAATTTCTTCAACATCCTAAGGTTGAAGAGTCATTGTCGTCCGGAGATATGTACGCTGACTGTCTTCACGGTTCAATGATTCCCATGTCTAACGCCTTCTGGCTATTGGGATAAAATGTGGCAAGGTAAGCGATTGAGGATAAAATTAACCAACATACACAGAGGAAAAGACGTAGGAGGACTATCCGTACCAAACTTGAAATTGTATTTCCAGGCACTAGCATTAAGTCCCTTCCTACATTTTTAGACATGATTCTTCTGCCTCCTGGCGGAGTATAGAGAGAAATATGGTGTCTCCTATAGAGCCCCACAATGGAAGTGGCATAATACCCATGAAACATAGCGGTCAAACAGGGAAATGGTTCCAATCGTTTTTCCACCATTCATTTTAGTCATTTAGGCCGATTACCTTAGTGTTCTTGGGCACAGGGACTATGGTGGTCTACTTGAAACATGTTGGTATTACAGACTCAGTCAGGGACAGGTTGAAATGTCAGTGAAGACACTTGCCAGTTGGTCAGCGCATGCTCGCAGTACACGTCCTGCTAATCTGTCTGGCCCTTTGGCTTTGTGAATGTTGACTTGTTTAAAGGTCTTACTCACTTCGGCTACAGAGAGCATGATCACACAGTCGTTCGGAACAACTGATGCTTTCATGCATGTTTCAGTGTTTTTGCCTCGAAGCGAGCATATAAGTCATTTAGTTCGTCTGGTAGGCTGGTGTCACTGGGCAGCTCCTGGCTGTAATAGTGTGCAAGCCCTGCCACATCAGACGAGTGTCGGAACAAGTGTAGTACGATTCAATCTTAGTCCTGTATTGACACTTTACCTGTTTGATGGTTAGTCGGAGCGCATAGCGGGATTTCTTATAAGCTTCCGGGTTAGAGCCCCACTCCTTGAAAGCGTTAGCTCTACCCTTTAGCTCAGTGCGGATGTTGCCTGTAATCCATGTTGCCTGTAATCCATGGTTGGGGTATGTACGTATAGTCACGACGTCGTCGACACACTTATTGATAAAGCTAGTGACTGATTTGGTGTACTCCTCAATGCCATCGGAAGGATCCCAGAACATATTCCAGTCTGTGCTAGCAAAACAGTCCTGTAGCTTAACATCTGCTTCATCTGACCACTTTTTTATTGACCGAGTCACTGGTGCTTTTTGCTTGTAAGCAGGAATCAGGAGGATAGAATTATGGTCAGATTTGCCAAATGGAGGTCGAGGGATACCTTTGTACGCGTCTCTGTATTGTGGAGTTAAAGGTGGTCTAGATTATTTTTCCGTCTGGCTGCAAATTTAAAATACTTATATCCACATTCAGGTATCCACATTCCTTCATATGACGTGGGAGTGCCCTGCAGTTAATTGCTTCTGGGACAAGAAGCACGTGGGAGTGCCCTGCAGTTAATTGCTTCTGATACAAAGTTACAAAATTAAAAAAAAAATTTTTTAGAAGTGCATGATGTAAATATTCAATGCATTGCATCTACTATGTTAATTAGCGATGATAGCACCTTGAATCTGTCAGTTAATCAGAGACAAATACTGCTGGCATGCTTTACTGATGCAAGAAAAGATATTGGCTCTTAGATGGCAATTCCCCCACTCTCTCCCAATTCGCCAGTGGGTACAGTTACTTAGAAGTTATAACATTAGAATTATTTTAGAGAATTAATGGTTTTTGTCAAGGAACAATTGAAGCCTAGAATACACTTGGCTCTGTAAAGAATAATCTCAGCTAAAGCCCAACACATACAAATACAAAACCCAGAAATCCCAACAAATACAGTACCAGTCAAAAGTTTGGACAAACCTACTCATTCAAGGGTTTTTTCTTTATTTTTTAAAACTATTTTCTACATTGTAGAATAATAGTGAAGACATCAACAGTAACCAAAAAATCAAATCAAATCAAATGTTATATTTGAGATTCTTCAAAGTAGCCACCTTTGCCTTGATGACAGCTTTGCACACTCTTGGCATTCTCTGAACCAGCTTCACCTGGAATGCTTTTCCAACAGTCTTGAAGGAGTTCCCACATATGCTGAGCACTTGTTGGCTGCTTTTCCTTCACTCTGCGGTCCAACTCAACCCAAACCATCTCAATTGGTTTGAGGTCGGGTGTCCAAACTTTTGACTGGTACTGTACATTTGTAACCGGTGTGAAATGGCTAGCTAGTTAGCTGGGTGCGCGCTAATAGTGTTTAAATTGGTGACGTCCCTCGCTCTGAGACCTTGAATTAGTTGGTTCCCTTGCTCTGCAAGGGCCGCGACTTTTGTAAGGCAATAAGTAACGATGCTTCGTGGGATGCAGTTGTTACACATATATACATTTTGTTTGAATCTATTAATCTATAAATGTTTTACTTTATTTGATGTGGTATGGGAAGGGTTTTCTGGGGGGAGGGGGGTGGTTGGATGGAGATATGTTAGATGGGTGGGGTTGGGGGAATGTGTGGGGTTGGGGGAATTATACATTTACTACACTAGAGCTGTAGCTATGAAGCTTAGCTACAGAAACCCTCATGCCTGAGAAAGTTAAGCCATTCTAGAAGACCAGAAGTCAGTCAAAACCAAAGACATGTGAGACAAGTTGATTCGAGGGAATCAGAATTTGGATTTATCCGGATCGTAACCATTTTTGTGTCTCATTTAGTGTCTGGGTGCCTTGCACATTTTGTTAACCACATGCCTTTTCAGTTCCCACACAAGACTTGCCCTTTGGGGATAATTTTCTAGGTTGCACCTTAAACATGTCATGAGCCAAAGTTATGAAACCAGTAACACAGAGGACTTGTGCATACATTTTTTTGGTATGCTTTCACCACCGTTTCGCAATATGATTGAATGGGTCCCAAAAAGGCTCCATAGGTAAGTGTCTGCTCTCAATAGAGCACTTCAACTAGGTACTATTTGTCCAGTCACATCATTGACAAGTCTACTTGAAAACTAAAAGTACGGTACAGGCAGCAGAGTAACAACTGTCAAACATATATTTGATTAGTTAGAACATATAGGGCTCTGTAGAGTAGACCCCTAAACACCTGATCCATGATGAATTGTGTTTCACATCTATACGGTTTGACTTAAATATTTAGAAAGAGAATACTGAACCTGAACCTGTGGCTTAAGGCCACACCTGGTCAGAGACAGGGGAGCACTGAACTCAGCTTGAATTTATGACCTGTGTGTGTGTGTGTATGTGTTTGAGAGAGAGTGAGGAGCACAGCTGGCCCAGCCAATAGGGTCATAAACCCAGTGTGAATGCCAGCTCATATAACAGGGCTGCGTCCCAAATTGCATCCTATTTCCATAGGGCTCTGGTCAAAAGTGATGTGCTACATGGTGAATTGGGTGCCATTTGAGACACGGCTAGGACCTCGCTGACTCAGCACCGTTACAGTGTTTGTGTAGACAGTGAATTAGGTGTCTGTGGAGGGTCAAACAACCTATAAGGTATATCACATTATAGGGAAAAGTATGTGGGGGCTGTTAGTAAAATAAAGTTCAATCTGTGACCAGGAAGTGGGAGAGAGTTATCGTCTTTCGTCACACCAGAAGGATAGCCAATGGCTGATTGTGTAATTATGCCACCTACTGGACAGTTTTGGCATGAGGGCAGGGAAGGAAACTATGCGAACTGCACACCAGTCCTGTTATAATAACACAACTTGAATGATATTTAAAGTATCTGTCAACTGTTCCAGATTTCTATGAATTATGACCTCAAATTAATTACATTATGAATTAAATAGAGGTCCTTACCATTTTTTAAGTCAAGGATGTTAAATAAATAGCTTTTCTCTGTGCCCCTGCTTGGCCTGTTAGGAAACAACATAGTGGTTTGGGCATACACCAGACATAAACAGCCGATTTGCCAGACATACATACACTTGGATATTCAAATTGGGCAGGCTGCCCGGGTCCGGCTGCATAACAAACTTCCCGGCAGGCTTGTCTTTTCCCAACTCTTACAAACCACATAAGTTGTTGTATAGGCTTTGTGTTGTTTGCTAACTACAGCTGTGGATTGCTTGGCTTGCTAGCCTGCTTGTGTGCAGTGTGTACTCTGAGCCCATTTCTCCCCCAGTCTTCTTCTCCCCACATGAAAAAATGCTATAGTATACAGAGAATGCTATGGTGACACAGAGAAGAGCCTTCTCGGTTAAGTGACCCGTCTTGAAGCCTGACTGGTTAGGGTCAAGAAGATTGTTCTGAGAGCGAAAACAAAAAAGTTGATCAGAGACAACACGCTCAAGTGTTTTGGAAAGAAAAGAAATAAGCGATATTGGTCTATAGTTTTTGACCTCAGATGGTGTTGGTTTCTTGAGGAGGGCAGCGGCTCGGGCCATTTTGAAGTCAGAGATGATGCAGCCAGTGGTCAGAGATGAGTTGATGAGGGATGTTAGAAATGGGAGAAGTTTTCCAGAGATGGTCTGGAGAATGGAGGAGGGGATGGTGTCGAGCGGGTAGGTTGTCGGGCGGTCAGACCTCACTAGTCGCAAGATGTCATTGAAGAGAGAGGTGAGGGTAGTAGGCATAGGGTAGTTCTGTGTGAGTGAGACCAGTGGACTCAATAGGCTTAGTGAATGAGTAGCGGATGTCATCAACCTTCTTTTCTTTTCAAAGTGGTTGACAAAGTCATCCGCAGAGAGGGATCGGTGGAGGATTAAGGAAAGAGTTTCCTAGAAGTAGAAGCTTGACATTTTTGAGTGGTAGAAAGTGTCATTCGCAGCATATACAGAGGAAGAGAAGGTAGAGAGGAGGGAGTTAAAGGATGATAGGTCCTCCAGAAGTTAGTTAGTTTTCCTCCATTTTTGCTCAGCTGCCCGCAGCCCTGTTCTGTACGCTCGCAATGAGTCACTCAGCCACAGAGGGGAGGGTTGAGCTGGCCGGGAGGAAAGGGGACAGTGCGAGTCATAGGATGCGGAAAGGGAGGAGAGTAGGGTCAAAGAGGCAGAATCAGGAGACAGGAGGGAGAAGGATTTAGCAGAAGGGATTAGGATAGGATAGAAGAGGAGAGAGTAGTGGGGAAAAGAGCAACGATTGGGACGCCGCATGACCATCTGTTTAGGGGTTGAGTGGTTAGGGTTGGAGGAAAGGGAGACAACCTCCTGGAGGGAGGTTGCAGAGAGATTAGGTGGCGAGCAGACTCTAGTAAAGATGAGTTCAAGCGTATTGCCTGCCTTGTGAGTTGGAGGGGATTGGGAAAGGGTAAGAGAGGCAAGGAGGGGAAAGAGAAAATTGGAAATAAATTAATCGAAGGCAGACGTCGGGATGTTGAAGTCGCCAAGTATGAAGAGAGGGAGCCATCATTAGGAAATGAACTTATCAAGGTGTCAAGCTCATTGAGGAACTCTACAAGGGCACCTGGTGGTCGATAGATGACAATAATGTTAAGCTTGAGTGGACAAGTGACAGCATGGAATTAAAATGAGGAGATGGACAGGTGAGAGGGAGAAAAGAAAAGAAAAAATCTCAATTTAGGAGAAATTAGTAGACGTGCGCCACCACCGCGACGACCAGATGGTCTCGGACTATGAGAGAAAACATAGTTAGATGATGAAAGAGCAGCTGGAGTAGCAGTGTTCTCTGGGGTGATCATGTCTCTGTCAGGGCCAAAAAATAAAGGGACTGAAGGGCAGTATGGGTTGAGATGAACGTTCTTGACTGCAGATCGGCAGTTCCAAAGGCTGCCAGAGACCCGGAATGTAATATTTACAGTTAACTATAGTATAAATACTGTAGTAAAAGAAAACAGTAGCATATATTATAGTAATTCATGTAGTGTAGTGGGGGATTGTATTATGCTGTAGTATTTACTGTAGTGTTTTGTGGACTGTAATATACTGTAGTATTTAGTGTAGTGATTTTGTGGACATTACTATAATATTAAATATAGTGTTTTTATTTTATTATCTTTGACAGAAGTGAAGGCTTTCTCCTTGAGGAAACCTACTGAAGAAAGTGAAAATTATGAAAATACCCTTTTAGTGTAAGAGCTGTTTGAAAAGACCACCTGACATTTCAGCCTGTTTTGGTGGGATGGAGTTTTGGCCTTCCTGGTGAGCTCACCAGGCGGTAAAATTAGTTAATAAATAAGAGACACAGTTCAAAACCTATCTGCTAATAATAGCTAGTTTTCTGCTTTCCCTCCCAACTCAGACTACTCCCAGACAGCCCAAATTAAATTCTTGCTTGTGAAAAATTGCTCTTTGCTAACAAGCAATTTTTGCATTTTTTTTCTTCCATTTTAATTGAAAACAATCAGAGTAAGGTACTTAATTGTTACCTAGAAATTATGATATTGAAATAGAAATGGCTAAATTTGACCTTTCAAATATCTGAATGCACTATTATACTAATTGAGATTATTTATTAATTGGTCTGATTTGCTTGGCTGCAAATCTAAAAGTTTATTTTGGGCCTATTTTGTGGTTGATTAAACTGTATTGAAATGTATTTAAACTTGGCTGTGAAGACCTAACATTTTCAGTTTTGGGAGTTTCTCTCTACCCTACTTTCTCTGTCCTCTAAAGGCATTTTCACCAGAGGTTGAAACCTAAATAAATGTTCCAATCGTTTCGTTCTGAACAGAACCGGTGCATCAAAGCTGGGACCGAGAGACTGAAAAACAGCTTCTATCTCAAGGCCATCAGACTGTTAAACAGCCACCACTAACATTGAGTGGCTGCTGCCAACACACTGTCAATGACACTGACTCAACTCCAGCCACTTTAATAATGGGAATTGATGGGAAATTATGTAAATATATCACTAGCCACTTTAAACAATGCTACCTTATATAATGTTACTTACCCTACATTATTCATCTCATATGCATACGTATATACTGTACTCTATATCATCGACTGCATCCTTATGTAATACATGTATAACTAGCCACTTTAACTATGCCACTTTGTTTACATACTCATCTCATATGTTATACTGTACTCGATATCATCTACTGTATCTTGCCTATGCTGCTCTGTACCATCACTCATTCATATATCCTTATGTACATATTCCTTATCCCCTTACACTGTGTATAAGACAGCAGTTTTTTTTTTGAATTGTTAGTTAGATTACTTGTTCGTTATTACTGCATTGTCGGAACTAGAAGCACAAGCATTTCGCTACACTCGCATTAACATCTGCTAACCATGTGTATGTGACAAATACAATTTGATTTGATTTGATTCGATTTGAACCATTGTTTTTTTCGTTCGTTCCACTGTCCTGACCAGCAAAATAAAGTTTTGAACCGGTTCAAAAGGAACGTTTTTTTGCAGAGCAGCACCATAATTAAAATAAAGACATGTCTTACCTTTTTGTAGGTAATAAATCCAATGTGAAACATTATAACTATAGTGTTCTTAACTTGCAATGAAAAGGTTAATTCTCTAATTAAAAATCTCTCTCCCTAATTTCTGAATCATGCTTGTAAAGTCAGTAGGCTACTTACTAGACTATGCTTTCGAGGGGGAGCTGTGTTGCCTACACATGCACACACTAGCCGGTAGGCCTATTGCCTGAAAAAAAATGATAAGTAAAATTGTAGCTAGCCAAATTTTCCTGGAGAGGCTGTCTATCATAGCCAACTCCCCAAATTCTCACACTCCTTGTGCATGTGTGTGTGTGTGAGTGAGTGAGTGAGAGAGAGTGAGTGAGAGAGTGAGAGAGAGAGAAAGAGCTTGGCCCAGGCTACTGTTGAAAGAGAAGACGGAGGTCTTTTTCATTGGAGAGAAAAAAAAGAATATGCCTACAGTGAAAAGGCTACAAGAGGAATGTCCTCTGCGTGGAAAATGTTTAATATTGTTGTGGACTAAGATGAGAATAACATTGGCAGTGGCATATGCAGGTTACTTTTATTTATTTCCGTATTTATAATAATTTGTGTTATTATTTTTGAAGCCTATTGATGAATGAAAACCAGTTCTTTAAGTATACAAATTAAATTCCAACTGTAAATGGATGTACTTATTTTTGTTAATTAAGGTGTGGCTATTATTAAGCTTTACCTACTGCAGGCCTGTGATATGAAGGCAGTGCGCACCAGCTCTCCAACTGACTATGGCATTTGAACTTGAGGTGAGGAAGAATGTTTTCGGCCTTCCAGAGTTACTCCTATAGTTACTTCTAACAATAATGCTTACCTTAAAAAAATATATTCTGATGCAAAATGAACAAATTAACCTCCTTCTGTACACCTTTATCTGTATAGCAGACAGTACCTACAGTGGGGAGGACAAGTACTTGATACACTGCCGATTTTGCAGGTTTTCCTACTTACAAAGCATGTAGAGGTCTGTAATTTTTATCATAGGTACACTTCAACTGTGAGAGACGGAATCAAAGAAAATCCAGAAAACCACATTGTATGATTTTTAATTAATTTACATTTTATTGCACGACATAAGTATTTGATAAACTACCAACCAGTAAGAATTCCGGCTCTCACAGACCTGTTAGTTTTTCTTTAAGAAGCCCTGTAACGGCAGATTTCCTCCTCTTCGTCTGAAGAGGAGGTGTAGCAGGGATCGGACCAAAACGCAGCGTGGTAAGTGTCCATATCGTTTATTATAAAACATAAGAAATACAAAACAATAAATGTGAACATGACCAAAAACCGAAACAGTGAAACCCCAACAGTGAAACCCAGGCTACCTAAATATTGTTCCCAATCAGAGACCACGACTAACACCTGCCTCTGATTGAGAACCATATCAGGGCAAACACAGAAACTAGACATCCAACATAGACTGCCCACTCAGATCACACCCTGACCAAACAAAACATATAAACATACAAAGCAAACTATGGTCAGGGCGTGACAAGCCCTCCTGTTCTCCACTCCTTACCTGTATTAACTGCACCTGTTTGAACTCGTTACCTGTATAAAAGACACCTGTCCACACAGTCAATCAAACAGACTCCAACCTCTCCACAATAGCCAAGACCAGAGAGCTGTGTAAGGACATCAGGGATAAAATTGTAGACCTGCACAGGGCTGGGATAGGCTACAGGACAATAGGCAAGCAGCTTGGTGAGAAGGCAACAACTGTTGGTGCAATTATTAGAAAATGGAAGATGTTCAAGATGACGGTCAATCACCCTCGGTCTGGGGCTCCATGCAAGATCTCACCTCGTGGGGCATCAATGATCATGGGGAAGGTGTGGGATCAGCCCAGAACTACACGGCAGGACCTGGTCAATGGCCTGAAGAGAGCTGCGACCACCATTAGTAACACACTACGCCGTCATAGATTAAAATCCTGCAGCGCATGCAAGGTCCCCCTGCTCAAGCCAGCGCATGTCCAGGCCCATCTGAAGTTTGCCAATGACCATCTGGATGATCCAGAGGAGGAATGGGAGAAGATCATGTGGTCTGATGAGACAAAAATAGAGCTTTTTGGTCTAAACTCCACTCGCCGTGTTTGGAGGAAGAAGAAGGATGAGTACAACCCCAAGAACACCATCCCAACCTTGAAGCATGGAGGTGGAAACATAATTCTTTGGGGATGCTTTTCTGTAAAGGGGAAAAGATGACTGCACTGTATTGAGGGGAGGATGGATGGGGCCATGTATCGTGATATCTTGGCCAACAACCTCCTTCCCTCAGTAAGAGCATTGAAGATGGGTCGTGGCTGGGTCTTCCAGCATGACAACGACCCGAAACACACAGCCAGGGCAACTAAGGAGTGGCTCCGTAAGAAGCATCTCAAGGTCCTGGAGTGGCCTAGCCAGTCTCCAGACCTGAACCCAATAGACAATCTTTGGAGGGAGCTGAAAGTCCGTATTGCCCAGCGACAGCCCCGAAACCTGAAGGACCTGGAGAAGGTCTGTATGGAGGAGTGGGCCAAAATCCCTGCTGCAGTGTGTGCAAACCTGGTCAAGAACTACAGGAAACATATTATCTCTGTAATTGCAAACAAAGGTTTCTGTACCAAATATTAGGTTGTGCTTTCTGATGTATCAAATACTTATGTCATGCAATAAAATGCAAATTAATTACTTAAAAATCATATAATGTGATTTTCTGGATTTTTGTTTTAGATTGTGATAAAAATTACATACCTCTACATGCTTTGTAAGTAGGAAAACCTGCAAAATCGGCAGTGTTTCAAATACTTGTTCTCCCCACTGTATCTGACATAGAAATGCATGTCGGTGTCATCTCTCTGAAGAAGAAAAGTTTAGGCCTAGCCCCAGAAAGTATTCACATCCCTTGACTTATTCCACATTTTGTTAAAGCCTGAATTTAAAATGTATTAATTTGAGATGTTTGGTCACTGGCTTTCACACAATAGCCCATAATGTCAAATTGGCATTGTGCTTTTCAAATTTCTTACACATTAATAAAAAATGAAAAGCTGAAACGTCTTGAGTAAATAAGTATTCAACACCTTTGTTATGGCAAGCCTGAATAGGGTCAGGAGTAAATATTTGTGTAACAAGCCACATAAGTTGTATGGACTCATGTTGTGCAATAATAGTGTTTACCATGATTTTTGAATGACTACCTCATCTCTGTACCCCACACGTACTATTATCGGAAGGTCCCTCAGTTGAGCAGTACATTTCAAAATCAGATTCAACCATAGAGACCAGGGAGTTTTCCAAAGCCTTGCTGAGGAGGGCACCTATTGGTAGAAGGGTAAAAAATAAAAAAGCAGACATTGAATATCCCATTTAACAATGTTGAAGTTATTAATTATACTTTGGATGGTGGATCAATACACCCAGTCACTAAAGATACAGTGGTCCTTCCTAACTCAGTTGAAGGAGAGGAAGGAAACTGCTCAGGGATTTCACAATTATGCCAATAGTGACTAAGTAATGACTGTGATTGGAGAAAATTGAGGATGGATCAACAACATTGTAGTTACCCCACAATACTAACCTAATTGAAAGAGTGAAAAGAAGGAAACAGAATAAAAATATTCCAAAACATGCATCCTGTTTGCATCAAAGCACTAAAGTAATGTAAAAAATAATGCATAAAAACGTGGCAAAGGAATTATATTTTTGTCCTGAATACAAAAGTGTTATGTTTTGGGCAAATCCAACACAACACAACACATTACTGAATACTACTTCATATTTTCAAGCATAGTGGTGTGTGCATCATGTTATGGGTATGCTTGTAAACGTTAAGGACTGGGGAGGTTTTCAGGATAAAAGAAAAACAGAATGGCACTAAGTACAGGCAAAATACTGGAGAAAAACCTGGTTCTGTCTGCTTTCCATCAGACACTGAGAGATTAATTCACCTTTCAGCAGGACAATAAGACGACAATTCGGACAAAGAGGAGGAAATCTGCCGTTACAGTTCTCGAGTGGGCGAGTTACTGTTTTGACTTAAATCTACTTGAAAATCTATGGCAAGACCTGAAAATGGTTGTCTAGCAATGATCAAAAACCAATTAAACAGAGCTTGAAACATTTTGAAAAGAATGGTGGGCAAATGTTGCACAATCCAAGTATAGAAAGCCATTAGACTTACCCAGAAAGACTCACAGATGTAATCACTGCCAAATGTGCTCTACAAAGTATTGATATTTCTGTATTTAATTTTCAATAAATTTGTAAACATTTTGTAAACATTTCTAAACATTTCTAAAGATACAGTGCCTTGCAAAAGTATTCGGCCCCCTTGAACTTTGCCACCTTTTGCCACATTTCAGGCTTCAAACATAAAGATATAAAACTGTATTTTTTTGTGAAGAATCAACAACAAGTGGAACACAATCATGAAGTGGAATGACATTTATTGGATATTTCAAACTTTTTTAACAAATCAAAAACTGAAAAATTGAGCGTGCAAAATTATTCAGCCCCTTTACTTTCAGTGCAGCAAACTCTCTCCAGAAGTTCAGTGAGGATCTCTGAATGATCCAATGTTGACCTAAATGACTAATGATGATAAATACAATCCACCTGTGTGTAATCAAGTCTCCGTATAAATGCACCTGCACTGTGATAGTCTCAGAGGTCCGTTAAAAGCGCAGAGAGCATCATGAAGAACAAGGAACACACCAGGCAGGTCCGAGATACTGTTGTGAAGAAGTTTAAAGCCGGATTTGGATACAAAAAGATTTCCCAAGCTTTAAACATCCCAAGGAGAACTGTGCAAGCGATAATATTGAAATGGAAGGAGTATCAGACCACTGCAAATCTACCAAGACCTGGCCGTCCCTCTAAACTTTCAGCTCATACAAGGAGAAGACTGATCAGAGATGCAGCCAAGAGGCCCATGATCACTCTGGATGAACTGCAGAGATCTACAGCTGAGGTGGGAGACTCTGTCCATAGGACAACAATCAGTCGTATATTGCACAAATCTGGCCTTTATGGAAGAGTGGCAAGAAGAAAGCCATTTCTTAAAGATATCCATAAAAAGTGTTGTTTAAAGTTTGCCACAAGCCACCTGGGAGACACACCAAACATGTGGAAGAAGGTGCTCTGGTCAGATGAAACCAAAATTGAACTTTTTGGCAACAATGCAAAACGTTATGTTTGGCGTAAAAGCAACACAGCTCATCACCCTGAACACACCATCCCCACTGTCAAACATGGTGGTGGCAGCATCATGGTTTGGGCCTGCTTTTCTTCAGCAGGGACAGGGAAGATGGTTAAAATTGATGGGAAGATGGATGGAGCCAAATACAGGACCATTCTGGAAGAAAACCTGATGGAGTCTGCAAAAGACCTGAGACTGGGACGGAGATTTGTCTTCCAACAAGACAATGATCCAAAACATAAAGCAAAATCTACAATGGAATGGTTCAAAAATAAACATATCCAGGTGTTAGAATGGCCAAGTCAAAGTCCAGACCTGAATCCAATCGAGAATCTGTGGAAAGAACTGAAAACTGCTGTTCACAAATGCTCTCCATCCAACCTCACTGAGCTCGAGCTGTTTTGCAAGGAGGAATGGGAAAAAATTTCAGTCTCTCGATGTGCAAAACTGATAGAGACATACCCCAATCGACTTACAGCTGTATTTGCAGCAAAAGGAGGCGCTACAAAGTATTAACTTAAGGGGGCTGAATAATTTTGCACACCCAATTTTTCAGTTTTTGATTTGTTAAAAAAGTTTGAAATATCCAATAAATGTCGTTCCACTTCATGATTGTGTCCCACTTGTTGTTGATTCTTCACAAAAAAATACAGTTTTATATCTTTATGTTTGAAGCCTGAAATGTGGCAAAAGGTGGCAAAGTTCAAGGGGGCCGAATACTTTCGCAAGGCACTGTATGTCTTCACTTTGTCATTATGGGGTATTGTGTGTAGATGGATGAGAAAAATATTTAATACATTCTGAATTCAGGCTGTATACTTTCTGAAGGCACTGTAAATATATATTTTTAATATTATAGCCTATCGGCCTATGCATGCAGTGCCCTGTTGCATTTAGTGATAAAATCTCCAACAGCTACACAGTGAGGTGGACGATCATTGTTTTGGGAAAGTAAAAAATAAATACAGATTGGCTATAACGTTTAGCATATGCTACACATCGAAACCCAATTAACAGTTCCAAAAAGATTTATAGGCTGTAAGGGCAATTCAATTTGGCTCATTTGGCCAATATCCCTTGATGGTGCTATTGATGGCGCTATTGATGGCGCTGGCTGGGCAAGGTCGGATCTGAACGCATATGTCCGTAAAATTTCTCAAATGTCCAATACATTTTCATCTTTCTAGTAACATTGTCTGGCGACATTTTTTCCTGACGGAAACCCTGGCACACACACTGGGAAATATTTTCTGACAGACAGACACTGGAATATGTTTCTGAGTGACAGAGTGGGGGCTTTTTGTGGGACTGGAAAATGCCGGTAACATAAAATAACATTTTTAACCCGTTCTCATGCTTTCAAAATAACGGTTCTGTTCTGGAACATTATAGATCACTTTCGTTTGTGGCTCTGATTTTGTTGCCTGAACCGGTTTCAACCCCTGGTTTTCACACAGACATTTTCGACCCTTGGTTGACTCCACCTGATAGAGAAAGGGTACTCTGTAGAGGTGTGCGCTGTAGAGTTGTATTTTTGTTGTGGCCTGATGGAGATGGAACTCACCAGCAGCGATGTGTTTGTCCTCTGTGATCCTTTCCAGTCGGCCGAGCAGCGCATCAATGTTGAACTTGATCTGAGTCAGCTCTGATTTGATATCCTGTAGCTCGTTGGAGTTCACCGCTGAGCCACCCATAACAGAAAACACCAGAGAGAGAGAGACAGAGCGAGAGAGAGCAAGGGACAGCAGAGAAGAGTGTTTAAGTTTAAAGGTCCAATGCAGCTATTTTCATCTCAATATTAAATCATCTCTGGGTAACAATGAAGTTCCTTACTGTGATTATTTTCAATTAAAATGGTCAAAAAGAAACAAAAATAGCTTCTAAATAAAGAACAATTTCTCAAGCAATAATTTTTGCTTAGACTGTCTGGAGGTAGTCTGAGTGAGGAGGGGAAAACTGAAAACAAGCTGTTATTGGCAGAGAGGTTTGGAACTCTTTCTTATTAATCTATTCACTAATTTACCAAATGGGGATGTCACCAGGCAGGCCAAAACTCCATCCCACCAAAACAGGCTGAAATTTCAGGCGGCCTTTTCAAACAGCTCTTTTACTAAAAGGGCATTACCATCATTATCACAATTTCATAGTGTTATTCCAACCTCAAAAAAAAAAAATGTTTTTGATGGCACTGGGCCTTTAAAAGACATTCACTCTGACATTCATTGCAATGTAATAGCATGTGAATCAAGAGAAGATTGCTGTATATATGGTAACAACACTGCAAAAGGTTATTACTCAAGACAATAACAATTATTTGTCCCGACAAAATTAAATCCATTATTTAACCTTAGAATTGACTGTTTTAAAGCAGATATAACATTATTCTAGATGAAAAGAGCTGGCTTTAGAGTTGTTCATGTTCAACCCAGCCAATTCAGGTCAAAGCTTTGTCTCGAAGACGTCTCAAACTTTATTGGATAAATTGTATAGAGCGCCTGCGGAAACTCACCCTTCTGCTTGATGGTGCTGCCGGGGAGGACTGAAGCACGTGCCAACAGCTTGACGGGCAAAGACTTGACCCGGCGCACCAGGGGCATGGCCATGCGAGGCCGCTTAACTGGCACCACTCGAGGCACTGGCGACACTCTGCCCCGGTACTCAAACAGCCTACAGAGGGAAAGCGAGATGGGGGACACTAATCATTAACAAAGCATTTGGTGGAAGGATATTGATACATTCATAATGTACATTTCCGTATTGAGTTATGACAGTTCAGAGGTAAAAGGTCTTAAAAAGATCTTGACATGCCTGAAACATTGAAAGGGTCAACTGTAGCTATTACTACAGTACAGTACCATGGATACATTTTATGGAGTTTGAGAGAACTATAGGTAACTGCCAAAATTAAGGAAACACTTGAGTAAATGAGGGATACAAAATACACTGAACAAAAATATGAAACGCAACATGTAAAGTGTTGGTCCAATGAGCTGAAATGAAAGATCCCAGAAATGTTCCATATGCACAATAAGCTTACTTCTCTAATTTTCAGCACACATTTATTAACATCCCTGTTAGTGAGCATTTCTCCTTTGCAAAGATAATTCAGCCATCTGACAGGTGTGACATGTCAAGAAGCACATTAAACAGCATGATCATTACACAGGCGCACCTTGTGCTGGGGGACAATAAAAGGCCACTCTGCCTCAGCTGTCTGAAATGTTGAGGGAGCATGCAATTGGCATGCTGACTGCATGAATGTCCACCAGAGCTGTTACCAGAGAATGTAATGTTAATATCTCTACCATAAGCCTCCTCCAATGTGTTTTATAGAATTTGGCAGTACATCCAACCGGCCTTACAACCGCAGACCACGTGTATGGTGTCATGTGGGCAAGCGGTTTGCTGATGTCAACGTTGTGAACCGAGTGCCCCATGGTGGCGGTGGGGTTATGGTATGAGCGGCATATGCTATGGACAGCAAACACAATTGCATTTTATCGATGCCAATTTGAATGCACAGCGATACCATGACAAGATCCCGAAGCCCATTATCATGCCGTTCATTTGCCACTATCCCCTTATCCCCTCCCCCTTCAGCATGATAAAGCACTGCCCCATGTCGCAAGGATCTATACACAATTCCTGGAAACTTTGGGATGCTCTGGATCAACGTGTACGACAGCGTGTTTCAGTTCACGCAAATATTCAATAACTTCGTACAGCCATTGAAGAGGAGTGGGACAACATTCCACAGGCCACAATCAACAGCCTGATCAACTCGATGCAAAGGAGATGTGTCGCGGTGCATGGGGCAAATGGTGGTCACACCAGATACTGAAAGGTGTCTGTGACCTACAGATGCATATCTGTATTCCCAGTCATGTGAAATCCATAGATTAATTGACTGATTTCCTTATACGAACTGTATCTTGAATCTTAAAAATGGTTGCATGTTTCATTTATATTTTTGTTTAGTGTATATTGAAAGAAGGTGCTTCCACACACATATTTGGTTCCTGAGTTAATTAAGCAATTAGCATCCAATCATGTTTAGAATCATGTATAAAAATGCCCAGTTGCCCGTTATTTTGGCTACCGTGGCTAGAAGAAAAGATCTCAGTGACTTTGAAAGAGCCGTCTCAAAGGAGAAGAATGGGGTTTAAAGGGTGTGTGTTTGTGTGTGTGTGTGTGTGTGTGTGTGTGTGTGTGTGTGTGTGTGTGTGTGTGTGTGTGTGTGTGTGTGTGTGTGTGTGTGTGTGTGTGTGTGTCAGTCACCAGACTTCAACCCAATTGAACACTTATGGGAGATTCTGGAGCAGCGCCTGAGACAGCCTTTTCCACCACCTTCCAAAATAAATTTCATATTTCGTTTTTTTGATGACTACATCCTTGTATGATTGCATCCCTCCAATAGAGTTCCAGACACTTGTAGAATCTATGCTAAGGTGCATTGAAGCTGTCCTGGCAGCTTGTGGTGCCCCAGCACCCTATTAACACCCGTTATGTTAGTGTTTCCTTTATTTTGGTAGTTACCTGTATATTGCCTTTAAGGGTATATGAGTCCACTGCGCTGTAAAGATTTAGATAAGCAAGGATTTTGAGGAAAAAAGGTTTCTATCTGGTGTGTTGCGATTGAAGTAATAGGCTATCGCCTCTGCTTCAAAGCGATATCTGCAGTCCAGACAGAGAACAGGTTCGCCGGTTACGTCAGCGGCTCCCCGAAGACTGGGGGTTTTGGAGATCACTTGAAAGCAGAAGGGCAATGAAATTATTGGGTGTATCTCTCTGTAATATATTGATCCCAGTCAAAGGCAGCCTCTGACAGCCGTAACTCTGAATTGGACATCACAGAGAGGGTATAAATAAACTTCCCTGGATGGTTGAAATGTGTTCCTCATCTGGATATTATGTTCTTACGTCTGCAAACACGGGCATCCAGCGGAGAGCACCAGCGGGGCTTCTATAGCCACTGAAACAGGGCTATAGAGATGGGGGAAAAGACACTGCCAAAGTTTGCTTGGCAAAGGTCGTCTTGTGAAACTAAAGCTGGACTTAAAAGCTGGTTGAGCTTTCTTTATGGGAACGAGTTTAAAGACCTTCCAGTGATGATGAGTGGAGAACAAAAGGCAAAAACATCTCTCACAAAAAGTCTCTGGATAGTAAAATATAGAGATTATACTTTTGATCAATTACATTAATGGTTTGCACCCTCTGTATGACTGCTTTATAATGGCATCAGTGACTGAGCTTTTGGGAGATTGCAAAACAATTTATCTCTTTATTTAATTTACTGTGAATGTTGGCCATTGCAAAATTATTCTTTCTACCTCATTTGTGCTAAGTAGAGTTATACTGAAAGGGTATTAACAGGTGGGCAATTCCACAGTAACAGAATGGTGAGACACAAATTCTTCACTTTAAAAGTATGCCAAACAAAAACCATTGATTGCAAAATTAAACAAACCATACAAATCTATGCACAAGGACTACTTTTAACAATTTCCACAGAACATTTGACAAAAACACATTTACTCGAAGAACAGTGCAGCTGTAAAGTTTGGTAACAGAATGACTAACAATCTCCCTCAGTTTTTATGACCACGTTTTCCAAAAACTCTTGAATACAGTGCCTTCAGAAAGTATTCAGTCCCCTTGACTTTTTAAACATTTTGTTGTGTTACAGCCTGAATTTAAAATGGATTCAATTCAGATTTTTTTCACAGCCCTACACACAATACCCCATTTGTCAAAGTGGAATGATGTTTTTTTTCGAACATTTTACAAATGAAGTATTCAACCCCTTTGTCATGGCAAGCCTAAATAAGTTCCCGAGTGGTGCAGCGGTCTAAGGCACTGCATCTCAGTGCAAGAGGCGTCACTACAGTCCCTGATTTGAATCCAGGCTGTATCACATCCGGCCGTGATTGGGAGTCCCGTAGGCCGGCGCACAATTGGCCCAGCGTCGTCAGGGTTTGGCCGGGGTAGGCCGCCATTGTAAATCTTAATTTGTTCTTAACTGACTTGCCTAGTTAAACAAAGGTTCAATAAAAGTTCAGGAGTAAAATGTTGCTTAATAAGTCACATAATAAGTTGCATGGACTCTGTTGAATGACTACCTCATCTCTGTACCCCACACATACAATAATCTGTAAGGTCCCTCAGTCGAGCAGTGAATTTCAACCAAAGATTCCACTACAAAGACCAGGGAGGTTTTCCAATGCCCTTGTAAAGAAGGGCACCAATTGGTAGATGGGTCAAATTTAAAAAAGCATACATTGAATATGCCTTTGAGCAGGGTGGTTATTAATTACACTTTGGATGATGTATCCATTCACTAAAAAGTGACTGATCCATCCTCTGATCGGAGATCAACAACATTGTAATTACTCCACAATATTATCCTATTTGACATAGTGAAAAGAAGGAAGCCTGTGCAAATAAACCAAAACAATGGAGCTAAGCACAGGCTAAATCCGAGAGGGAAACCTAGTTCAGTCTGTTTTCCACCAGACACTGGGAGATGAATTCACCTTTCAACAGGACAATAACCTAAAACACAAGACCAAATCTACACTGTATTTGCTTACCAAGAAGACATTGAATGTTCCTGGATGGCCGAGTTACAGTTTTTAATTAAATCTACTAATCTATCTAGCTTGACGACTTTTGAAAAGAATAAGTGTGGAAACTTATCCAGAAAGACTCACAGCTGTAATTGTTGCCAAAGGTGCTTCTACAAAGTATTGACTCAGGGATGTGAATATTTACTGTATGTGGGGTTTTGGTAACAGAATGACAAGATGCTAGGCAATGTTTCTTAAACTTACAGAAGGCAAATCTTTTCAGCAAACTAAATATAAATGTTGATATTAGTTGAGGGGTTTCTTTACTTCGACATTGTGTTTTGATGTATTTCTAAGACCTTTTCTGCTAAATGTTTTCTTAGACCCCTTTTCCATATGTTTGACCAGAAATCTATACCTTTGCTTATTCCAATTTTTTGGGATGGAAAATGTATGCCTTCATTTCTCTTAGTTTCAAATTTGATGTGCTCCTATGAACTTCACATGTTGATGCTCATGGGTATTTTTAGATGGAAATGCTCTGGTGTAATCCACTCACCTGCCATATAATTCATTTCTGTAGTAGTGATAATCAAAGTCGTACCCACTGAAAGATAAAAAAAAATATATATATATATATATATATATACACTGCCGTTCAAAAGTTTGGGGTCACTTAGAAATGTCCTTGTTTTTGAAAGAAAAGGCACATTTATTGTACATTAAAATAACATTGTATTGATCAGAAATACAGTGTAGACTTTGTTAATGTTGTAAATTACTATTGTAGCTGGAAACGACAGATCTTTTAATGGAATATCTACATAGGCGTACAGAGGTCCATTATCAGCAACAATCACTCCTGTTTTCAAAGCCACGTTGTGTTAGCAAATCCAAGTTCATAATTTTAAAAGGCTAATTGATCATTAGAAAACCCTTTTGCAATTATGTTAGCACAGCTGAAAACTGTGGTAATTAAAGAAGCAATACAACTGGCCTTCTTTAGAAACAGCGCAACCTTGCTTTAGAAGGACAACATCCCGGAGTCGCCTCTTCACTGTTGACGTTGAGAATGGTGTTTTGCGGGTACTATTTAATGAAGCTGCCAGTTGAGGACTTGTGAGGCATGTGTTTCTCAAACTAGACACTCTAATGTACTTGTCCTCTTGCTCAGTTGGGGACCGGGGCCTCCCACTCCTCTTTCTATTCTGGTTAGAGCCCGTTTGCACTGTTTTGTGAAGGGAGTAGTACACAATGTTGTACGAGATCTTCAGTTTCTTGGCAATTTCTTGCATGGAATAGCCTTCATTTCTCAGAACAAGAATAGATTGACGAGTTTCAGAAGAAAGCGCTCGTTTCTGCCCATTTTTATCCTGTAAACGTACCCACAAATGCCATTGCTCCAGATACTCAACTAGTGTAAGAAAGGCCAGTTGTATTGCTTCTTAATCAGAACAAAAGTTTTCAGCTGTGCTGACATAATTGCAAAAGGGTTTTCTAATGATCAATTAGCCTTTTAAAATGAGAAACTTGGATTAGCTAACACAACATGCCATTGGAACACAGGATTGATGGTTGCTGATAATGGGCCTCTGTACACCTATGTAGATATTCCATAAAAAATCTGCCATTTCCAGCTACAATAGTTATTTACAACATTAACAATGTCTACACTGTATTTCTGATAAATTTGATGTTATTTTAATGGACATAAAATGTGCTTTTCTTTCAAAAACAAGGACATTTCTAAGTGACCCCAAACTTTTGAACAGTAATGTATATTTATGTATATATATAATTAAACAACATTATAACATTCTGGAACGACAATTAGCATCAAAAGTTTCCTAATTTCCTCAAATTCCTCTCCATTGTATGCCCCGGTCTCAGAAAAAGACAGATCAGAGCTGTATGGCAAAAAAACCACTGTCCGGTTCTATCAGATCAGTGATGTTGAAGGATAGGAAATGAGTAAAGGAATTATCAACAATTACTGTATTGAGACAATTGAGATTGAACCCTTATTACTTATTGCCCCGTCCCTTCCATGAAGCTTTACTCCCTATGGAGTACCTGTAGAGAGCAGTGGCAGACCTCTTCAGCCCTTTGGGTCTGTTGGGCTTGGGTTCCCCCGCCATGTTGATGTCTGAGGAAAAACGGAGAGGGAGAATGTTACAGAGAAATTTAGAAAAATGTAGTAAAAAGTCACAGGAGTCTCTCAATCATCAATATCAACCTTGCCCTCTGGGTCTGTTGGGCATGGGCTCCCCCGCCATGTTGATGTCTGAGGAGGAGAGGAGTGGAGAAAAGGGGTGTTACAGAGAAAAGCAGATGGATCGAGATAAAATGAGTCTCAATTATCAATTGTATCAACATCACCCTTATAATCTGTTATTAAAGGGGCAATCTGCGATTGTTACACCAATTCTGGGACTTTTAAATTCATACAGTACACTGAGTGTACTAAACATGCCCTTTCCATGACATAGTCTGACCAGTTGAATCTAGGTAAAAGCTATGATCACTTATTCATTTCACCTGTTAAATCGGATTCAATCATTGTAGATGAAGGAGAGGAGACAGGTTAAAGAAGGATTTTTAAGCCTTGAGTCAATTGAGACACAGATTGTGTATGTGTGTCATACAGAGGGTGAATGGGCAAGACAAAATATTGAAGTGACTTTGAATGGGGTATGGTAGTAGGTGCCAGGCACACCGGTGTGAGTGTGTCAAGAACTGCAACGCTGCTGGGTTGTTCATGCTCAACAGTTTCACAATTTTGGGAAGCATTGGAGTCAACATTGGCCAGCATCCTTGTGGAATGCTTTCGACACGGATGCCCCGACAACTCGAGGCTGTTCTGAGGGCAAAAGGGGGTACAACTCAATATTCAGAAGGCATTCCTAATGTTTTGTACACTTAGTGTATAGCTATCTTGAAGGATATAACGTAGAAATGCTTTATGAACTTAGGTCAATTGTTGTACCCCATCAAAACCCAAAATAAGCTTGTTTTATCATTTTGTTTGTACACAATAAGTGTGAACAAGCACTTTATAGCCTTAAAAAATTGTTGAGACTATATTTTCTATCTCATGGGTGGTCAGTCCTTGCATACACATCTCTGTCTGAATTTGAGAGTGGTTACATTTTGTCCAGTCCCATCCCTCAGCTATTTACCAAATCAGTGGCGGGGTGTCACTTTGTTATTGTTTGAACTGCAGATTGCCCGTTTAAATGGACAGTGCACTCAAATAAAAAATTACAAATTGGTTTCTGTACCCTGTAAGCAGTTTATGGACAAGGTAAGAGAGCAATCAATGCTTTGGTTTGGTTTACCTGCCGACTCTCCGCATTTGTGGAACAAATCCAATACAAGTCAATATCCCTGGTATTAGGTTTCGGAGACAGTGGTCGAATAAACAAAACCAAAGCATGGACTGCTGTCTTACCTTGTCCATAGACTGTTTACAGGATAAGGAAACCAATATGTAATTTTGTAATTTGGGTGAACTTTAATATTACATCAAACATAGACATACAATAAAGAGCAGGACTCCTTTCATCTCTCAATATTAGACGAGGACATTTTCTGCTAAAGGTGTAAGTGCTGCAATATTATGTCTGACATTTGGGAGTCAGGTAACGGTGAATCAACATAAATGGCACAATGTAAACCCTTTCAAAATAACAAGAATATCTAGACCCCACCCTTTGATCTCTGCATGGAACCTAGCCATAACACAAAGGCAAGCCCACAGAAATAGGGTGAATCTGCCCCTAGCCTTTTAACACGTGCGTACATATGTCAACCACGGCTAAGGGAAACGCTGGCATCTAAATACATTTGGTTCATTTAAAAAATATATATTTTAAAAAATTCTCCCCTGGAAAGAGAGGGCTACAGCGGTGGCTACATTTCATCACCACTTGAGATTCCTGCCTCATCACCAAGCGAGGAAGATATTTCGGTGAGTATTATAGCTTGGGGAAGATTTACCTTGCGGAGGGGAGTGAGAACAAGGGTGGATTAAGTCAAGTAAGCAACAAAGTGAGGTAGTTTGGGCGTCTAATCAGATCTACTGTATGCAGAGAATGTGGCGTGAGTGAGGCGAGGTTGTAGATATCATCCAATTGAATTGTGTGTGTGTGTGTAATTAGATATATTGTATGCAGAGACCATGGCATGAGTGAGGCGAAGTTGTAGATATAATGGGTTATCGTAAACTCTGAAGCCAGACAGGATTATCAAGGCTTATGCTTTGGCGACATCTACGGGCTGATTGTTATGTGGACACGTTATTGATCTCCTTGGTTACATTTGAATAAACTTCAAGTATTACCAATGTCATGACTCTCTCTCTCTTTGGTGAGGATCAAAAGGACCCATCAGCTAGACAAATGTCTGAGGATAGCCAGACTCCCCCCTCTTCCCACAGGAGAGGAGAGGGGGGTGTTTGGCCTGTTTTATGACTTAAATACCTTGCAGAAACTCTCCCACATGCAGAAATGGAAGGCTGAAAATCCTTTGTTACTCAGAGAGACTGTGCCGCCAAAACTTTAACATCAAACAATGGACATTGAAACAATATTTCTAACATAAAGAATGTTGGGAATGATGACAGAATATGGGAGATTAATGTCTATTTTGTGATGCTATTAAAATGATCAGAAAGACATAACTGAAACATTGTAACTAAGAGCTTCCACACAGTATATATCAGATTTACATCTAAATGTTGTAAAACGTATGATTAAATATGAATTTTTTTTTGAAACGATAGAAATGTGATTTTAGTCTTCTAATGAGATAATGGTTTTCATGTTTGTTGCACACAAACTAAGCCACGCCCCTAATGAGGTCAGAGTTTGTATCAACAGGATGGAACCGCCTTTCAGTCCAGAGTGCTTAAAAGGACTCTCTGAGAATTTAAATACAGACCAGATAACATGAGGACATGGTCCACATGCTGAAATGGTTAAAAATACAAGACCAGAAATTTTAAGACCCTCTGAAACTCTCGATGAGGGAAGAAGGTGAAGACTAGACCAAACATTCACAGTCTGAAGCTCTGTAAAGTAGTCTAGGAAACATGACCAAAGAGGGAAGAACAGTTCCCTCTCACCACCATATGCACCTCTGATGTATCCATTCTAACGGACATTCCAAGACAAAGAAGCATACAACTAAAAAGGACAGAGACGTACATTGAACTACTCGCCATAGACGGATCGAATGGTTTCAAAAGAGAGACAACAGAGAAAGACATCTATGCGTAAATATATGTTGCATTTCGGTTGTTAGGGTGCTAAATATTCTGACTACGGTGAGCGTAGTTTACAAATGTATGTACGAGAAGTTGACTCTCTCCTTATACATACCCCTCCCCTTTCCGTTGTGTAACCAGAAGGTCATGTTTTTGTTAGTCCACTAGGGACTGTTTTCATTGCATTATGTTAGTAATCAATAACATATACCGTGTGTGTGTGTTTTATGTATTTCTGTGTGATTATTTAGTTAGTAAATAAATAATTAAGCCAATTTGTGTATCGCTGATTTATCACTTAGGTTAGGGTTCGTGCAGATTTACGAATTAGACTGATATGAGGAAATAATGAATAGTTGACTTATTGATGTAAGAGATATTTAGATCATATTGAGAGTTTATCGGGAGATAGTAACTCGGTAAATGACTTTTCCCGTGGTGCCCCAAATTCCCAATGAGTTAATTATTCCATGATTAATTTAATTGAGTAATAATTAAACGTAGTAGGTAATTATTTGCAGTCATCACATTAATATGATAGTCACGTTACGACACCAACTATATATTCCTCGGAAAAATCTATGTAATGTAACAATTCAAATCGTGCTCTTTAGTCTACAGTGTAATGAGCATGATGGGAGACAGAGTGCTGGTTTAAAGCGCAGGGCACAGCAGGTGTTTATTTAGTAAAGGACCACAGGAGGAGGCAGGTAGCAGGGTCCAGGGACAGGCAGAAGGTCATACACAGGGAATCCAAAAAGGTAACATTACAGGTGGGGAAAAAAGGCTAATAACGTAGTCTGGGAGATCAGACAAGAAGTTGATGATAGGAAATCTGATAGGCAAAAAACATTGTTAGTGAGGATGGCCAAAAACTACGATACACGGGAGGACTAATATGAAAATAAACTAAAATAAGCGCTCCGAATAGAATGTGCACAAAAACAAACAATACCTCACAATGATGGGGTACAATGAACTGAACTAAATAGTGTAAATGACATACAGGTGTGTGAACAGGTGATCAGAATTCAGGGGATTGGGATCTGGAGAGTGAGCTGCATTCAGGGGATCTATGTGTTTGAGAGTGTGAGCTGGAAGGTGGGCTGGAAAGTGAGCTGCGTTCAGGGGATCTATGTGTTTGAGAATGAGTTGGAAGCAGACGTTACATACAGTAGTAACCAGCTGATGAAACAGTTTGGCTAAAGGATGGGAAAATATGATTTGAAAAAGTTTGAAAAGTTTGATTGAAATTGATCAAATATAAAGCATTACATCTCAAGGAATAACAAAAGTCATACATTATTTCCTTGTTCTGTTTTATTTCAGGAATGGAACCCAGGAGTCAAAAAATGTCAGGTTAACAAACATATATTACATTTTTCTATAAAAACAGTAACAGTCTAAAGTTTGGACACTACTCATTATAGGATTTTTCATTATAGGATTTTTCTTTATTTTTACTATTTTCTACATGATATAATAATAGTGATGACATCAAAACTATGAAATAACACATATGGAATCATGTAGTAACCGAAAAAGTGTTAAACAAATCAAAATATATTTTATATTTGAGATTCTTCAAAGTAGTCACCCTTTGCCTTGATGATAGCTTTGCACACTCTTGGCATTCTCTTAACCAGCTTCACCTGGAATGCTTTTCCAACAGTCTTGAAGGAGATCCCACATATGCTGAGCACTTGTTGACTCCTTTTCCGTCACTCTGCGGTTCAACCCAAACCATCTCAATTGGGTTGAGGTCGGGTGATTGTGGAGGCCAGGTCTGATGCAGCACTCCATCCCTCTCCTTCTTGGTCAAATAGCCCTTACACAGCCTGAAGGTGTGTTGGATCAGGGTTGGATAGTCCCACTGAGTGCAAACCAGATGGGATGGCGTATCGCTGCAGAATGCTGTGGTAGCCATGCTGGTTAAGTGTGCCTTGAATTCTAAGTAAATCACTGACAGTGTCACCAGCAAAGCACGCCCACACCATCACACCTCCTCCTCCATGCTTCACGGTGGGAACCACACATGCGGAGATCATCCGTTAACCTACTCTGCGTCCAAAAAAGACACGCCGGTTTTGACCAACAATCTCAAATTTGGACTCATCAGACCAAAGGATAGATTCCCACTGGTCTTATGTCCATTGCTCATATTTCTTGGCCCAAGCAAGTGTTAGCAGTTGATGTTACTCTTCAATAACACAGACCCCAAAGCAAATAAGTGAGATTAAAATAGGTTTATTCAAAGCGGGCAAATCATGCTTGGAAGTAAATGTTCATGCTCCCCTGTCCTCAGTGATTCTCTCCTGTAGTTCTATCCACACAACAAAAGGACAGGATGTAGTTTTATAACCCAGCCCTAGCCTGTGGTTGACCAATTAGAATTTCTTGCAATAAAACTGTGCCAATGGCCAAATAACCAGTATCCTATTTCAGGTTTGACCAATGAGAACGTGCCCCATGTAGCTATGAGTTCAGGACTGACATTCCTAACAGATGTTGATAATTCACAATTCCCTATTGACATTTAGTACTTTTGACCTATCTTCTTCTGCGTTGTGTATTTATCTTCGAAATATTCTTACTCTCCCCCTTACTCTCGCCATTTAAAAAATAAATACTTAAAATGTATTTTAAGAAAACAAAAATCATGAAAAAATAGACAGTATAAAAACAGTAGTAAGCATAAATCATTCACATTCAACTCCTTGCATTTCTATAAAACACAAAGGGCATATTGTACTTGCTGTTACAATAAGAAATAGATTTCAAACAGTTATAGAAAACAAGTATTAACAGGTGTAATGATAATGTCCCTACAACATCCTGTATTAGGAGGAAACAAAAAAAAAATAAATCTACAAGACAATATTCTATCGTCCTATTGGCAAGGTAATCATTCACCAGGTCCTTTAAAAAGTGACCAGCTCTTCCACACTGGTATCAGTCTCACATAGATAGCTATTAGAAATTATGTTCTGACAGTCTGCCGGTAGTAAGGAATTCTTCTTCCATTCGAATTCTTCTTCCGTTCCACTGGTTGATAAGGACTCCCTAATGAACACTTCACCGGTGATCTTTTATCATTTCAAGTACAGTCCTTGGATCAAGGGATATTGCTTCAGCTTCAGACTGTAAATTCACATAACCTGTAACGAAGGAAACAAAAAAGTGAAAGTAACATGTCCTGGTTTCAAGAAAAATAGATTTCCCTAAGTAAGCATGCCCCGATTTTCAGGAAAATGTTGGCTAGATATCCCTAATATGATGACTCCTGTGTACAACATAGAAGCTTATCAGGTTCTGATGATCTTACTATGCTTCTTCACCCAAGATTGGCCCCCGATTGCTAATCAATCATTTCTAAATTCTCCAGGCTCCGCTTTGTCATCAAAATGGACAACCTTGCAATGAGTGACATGTATCCGTCGTGATTTTCCCTGGACTTTTACTGCTGACCTCATTATGAGCAAAACTTGATAAGGACCTTCCCATTTTGGCCCTATTTCTTTTACCATCACCCACTGTCCTGGTACTACGTCATGTACCCCCTCGGGGCTTATTCCCCACTCCTCTTGTCTGTCTGCTTCCCATACTGCATTAAAGAGTTGTATGCAATAGTTAAGCATTGTGTCACTCATAAGGTGAACAACTGCTTTCCTCAAATCTAACGTGCCTGCCACTATCACATTGTCCATTGTAGTAACTGCCCAGCCTGCCTTCCTCACACCCCCCTCCACAATGCTTAAACCGCCTATGTATAAGATAAACTCAGGGTTTTCCAACAGATGACTCTTATTAACCCTATCAGAGAGCTGATCCAAAACCAACTCACAACAGTCGTGTTCAAATAATGTGGTATCTGTAAGATACATCAGAGTGGCTGGATTACATGTGGTGCCACGTTGTATGATGATGTTAGGAGCCTCCACTACTTTAGTAGCGGCCATAGCTTCTTTGCTAGCACACTGGTTCCATATCCAAAGTTCCACGCTCGTTTTTCTTCGTAGTCCAAATAAGGATGGTTCTGAACTGTAGATCCCTGCAGTTGTCTAATTTTCTACTTCACCTTCCCTTCAGAAATGTTCAAGTCGAGTCAATAATAACATCAAGACCTAAAATAGGTTGTTCAAATGAGCCTATCCACACCCCTGCATCAATCTTCATTGGACCAATAGAAATTGATAATGATTTAGTCTGTTTCATATCTGTCTCCCCCCCCCCCCCAACTCCTGTTGCTCTTCTTGCCCGTGTACTGTACTGAAGACATATATGTTTTGCATAAGATATGGGCAATACAGTGACTTCAGCACCTGTATCTACTGCAAAGTTGTTAATCATGTTCACATATATTCCAGCTGAATTCATATGTACACCAGCTGAGATGGGACGTAAGAGGGGGCCTTGTTAGTTTACTTCCACAGCATCCAGCTGAGCCGTAGAGAGTTTCTTAAATTTCTGCATCAGCATTGTATCATTAAGGCAGTTGTCCTGTTTCCATTTTCCCTTAGACGGACCCTATTTCTTCTGGCAATTCATCATAAGATTTAGTTTTCTTTTCCGACATTCTCGTTGTGAACAGAAATGCAGCAATAATGACATACACCAGGTTTCTCTTCTGCTGAACGAATAATGTTATAGGTTTCACTCGTAACCCGCAGAACTCTGATAACAGCCGGTTTATTATGTTGATTGATGTCTCTGTCCAGTTGGGACAACCTGTCGATGATGTTGCCGTAGTTTTGTCTCTCCCAGTCATTAGTTGTGGAAACAAACGTTTTTCGCAAATCATCATGTATGGATTGCATCAGCTGATGAGTGATTGCCCCATTTTTGGAGGAATTGTGTGTATCTTCATCTTCCATGTCAGGTAACCCACTGTGTATAACCACCGTCGCTCTAAACCTTTCTTCAAATTCAACAAATGTTTATTTCGGTTTTTGAACACATTTGGTTTCTCTCTCCCCAATTAGTGCTTGCATTGGTCAGACCCTTAAGGAAAACATGTATGGTTCTCCATCCATCCGCCACATCTTGCTCTTCACCATCCACAGCTCTAAACTATTTTCTTCAAGTACACCATGTTCACGGTTGTTCAAAACAAAGGCTAATAACTGTAACCCATCATAAGGATGTAGATTGTAGAGTTTCTTATAGCGCTTCAAATGGTCCCATGTTTTCATACCCACTTCTTGTGGATGTTTCAACGTTTTTGACTATTCATCCAACTGTTTTGGAGATGCTGATTTGTGCGTGATAACTGTCAGAAGAGGTTTGTCTTTACTACCTTTTACAGCCTGTGTTCTGGTTGGCCTAAGACATTGTTCGTCACCGCTGTCAGTATCTGTTGACTCAAAGCCAGGCAGTACTGACCAGATGCTTGAAACCCGATCATCCTTGCGCAACTCAGCCTGAGGGTAGATTGAGGGAACAAATGGTCCGCAGGTGGGTGTCAAGTCTGTTTTAACTACCCTTGCCTGTAATTGTTGAATTTCTACTTTCAAGGTTTTGATTTGTTCACCGAGAGCTTTTAAATGATCCTTCTCTCTTCAATGTCCTGTTACGATTCTCCAGAAATGATTTCTCATCCCGTTTTCTTACCATTGTGTCTTTGTCAAGGAATTAGACATTCTCTGTATTTCCCCCCCCAGCTTTTTGTATATCAGACAGATTCCATATTCCATCTTTGTCAACAATGACAGAATATTTCTTTATTATCTCTTGCCTACACTTCTTTACTTTGAAATGGTTCTTCATATCACTAGATAGTGAATTTAAAATATCTTTCATGCTCACATCCGGAGGAGCTGTTCCGCCCTTTTCCAGAGTGGCCTTCTAACGTAACAATGGCATTATAATATACACTACAGTCCAAAAGTTTGGGGCCACTTAAAATTGTACTTGTTTTCAAAGAAAATCACATTTTTTTGTCCATTAAAATAACATCAAATTAATCAGAAATACAGTCTAGACATTGTTAATGTTGGAAATGACTATTGGAGCTGGAAACGGCAGATTTTTTATGTAATATCTACATAAGCATACAGAGGCCCATTATCAGCAACCATCACTCCTGTGTTCCAATGACACGTTGTGTTAGCTAATCCAAGTTTCTCATTTTAAAAGGCTAATTGATCATTAGAAAACCCTTTTGCAATTATGTTAGCACAGCTGAAAACTGCTGTTCTGATTAAAGAAGCAATAAAATTGTCCTTGTTTAGACTAGTTGAGTATCTGGAGCATCAGCATTTGTGGGTTCAATTACATGCTCAAAATGGCCAGAAACAAAGGACTTTCTTCTGAAACTCGTCAGTCTATTCTTATTCTGAGAAATGAAGGCTATTTCATAAGAGAAATTGCCATGAAACTGAAGCTCTCTTACAACGCTGTGTACTACTCCCTTCACAGAATAGCACAAACTGGCTTTAACCAGAATAGAAAGAGGAGTGGGAGGCACCGGTGCACAAGAGGACATTCAAATGTCTAGTTTGAGAAACAGATGCCTCACAAGTTCTCAACTGGCAGCTCATTAAATAGTACCCTCAAAACAAAAGTCTCAACGTCAACAGTGAAGAGGTGACTCCTGGATGTAGGCCTTCTAGGCAGAGTTGCAAAGAAAAAGCTATACCTCAGACTGGCCAATAAAAATAAAAGATTAAGATGGGCAAAAGAACACAGACACTGGACAGAGGAACTCAGAGATATACACAATGTTTATACATTTATTTTACCCCAAAATATATCCCCTTTTGATTACTCAAATATTTTTTCTGTTGGGTCTGGCTACCCATAAAAAACGTATGTTCACCTCAAAAATCTCATTGAAGCCATACGTGTAAAAATTGCTACTCAACTAGCAACTCACTTCTATGCAACAAGGTTTCACAAAAAGAAAGGACTCTAACCTTTTAATAGAGGATTTGAACCCCTATAATAGAGAACAAACCTGTTACAGAGGACACAAACCACTAACTGAGCAAACAAAGGACTAAACTCTGTAATAGAACAAAGGACTTGAACCCTTATACATCACAGATACGTATCACTCATTGCATGCACACATTTTAACCTGATTGGTTCTTTTAAAATTATATTGGTCTAGACTCACCCAGCACTTATGCCATCAATCAGGAGATTAAGAGTTGACTCCCCAAAGTGGGTTGTGCTCAGCCTTCTCTCTTTCTTCTGGAACAACACCCAGTTGAGTTTTTCTTGTTGTTGTTTAGACCAAGTCATCCGGGTTACAGCACCAAATGTTAGCAGTTGATGTTACTCTTCAATAACACATGCCCCAAAGTAAATCAGGGGTGGGGGGGGAAATAGGTTTATTCAAAGCGAACAAATCATGCATGGAAGTAATGTTCATGCTCCCCTGTCCTCAGTGATTCTCTCCTGTGGTTCTCTCCACAGAACAAAGGATAGGATGTTGTTTTATAACCCAGCCATAGCCTGTGGTTGACCAATTAGAATTCCTTGCAATAAAACTGTGCCAATGGCCAGATAACAAGTATCCTATTTCAGGTTGAACCAATGAGAACGTGCCACACGTAGTTATGATAACCAACTATTCCCATTGATAAATTCCCTATTGACCGTTAGTACTCTATTGACCTTTAGTACTTTTGACCTCTCGTCCTCTGCGTTGTGTACTTATCTTCAAAATATTCTTACACAAGTCTCCTTCTTATTGGTGTCCTTTAGAAGTGGTTTCTTTGCAGCAAATCGACCATGAAGGCCTGATTCACACTGTCTCCTCTGAACAGTTGATGTTGTTACTTGAACTCTGTGAAGCATTTATTTGGGCTGCAATTTCTGAGGCTGGTAACACTAATGAACTTATCGTCTGTAGCAGAGGTAACTCTGGGTCTTTCAAATCAAATCAAATGTTATTTGTCACATACACATGGTTAGCAGATGTTAATGCGAGTGTAGCGAAATGCTTGTGCTTCTAGTTCCGACAGTGCAGTAATATCTAACAATTCCCCATCAACTACCTAATACACACAAATCTAAAGGGGTGAATGAGAATATGTACATATATAAGTATATGGATGAGCGATGGCCGAGCGGCATAGGGAAGGTGAAATCGATGCTATAAAATACAGTATATACATGTGATATGAGTAATGTGAAATATATTAACATGATTAAAGTTGCATTATTTAGAGTGGCATTGTATAAAGTGAATACTGATCCATTTATTAAAGTGGCCAGTGATTCAGTCTCAATGTAGGCAGCAGCCTCAGTTAGTGACTGCTGTTAAGCAGTCTGATGGCCTTGAGATAGATGTTTTTCAGTCTCTCGGTCCCAGCTTTGATGCACCTGTAATGACCTCGCCTTCTGGATGGTAGCGGTGTGAACAGGCAGTGGATCGGGTGGTTGACCTCCTTGATGATCTTTTTGGCCTTCCTGTGACATCGGGTGTTGTAGGTGTCATGGAGGACAGGTAGTTTGCCCTCGGGGATGCGGTGTGCAGACCACACCACCCTCTGGAGAGCCTTGTGGTTGATGGCGGTGCATTTTCCGTACCAGGCTGTGATACTTAAAAATTTGAGCTGTTACGCCTTCTTCACCAAACTGTCCTTTCCTGTGACGATCCTCATGAGAACCAATTTCATCATAGCGCTTGATGGTTTTTGCGACTGCACTTGAAAAAACTTTTTCTGGATTGACTGACCTTCATGTCAGTAATGATGGATGGTCGTTTCTCTCTGCTTATTTGAGCTGTTCTTGCCATAATATGGACATGGCCTTTTACCAAATAGGGCTATCTTCTGTATACCACCCCTACCTTGTCACAACACAGCTGATTGGCTCAAACACATTAAGAAGGAGGCACACCTGATAATTGAAATGTATTCCAGGTGACCACTTCATGAAGGGACAGGTACAGGATGGCAACAACAACTGCCCGAGTTACACCAGGAATGCACAATTCCTCTATCAGTGCAATAGGCTGAGAGAGGCTGGAATGAGGGCTTGTAGGATGGTTGTAAGGCAGGTCCTCACCAGACCTCACTGGCAACAACGTCGCCTATGGGCACAAACCCACCGTCGCTGGACTAGACAGGACTGAAAGTGCTCTTCACTGACGAATCGCGGTTTTGTCTCACCAGGGGTGATGGTCGGATTTGCGTTTATCAATGAAGGAATGAGCGTTACACGAGGCCTGTACTCTGGAGCGGAATTGATTTGGAGGTAGAGGGTCGGTCATGGTCTCGGGCGGTGTCACGATCGTCGTAATAACATTCAGACCAAAGCACAGAAATCGGTTTGACATATTTATTATAAGTGCACCCGCACAACAAAACAATAAAAATAAACAAAACGTGACGTTCTGGAGTGCTCACAGGCAACAACACAAAAACAAGATCTCACAAAACACAGTAGGGAAATGGCTGCCTAAATATGATCCTCAAACAGAGACAACGATAAACTGCTGCCTCTGATTGGGAACCATACCAGGCCAACATAGAAATACACACACTAGATCACCCACCCTAGTCACACCGCTACCTAACCAAAATAGAGAATAAAAAGGCTCTCTATGGTCAGGGCATGACAGGCGGTGTGTCACAGCATCATCGGACTGAGCTTGTTGTCATTGCATGCAACCTCAACACTGTGTGTCACAGGGAAGACATCCTCCTCCCTCATGTGGTACCCGTCATGCAGGCTCATCCTGACATGACCCTCCAGCATGACAATGCCACCAGCCATACTGCTCGTTCTGTGCATGATTACCTCCAAGACAGGAATGTCAGTGTTCTGCCAGGGCCAGCGAAGAGCCCAGATCTCAATCCCATTGAGCACGTCTGGGACCTGTTGGATCGGAGGGTGAGGGCCATTCCCCCCAGGAATGTCTGGGAACTTGCAGGTGCCTTGGTGGAAGAGTGGGGTAACATCTCACAGCAAGAACTGGCAAATCTGGTGCAGTCCATGAGGAGGAGATGCACTGCAGTACTTAATACAACTGGTGGCTTCACCAGATACTGACTGTTACTTTTGATTTTGACCCCCCCCCCCTTTGGTCAGGGACACAGTATTCCATTTCTGTTAGTCACATGTCTGTAGAACTTGTTCAGTTTATGTCTCCGTTGTTGAATCTTGTTATGTTCATACAAATATTTACACGTTAAGTTTGCTGAAAATAAACGCAGTTGGCAGAGAGGGCGTTTATTTTTTTTTTGAGTTTATATTAATGTATTTGATATCCCCCCCACACACACATTTTACTTCTCCTTCTGCTATCAGTCATTATATACACCTCATAGGTCAATCAGCTATTCCTGTCAGCCGCATAGGCATACTTTCAACTGTTTGAGGGTGTTGTACTCGCCAAAGCAAGGGACTGCACACAAGATTGTGTTACAAGGCACACACGTACTTGGTCATCATCCTTTGTTTTGGTTGCCGGGTAGATGATAGACAGACTTTGCAATGTGTCCTTGTGCCTTTCCCTTGCAGGGTGGTCTGAGTGAATTCACTTGGGAAGTGGTGTTCAGTTAGGAGGAGAGTATTGTCAGTGGCAGGCCGGCCCCCAGTGGATGGACGACGATGAGTGTGGTGGTCCTCCAGGAGCTGCCGAATCAGGTTTATCCTGTACTACTGGTATGATATCACCTGTCCTGTGATCTGCCGGTGGACAATACGGCCGTTGAGGAGAGCTGTGTCTATTAGGTGGGAAAATTGCTTCTTGAACCATTTGAGGGACTTTCTGGCACACTCAACACACTCCACTTGTCAACTGCTCCCATCTTCTTATTGTACTCCAAGACACAGTCTGAATTCATGTTCCTCTCTCTGGTGACAGTCCACTTTTTCTGTATCCGACATTTTGGAAGTGTGAACAGAACATGGACGTAAGGTTTGTCATGCCATTTCACTGCCATTATCTCCCCGTTGGTTTGGAACTCCACCTCCCCATTGCTAATTTTTATTTTTTAATATTGGCATCCCCTTCCTGTTGGATTTTATTGTGCCACAGGCCCCTGTGTTCTCCCTAAAAAAAGTTACTGGAAAAGGGCTAGGCGTACTGTACCAGCTATCCACAAATACAGTGTGCCCCTTTCCGAGGTAAGGCTGCAGCATGGTGATCACCACTGATCCAGATATGCCAAGACCCTCAACATGCCTTATATCTGTGGTGGTGCTGGTGTAGATGATCAGGTCCTGTACATATCCTGTCAGAGAGTGACATAAACAAAGAACAACTTCAAATATGTGGTGCTTTGATGGGATGTATTGGCAGAATGCAAGCCTCCCTTTCCAAGCCATGAGAGACTCATTCATGCATGTTTGTGATGCATAAACTCTCTTCCAAATGCCCTGGCCAAGCTGCCAAGGACATTCCTAATTTTGCTCGTAGTGTTCACACATTTTGAGAGCTTCCCTTTTATGCCAGGTGCAAGTCATCGTTTTCAGTTCATGAGCATACCTGCAAAAAAATATGCATATTTAGTAGGCTAAAGTTATTCTGAATTTTAAAATATTTGAAGAGTGCCTTGGGTCTCTAATATAATATTGGACATACCTATTGGTTTCCTGCACCACACTCTCCACCAATTCCTCATCAAGGAACAGTTTAAAACACTCTGCCTCTGAGGGGGTAGGCAGGGTCCTTTGTACACCAGAAAGGGTATCATTGAAGTTTATCTCTAATGGTGTGAAATGGCAGGATCTCCAGCCATCCTCCTCAATTTCAATATTTTCTACTGCACAGCCTACAAAATTGACATCAGCACAAGCATCTTGGGAAAGTGAGGGATGCTCATTGCTTGCAAGGTTGGGGTGGGGGGAGCCATGTGATGCTGCGAAGGAAGGTGGTTGTCTGAACGGAGCCTAGAATAGAATAGTACATTTAGTCCAGTGGTTGACAAGGCCAACGTTAGCTCTGTTGCTAGCACTTCAGCAAGCATGAATTTGAAAGGGCAGAACATAGAACCCAGCTTGTTGTCGGCCTTGAAATCATCCCTACAGAAGGCCATGGAAGAAATGGGTAGAGTCAGCATCATTCTTGAATCTCTTGAATCTGATTTTTCTCAGGTCAAACAATCTCACATGGATATGCAAGAAGATGTATCGGTCATATTACAGAGGCTAGACGAGGCAGAGGGTCGGATGTCAATGCTTGAGGACGACAACGATCGACTGATTAAGAACGCAGAGAAGAATGCCAAACCATATGAGGATCTCCACAGAAGCGTGCAAGTCACATCTAACCGAGACAGGCGCCTCAATTTAAGACTTTAAGGGGTCTAGGAGGGTCTAGAGGATGGCAAGCCGCGGGAATGCGTGAGACAAATTATCTCGGAGGCTGTGTGGGTGGACCTGGACGAATCTGAGCTTCAACAAGTCCACCATTCCCTAGCATTATTACCACGCGAGAATCAGCTGCCTAGACCGGTCATCATCCTCTTTCTCAGGGATCTGGAGAGAGAGAGTACTGGCCACTGCGAAGGGCATGTATCGGGAGGAGAGAGAGGTGACCTGGAAGAGCTACCAGCTATCATTCTTTCCTGATATGACCAAGGAGCTAGCAGATAAAATTATACTTTTTACCGCAACAAGGAAAGGCTGCATGAGTTGGATATAGACTCACACTCGCCTACCCAGCTGTGCTACCCTTTTCATGGAAGGGGGAAAGACAGCTTCGATGACTATCGCAAGGCGATGGAATTCCTCAAGAAAAACAAGAAAAACTCAGAGGCCCAGAAATAAGGGCATGAATCGCATAGCTATTTTGGCCGGTATCTGTGTTACACACTATCACAAAGACACTGTGAAATGACAATTCGGCTATTTGTGAATTTCAGACTGTATAGCTACAATGTTATTTTTGTCACTGGAGGTTTAGCCGGTTGGCTACTCAGTGACTATATTCAACTTGCCTGGTCAAAACTAAAGCTTCTTTGGGGTACTTCCCCTTCTTCTCAATTTCCGCCTAAAGACATACACTAATCTAATTGCCTGTAGCTCAGGCCCAGAAGCAAGGATATGCATATTCTTGGTATCATTTGAAAGGAAACACTCTGCATTTTGTGGAAATGTGAATTGAATGTGGGAGATTATAACACCATAGATCTAGTAGAAGAAAATACAATAAAATAAAAGAGAGCCGCACACTCTAGGAGCTCAGATGCAAAGATTTAATTACCAACGTTTCGACAGCCAAGCTGTCTTCAACAACGCATCCCGAGGGCGATTATACCCTGATGAAGACAGCTTGGCTGTCGAAACGTTGGTAATTACATTTTTGCATCTGAGCTCCTAGAGTGTGCGGCTCTCTTATTTTCAAGTTTTTTACTCCGCTAGCCAGCACCTCGTCTAAATAGGTGTGCGTTTATTTTTCTTCTAGAAGAAAAAACAAGGAAATAAACATGGGTTTTCTGTTTTTTTATTGTTGCTGCATCATCTTTCAAATGACCAAGAACAGCCAAACATACAAATAGGATGCTGTGGATGATTTTAATGAAGAACAAAAGATGGCACCAATAGCTGAGCAAAGTTTTAGACAGATAACTTAAAAAAATGAGTGAGTTACATGACATTGAGCATGAAGTCACCCAGGTGTCCCACACAAATGTAACCAAATGTACCCAAGTGGCAGAATTGGTACAGTGATACATTTTGAAGGAAATAACTATATACAAAATACATAAATGCTATTCTAACACACACCAAAAAAAATATAGATAAAAAATAACAAGGGTAACTATTTATTCGGTCTCGCTTTCTCTATCAATTTCCTCTATAATTTGGGTTAAATCTGTATACCTAGACTTTGTTTTAGCTTTTCCTGATTTATTCGCCATAATTTAAATATATAAACTTGCTGGAAATGCTATTGACTATGTACTGCTATGCGTAACACTTATGGCTCCGTCAAGAAGGATTTGGAATGGCGAATTAACCTCTTTTACGCCAGAGTTTATGACAAAGGCTGGTCTTCGAACGTATAACCATTACATATTGACGTTTACCTCAGCTCATTGGCTATCTTCCAAGCTAGATTTCAAGATGATCAGTGGTTATTGGGCCAAAATACAGTCAATCAATGATAGACGGGTCCTACCATTGGTGAGCAATGAGGTCATTGATTGGTGTTTTCAAATGGGTTTGTTTCGGTCAATACGTCCTGAGAAAAGAACCATCATGTATGGTTGTGTTAGTAACAACCATGACTGGATAAACGTTTGTTTAGTGTGTGTAATTACCACGATCGCTTCGTCCAAAGTTGAATGAGACGACAATCACGACGCAAGCGGTTTACAGATGTTTCGTGTTAGGCTATAAAAATGGATGTTATCAAACAAAACGAACATTCACTGTGTAGTTAGGACACTTGGCATTGCCACCAGAGTAAGATCTTCAAAGGTAAGCAATTTATTTTATTGTTATTTCTGACTTTCGTGACGCTAATGCTTGGTTGGAATATGCTAGTAATACTTGTGTGTGCGTGGAGCTTTCCTCAGAAAATTGCATGGTTTGCTTTCGCAGTAAAGCCTTTATAAAATCTGACACAAAGCGGCTGGATTAATAAGATGTTCATCTTTTAAATGATGTAAGATACATGTATTTACAATAATGTTTACTATAACAAATGGTGTATTTAGAATGTTAGCACTTTCACCAGATGTTGCCCTGGTGGGACGCTATCGTCTCACCTACCCTATAGAGGTTTTTAAGCAAGGATGTGGTCAAGTGAGTAGATGGAACTAACAACTTTGACATTATTTTTAATTGATCTGATTTTATATGGTTGCATAGAAAATGTTGTTCTCCCCTTTCCATTTCAGTTTTGTTTGTCGACTCTTTTTACTTCTTGCCATTTGGTGGGTGAATACAAGTATTGTTAGCTATGGCTAGGCACTACAGAGGGCAGTGCGTACGCCGTAGTACATCACTGGGGCTAAGCTTTCTGCCATCCAGGACCTCTACACCAGGCGGTGTCAGAGGAAGGCCCTAAAAATTGTCAAAGACCCCAGCCATGCCAGTCATAGACTGTTCTCTCTACTATCGCATGGCAAGCGGTACCGGAGTGCCGAGTCTAGGACAAAAAGGCTTCTCAACAGTTTTTATCCCCAAGCCATAAGACTCCTGAACAGGTAATCAAATGTCTATCCGGACTATTTGCATTGTGTACCCCCCAACCCCAAACCCAACCCCACTTTTCACGCTGCTGCTACTCTCTGTTTATCATATATGCATAGTCACTTTAACTATACATTCATGTAGATACTACCTCAATTGGGCCGACCAACCAGTGCTACCGCACATTGGCTAACCGGTCTATCTGCATTGTGTCCCACCCGCCACCCCCTCAATTGCGCTACTGCTACTCTCTGTTCATCATATATGCATAGTCACTTTAACCATACCCACATGTACATACTACCTCAATCAGCCTGACTAACCAGTGTCTGTATGTAGCCTAACTACTTTTATAGCCTCGCTACTATATATAGCCTTCCTTTTTACTGTTGTTTTATTTGTTTACCGAACTATTGTTCACCTAATACCTTTTTTTGCACTATTGGTTAGAGCCTGTAAGTAAGCATTTCACTGTAAGGTGTAACCTTTTGTATTCAGCGCACGTGACAAAAACTTTGATTTGATATTTTGGTATATGCTGGTTAAATAAGCTGAAGAAATGGGGTGCACGCTTTCATGTATATATTTTTTTACAAAGATGTGCTGCTTTCATGTATATATTTTTTTACTAAGGTGTGCTGTATATTTTCAAGTAGACAGCTAAATTGAGAAGGGGAGGGGGTTGGGACTAGGGTGAGCACTTGTAAGTGTCTCGTGGACTTTAATAGAGGGCTTTTCTCTTTAAGTAGAAAAACAAAGAGAGTGGTGGGGTGGTTGTTGCTGTTTTGTGTTTTGTATTGTGTCGTCAGGTTCATGGCGCGTGCAAGTGTTTTTGGCACGACAAATGTTGAGGCTGTAATATATGACAACATCGAAAATGAATGATTTTCAATAATTCTAATACTTAATATGCAAGTTTTGATAAATGTCTAAAACATATACAAAGTTAATTTCATGGAATATCAACTGTTCACAGAATCGTATTAAGTGGAAGGAATATTTTTGTTATCTCAAATCCCAACAGGCTGATATAGCTTTTATCCAAGAAACACATTCGGTTGATTCAGAGGCTGCTAAATTGAAAATGGATTGAGTTGGGCAGGTATTTCATAGCTCATTTTCAAGTTACAATTTTGTGTTGCAATTTTGGTACATAAAAAGTTTCATTTTGTCATGTTAAAGCAACATAAGGATGAGGAAGGACGAATGATTTGTGTTGAGGCTCTGGTAAATGGTAATACGGTTAATATGTGTAATATTTCTGCACCAAACAGGGAAGATCCTTGGTTTTTCCATAAGGTTAATATGGTCATGGGAGAAATAATTGATGGCAATACAATGGGAGACTTTAACCAGGTTCAACATGGTATCCTTGATAAAACTATGTATTCTAAACCTGTACCAGGGGACAGAGCAATGATACAACTATTAATGAGGGATTTGGGTCTGGTAGATATATGGAGACTTGCCAATCCTCATAGATCGTAAAATAGGGGTTATTGCTTTGACTGACCACGCAACAGTGGAATTATGTATAGCAGTTGAGGCTGATATGGCTAAGAAAATAATTAGATGGAGGATGAATACGTCCTTATTCCAAGATGAAACATTTCATCTTTCTCTCAATGAAGACCTCAAGTTTTGTTTTAAAACAAACATTGGTGCCACTGACAAATTGAGTACAGTATGGGAGGCCTCTAAAGCTTATGTTTGGGGGCAAAATAATAGCACACACCAGTAGAAAGATAAGGGAAGATAGAGAAAGAGTTGAAAAACCAGAGTCTCAAATTAAAGAGCTGGAAAAATAGTTATCCAAGAGAAATACTGTTGAGTCACTGTTGAAACAAGTCTGTGATCTGAAATTTCAATGACATGAAATATTTAACAAAAAGGCTGAATATGCAATGTTTCAGCTGAGGACAAACTTTGTGAAAAGTGGTGAAAAAACAGGTAAAATATTGGCTAGACAATTGAACCAAAACGATGCCAGTTTTGTAATACCAGCTATCAAAAATGGAAGTGGGGAGGTAATGACTGGTACAGTCAACAGTTAACAATTTGCTTTGTGACTTTTATTTGACTCTTTATAAGTCTGAAGCTTAGACCCAACTAAAATTAATGCCTTTTTTTTCAAAGATACAGCTTCCGGGGGTGTCCCCAGATCAAATAAAGGATTTGGATGCTCCTAAACTAGAATCTGAGATAACAGACCTCACAATGAAATCTGGAAATTCACCAGGATTAGACGGCTTCCCAGTTGAGTTTTATAAAAGGAATATTGACGTATTAGCTCCTATATTAACACAGGTGGATGCAGAAGCTCTGGAACTGGAACAGCTACCTGACACTTTTAACAAGGCACTAATTTAATTAATTCTCAAGAAGGATAGAGACCCCCACTGACCCTATCAGTTTAATTAGAGTTGATTGTAAGGTGCTCTCCAAAGTACTAGACATGGGGCTGGAGCAGGTTTTACCTCATATTACTCACACAGATCAGGTGGGATTTGTAAAAAGTAGAACCTCCACAGACAATCTTAGACGTTTGCTTCACCTCATGTGGCTGAGTCAAAAAGAGGATACTCAGGTAGCAGCCCTTTCCCTGGATGTGGAGAAGGCATTCGATAGGGTGGAGTGGGGCTTTTTGACATACAGGTGAAGTCGGAAATTGACATACATTTAGGTCGGAGTCATTAAAACTAGTTTTTCAACCACTCCACACATTTCTTGCTAACAAACTATAGTTTTGGCAAGTTGGTTAGGACATCTACTTTGTGCATGACAAAGTAATTTTTCCAACAATTGTTTACAGACATGTTATTTCACTTATTATTCACTGTATTACCACGCAGCCGTCATACCGCTCAGGAAGGAGACGGGTTCTGTCTCCTAGAGATGAACGTACGCTGGTGCGAAAAATGCATATCAATCCCAGAACAACAGCAAAGGACCTTGTAAAGATGCTGGAGGAAACAGGTACAAAAGTATCTACAGTGCCTTGCGAAAGTATTCGGCCCCCTTGAACTTTGCGACCTTTTTGCCACATTTCAGGCTTCAAACATAAAGATATAAAACTGTATTTTTGTGAAGAATCAACAACAAGTGGGACACAATCATGAAGTGGAACGACATTTATTGGATATTTCAAACTTTTTTAACAAATCAAAAACTGAAAAATTGGGCGTGCAAAATTATTATACTGAATATCATGCAAAGTAATATGATGCCACGACTACAAAAAACAAAGAATAATCTTGATAAATGGAGGTTGCTTAATCTTACTTTATGGGGTAAAATAAATACTGTTGAAATTGTTGTGTCCCCAACGTTTTATTATGTGTCCATGATGTTCCCTGTGACCAGTTCTCCCTTACTATTTAAGCAGTACAATCAAATGATTAAGGATTATCTTTGGGATGGGAAAAATCCCAGAATAAATGTGAACAGGTTGTATATTCCAAGGGATGAAGGATGACTAGCGTTACCCAATGTAGAACTGTACAACATATCATTTGAAGTAGCCAAATTGTCCAGACACTGGGACAATTATGATTTCCATTTGGGATGGACTCAGACAGACCTCTCAATCACAGTCCCGTTTAAGCCTATTGAGGCCTTATCACCCCCAAAAATTCAGAGACAGCTAACTGAAGAGGATAACCCAATCCTACGACATTCCTGAGAGGTATGGGTTAAGATTCAAAATATGTTTGGAATTTCACAGTTTAAACAAAAAGATTCCTCCATATTGCACAACCCATCGGTTTGCATAGGAAAACATTCATTTATCTGGGAGGTATGGCTTAGGCAAGGCCTGCATGCACTAGGGGATCTATATGAGAAAGGAGTGCTTATGTCCTATCAGGATCTGAAGGGAACATTTGCCAGATAAGGGAGATTTGTGGAAATACTTTACAACTAAGGAGCTGCATGGGGTCTCTTATGAGTATTAACCTCCAGAGAGATTAAAACGTATTAGAACAATATTTCATATTGTTAGGAATATCACACTCCGTTTCAGTGTTTTATAAAAGAGTCTCATATGCACAATATGGAAACTGTGATAATTGAATTTGATTTGGCAGAGGGATCTGAATTTTGACATTGAGGAAGATTTTTGTTTCCAATGTAGGGTGGTGTACCAGGGATACAAGGGGGACATTTACAAATTATAAGATTGTTCATAGATACTACTGTACCCCAGTTAGATTACTTAAAATCGGTTTATTGCAAAACAATTTATGCTGGAAATGCAAGGGTGAAGTAAGTACCTTTCTTCATGCTATATGGGAATGTCCCATGGTGCTCCCTTTTTGGAAGAAGGTTCTTAAAAAGCTTGAAGAATGGGTGGGACAGTCTATCCCAGAGTCCCCACAGGTGTGCTTATTAGGGGATATCTATTTTACCACCAGGTATTAGCAAAGAAGAGTTTGGTCTTGCCTGTGTGGGTTTTCTTACTGCGGCTAGACTCATACTACATAAATGGAAGAGTGCAGATAGTCCGAAATCAACAGATTGGCTGAAACTCATGGTGGAGACTGCATCTTATGAATCAAAGATAGCAAAATTACAGGAGAGGAAAGGGAAATTTAGCAAGATATGGGAACACTTATTGAATTATATAAGGGACATGCGGGTGAGAAGCTAGGGCATAAGTTAGAACAAATATATATGTAATGGGTGTTTGTTTGGCATTTAAAAAAATATATAGTCATTTATTTTTATTTGCTGGTAAATTTTTCAACCACTGATATATGGTTAAAAGGTGCTGTCTTGTTTACTGACTTGTTGAGTGTTATGTTTTTGTTGTTATTAGTGTCATGTTGATAAATTAATACAAAACTTTATTGACCAAAAAATTAATGATGTGGTTACCATTGTCCTCAGACATCTCACGCTCACAGTCCAGAAGGTGGGGGGCAGATATTAATTGAGCCGACTCACTCTCATACACAGATTCTTCATCAGAATTACAAAATATCATTACTCTATACTCAATGGCTATCAGTATCTGTCAACAATTAAGGTGCAAGGCAGTTAACCCACTGTTTTCCGGGTGCCAATGGCGTGGGTGTTGATTAAGGCAGCCCCCCACACCTCTCTGATTCAGAGGTTGGGTTGAATGCATTCCATTGTACAACTGACTAGGTATCCCCCATTCCATTTCCTTTCCCTGTATGTGATGTGATAATCTGTGAGATGATAACCTGTGTGCTTTGTGATTTGTCAAAAATGGTAAGTCATGTGGTCCGGTTCTTGTATACACTGTAACAAGCACATCGAAGATGTGTAATATCTGTCAAACATAGCTGCTATGTGGATTTAGCCGCTGTTAGCTTAGCTGACACGTATCTCTTTTCTAAACAATATTACATTTCTCTGATGTGCCAACCAGAGAAGTGGTGCATTGTAAACAAGTCTAACTTATGTTTTGTTTTCTGTCAACACATCCTGTAATTTAAACTGGTTTATGGAATGATTTGGCTGTGAATGTGTTCCGTGTAATGCTTGGATGATGAAGTTTATCATTTATCTTTTACAATAAAAGGTGAAATTGAGGAATAAAGTTGTGAAGTCCTTTATTTTCCATCAGTACAAAACATTGTTTAGTCGATGCTTTTCAGACAACAATAATATTTAGACGCGTTTGTTGCATCATATGTAGACACCCTGTTGCTTCTGTTCAAATCCCATATTCGCGATGGTCAAAATTTTTTGATTGAACGCGACAGAAGGCTAGATGATCATCTTGGGTCAGTTTAGCATTTTCGCTACTAATGATTAAGATTAGTATTGGGGAGGGGAAGCTGATTCTAGATCTGTCTAGCCATAAAAGGGCAACATAAATGCCTGACTACCTTGATGTTTGTGCAGGCCTACCATCTCCACCAGAGGGAGGTGTTTAGCCATGCTACGCCTCTCTCTGCCTCTCCCTCCACTGGAATGTAGCTAAAGCTAGCATCAGTGGCCTGATCCCTAGCTGTCACTCTCTCTGGCTCCTGTGGACACAATCCTGATTGTGCTCTCTGGGCACACCCACCGCGTGGGGATTAAAGATGAGGCTGTGAGGTGTATGCTGGGGCCTCACTCCACACTGAACTAACTTGACTGTGACGTGAACGAGCTGTGTTTGAGTGTGAGTGTGTGTTTGCGAGAGGGAGTAGGTGTGAGCCTACAGCCTATATGTTGCAGATTGTGTGTGGTGTGTTTTTCAGTAGTGTGTGTGTGTATATGAGTAGGTGTGTGTTTGTGTGTGTGTGTGCATCAGGTTGTGTGTATCTTTGAAAGTCTTTGTTTATGTGTCTGTGCATGTGTGTTTGTGTCTCTGTTGGCATGTCCGAGTATTTCGGTCTGCCGGGACCAGGGTCTTTGAAAGCAGAGTTGGCACGAGTCAGTGAGCACTTTAAGCCCTCTCTGATTCCCCCTGTGATCCTACCCAGCTAGCATATTTGGTTCCTTAGAAGTTGTGGGAACGTACATTTTTGTTTTTTAACGTTCTGAGAAATAATGTGTTTGTAAATAACATTCTCTGAACTTACTAACGTTTTCTTGTGTTTTTTTATGGAAAGTTTTCTTAAAGTACTCAGAACAATTTGAGAACATGACTTTAAATAGAACCATGAGGAAACCTGTAGGAAACGTTATGCTGAAGTACTGAAATTCCAATAGATTTTTTTTTTTGACAACATTCCCAATGTCAAACTAGTTGGAGAACATTACCAACATTTATATTAAATGTAACAATGTTTGAACTTTTAGGAAATGTTTGGTTAAAGTTAAAAAAAATGTCATTAAATGAGCTGAGCCCTCTCCTGCACCATTCCCAGAAAGTGGGAAGGTTGTATTCAAAATAACCATAGGACAACAACGCTCTCACCAAGTTCTAAGAAACATATGGTTCTCAGAACGTTATGTGCTAGCTGGGTATGGGCACCTGCAGAGTCAACACCTGGCCCCGGCCTGCCCCTCATCTATCTGCATGAAGGGCAGCAAAGGCCCTGTTGCCGGGGTACATTACCAGTGGTTACAGCGGCCCATGCCACAGCTGATTAACCTAGATCTAATTTTGCAGGACAAAGTTGAAATGAAAACCGAGGTTTCCAGCTGCTAGTTAATAAGCGGTATCCTGAGCGTTATGTGATACAGAGGTGATATGTGTAAAGCTGTGTAGCCTGCATAAGTGGACTAGTCAAGCAATTTACTGCAGTAGCTAGCAACAGTATGTCTGCTTCCCAAATGGCACCCTATTCCCTATATAGGATTATGCCCATTGGACTCTGGTCAAAAGTAGTGCATCATGAGAGATGATGTGTAGCTAAGAAGAGTGATATGTATTTTGATATCTATTTGATAACAATCTCTTGAGGCCCAATTCAGAGTAAAGTGCACACATCTCTTTTCTGTGGGGGGGGGGGTGAAGCTTTACCAGACAACCAGTAGCAGGGTGTTAAATGATTCCCAGTGCAGTGTAGTCTGTGCTGGTATTCCTCTGTGGCTCACCACACACACATTTTCCCAGTCAGGAGGTTAATCTCCATGTTCCATTGAGATCAATACTCTGATAACAAGCACCACTCTTCAAAGGCCTGATAAGGACTACAGGGAGCGCTGTAAGAGTGGTTTATATACCCACTGCTCTTAGCTCTGGCCCAGAAGCTCTCTCTGCTCTCTCATTCCCAGAGGTAGTTGATGCAAGACCAAAATAAACATGGCCGACCTGTAGCCAAGGCTGCTGGATTATACATGGGGTACATACTAAAATGGAAATTACATTTAACCATGTTTTAACCTTTAGGAATTTTTCTTTTAAAGTAATGTAATTACAAGCTCTCTATTAAGAGTTACCATGTGCTGAGAACAGTGTTTAATTTGAGCTGGATCCTGCTGGAACAGGATCTGGGACCTGTCCGTTTTGGACTGTTTCATTCTGGAACATAATTTGGCTGGATCCGGCACCTAATTATTGTAACTTTTTGCAATTTTCAAAAACAAAAGTACATTTTCAGCCTGGGCCTGATATTCTAAGAGTTGATTTGGGTTGGGCCGGCCCGGGCTTATTGTTTGCGCAACATTGTAACCTATGTTTGAGACCAAAGCGTGGCCATGGCTGTGTGAGAAGCTAGTCTGTATCACTCACAGAATTAGAATGAGATTCACTTTCTTTGATCTCTGTCCCTCTCTCTCTGATTGACATGAGTCCGCAACTCTCATCGCTCAAGCGTTGCACTTCATTATTTATTTCCTTATAGAAATCATAGCTGCCCGAATGCTTATGGTGGAGCTTCAGTACCCCTGATTCATTGAAATAAATTTGCCAAAGTTAGACCTACTGTTCAAAAAGAAATTAAATAATTCAGAATAGCCTACTACACCATGACAAAGCCTATAATTTAACCACAGAAGATCTTTAAAAAATAGCCTAGCTGTGGAGTGTAGCCCAATAACAAGGCATAGACTACAGTTGGGAACACAGGTCAAATCTGTCAGTGAACAAACAACATGCAATATTTCGCAATATTTCAAATACAATTGTGGAAAACACAGGTTGGAAGGCGAATGGCTCCTTCTGAAAAGAGAAGACCCCAATTTGTCTGCTGTAGGCTACTGAAATATTTCATCAACTTCCAAATATTGTTTTACAAAGTAAAACAAGAAAGAGAGAGGCTTTTAGAACGAGTGCATGGGCCATCACCAGCAAGTGAGCTACACATCATTGGGTGAGTCAGTGAAACTGGAAAGTATTTGTATGACTATAATTTCCTCCTCATATTGTAGCCTACATGTCTCCACACACCTAGGCTATTGATGGATTCAAGACAAGGTTCATTATTAGATTCTCAGTTAGTCAGTGTCAAAGTAGCCTGTCATTTTGATAATTTGTGCGGTATTAAGGTCCTTTCAAGATAACTGGGAACTCAGAAAAAACTAGGTCGATTCATGACTTCAGTTAACTTCAGGTCGGAAAGCTGGAGCTCTGGAAAGAGGCCCGAGTTCCCAACTTGGAATTCCGAGTTGACTGACAGTTCAAAACAAATTTTTCCAGGTGGAGCTATTTTTTTCTGAGTTCCCAGCTGTCTTGGATGCACTGAAGTTGGAGATGTCCCAGTTCCGAATTCCCAGTTGTTTCGAACGCGGCATAAAAAAATATTATGCCAAATGTTTTATTATGTAGAATTGCATGAAATGCAAGGCCAACATTTTCCCAGATCCTAGGCCACAAAAAATATTCTCCATGTATGCAACTTCTGTAAGTGCCTCTACTCTACTGCTCTATGCTACTACACAAATGAGATGATATGCATGCAATGCTTCTTTATAAAGGTGATTTTTGTTTTCATGCATTCTGGTACCTCAGAGCTCCCCAGGTCACTCCCCTTTCGAGCTCACTTTTTGTTCCGGCACCTCCCGATTTACAAATGAAGCACTGGCTGAGAATGTTCCTAAACCAAGCAACTATCATGCACCATTCCCAGAAAGTTGTGGGAAGGTTGTATGCAAACATAACCATAGGTCAACCACACTCTCACCAAACTCTAAGAAACATATGGTTCTTAGAACGTTATGTGCTAGCTGGGTAGTATTCACTATTCAGACGAATGAGAGAAGAACCCAAACATGACTCACCCAAAGTCTGTCCTGCCAGCAATCGTCCGTTTTCCCCAATAACAGCACCACTGGCATGCCTCTCGCTGGCGTACTGGACAAAGGCGTAGCCCTTGTGCACAGAGCAGCCCAGCATGCGGCCATATTTCGAGAAAATGGTCTCCACATCCATCTTCTTCACCACCGCTGTGTTGAGGTTACCGATGAACACGCGTGAGTTGATGGACTTGGGGTCGTTCTTGTTCGTGACGTTGCTGGTCTGAACCTTCAGAGACATCTTGGTTAGGAACCTCAAAATATCTGCGGTGAGGGGGGAAAAGGATGATAAACAAAAATTGTAAGTTCCTTTTCTTTGTCAGTTTCTTTGTCATAAGTTGCTCTTCAACTTTTTTTGTTTTGTTTTGGAATTATACTGTACGTCCCCTGGTGGATGTTTTGCTGTGGTAGATATTCTACTTGCTGCGAGGACAAAACTGCATTGGTTTAATTTTATTTATTTAACCTTTATTTAACTAGGCAAGTCAGTTAAGAACAAATTCTTATTTTCAATGACGGCCTAGGAACGGTGGGTTAACTGCCTGTTCAGGGGCAGAACGACAGATTTGTACCTTGTCAGCTCGGGGGTTTGAACTTGCAACCTTCCGGTTACTAGTCCAACGCTCTAACCACTAGGCTACCCTGCCGCCCCAATGAGGTGCTGTGAGTTAATAGAGAAATACTAGACAAGATATGCAGAATTCCTTTCAACAATCGATAATGATGGACAAAAGAAAACCAAATAACATCAAGGTTGCCATCACTTAACAGACTTCTGTCACTTCCCATTGCAACTAAATGCATGCTCTTCAAACGATCGCTGCCCGCCCGCCCTGCATCAGTACTCTGGATGGTTCTGATTTAGAATATGTGGACAACTACAAATACCTAGGTGTCTGGTTAGACTGTAAACTCTCCTTCCAGGCTCACATTAAGCATCTCCAATCCAAAACGAAATCTAGAATTGGCTTCCTGTTTCGCAACAAAGCATCCTTCACTCATGCTGCCAAACATACCCTCGTAAAACTGACTATCCTGCCAATCCTTTACTTCGGCGATGTCATTTACAAAATAGCCTCCAACACTACTCAGCAAACTGGATGCAGTCTACCACAGTGCCATCCGTTTCGTCACCAAAGCCCCATATACTACCCACCACTGCGACATGTATGCTCTCGTTGGCTGGCCCTCGCTTCATATTCGTCACCAAACCCACTGGCTCCAGGTCATCTATAAGTCTTTGCTAGGGAAAGCCCCACCTTATCTCAGCTCACTGGTCACCATAGCAGCACCCAGCCGTAGCACACTCTCCAACAGTTATGTTTCACTGGTCATCCTCAAAGCCAATTCCTCCTTTGGCCGCCTTTCCTTACAATTCTCTGCTGCCAATGACTGGTACGAATTGCAAAATTTACTTAAGCTGGAGACCCATATCTCCCTCACTAACTTTAAGCTCCAGCTGTCAGAGCATCTCACAGATCACTGCACCTGTACACAGCCCATCTGTAAATAGCTCATCCAACTACCTCATCCCCATAATGTTTTTGTTTTTTTGCTTTTTGCTTTCTTTGTAATTATTTTGCCACTATGGCCTATTTATTGCCGTACCTCCCTTATCTTACCTCATTTGCACACACTCTATATAGACTTTTTTTCTCTATTGTGTTATTGACTGTATGTCTGTTTATTCCATGTGTAACTCTGTGTTGTTGTTTGTGTCGCACTGCTTTGCTTTATCTTGGCCAGGGCGCAGTTGTAAATGAGAACATGTTCTCAACTAGCCTACCTGGTTAAATAAAGGTGAAATAAAACATGTCCAAAAAATAATTGGGCACACACTGTTTGAATCAATGTTGTTTCCACGTCATTTCAATGAAATTATGTTGAACCAACGTGTGTAATAGATATTAAATTGGCATCTGTGCACAAGTGGGTTTGCAGACACAGTTATTTGAAAACTAAGTTCCAAGAGTCACCCAGTACTGTCAGTTTTACTGTTACTTTAGGTAAGGTGCAAATTATGGGGGAGCCAGGGGGGACTCAGATCCCTGAATGAGACATTAACTCCCCTAAATACAACAAAGTCTAACTTTTGGGGGGTCTCTAAATAATGCTAATTTAACCATTCTCCTATTTGTTTTAGATGTAGTGGTAAATATGTTTTACCGTGGTAAATATGAAAATAAAAGCTTCCAAATGAAACTAACACCCCCACCTCTCCATCATGGTTTAAACCATTTATTTCTATGTGGTGGCTCTGTCCACTAAGTAGTGCTGAATTTCGGCTTCAACTGAGCTACTTTAAGCATAGATTTTCCTTTGTACTTCCTTATTTTCGCCATTTGTTTTCCATGCTGCCTTAATTCCAATACATTAGATGTATCTGTTCATTTATCATCGTTTGCTTTTGTCAGTCAGCTGTTTGTTGGTGCACGCGAATAGGCTACTGGTGTTTTCTGTGCCATCCGTGGCCAGAAGTAGTAGACCGTTTATTTAGCTTTATTATTTTGTATCAATATTTGTTTTCTTTCCTGGATCAGGTGATGATGGTCAACAATATCACGAGACAACTAGCCTACAGTTAGACACCAATGTGCATCCAATCCATCCAACAAGTAGGCTATATTTTAATGACGGTACGGTGCATTCAGGAAAGTATTCAGACCCCTTTCCTTTTTCCAAATGTTGGTACAGTGCCTTGCCAAAGTATTCGGCCCCCTTGAACTTTGCGACCTTTTGCCACATTTCAGGCTTCAAACATAAAGATATAAAACTGTATTTTTTTGTGAAGAATCAACAACAAGTGGGACACAATCATGAAGTGGAATTTGGACATTTATTGGATATTTCAAACTTTTTTAACAAATCAAAAACTGAAAAATTGGGCGTGCAAAATTATTCAGCCCCTTTACTTTCAGTGCAGCAAACTCTCTCCAGAAGTTCAGTGAGGATCTCTGAATGATCCAATGTTGACCTAAATGACTAATGATGATAAATACAATCCACCTGTGTGTAATCAAGTCTCCGTATAAATGCACCTGCACTGTGATAGTCTCAGAGGTCCGTTAAAAGCGCAGAGAGCATCATGAAGCACAAGGAACACACCAGGCAGGTCCGAGATACTGTTGGGAAGAAGTTTAAAGCCGGATTTGGATACAAAAAGATTTCCCAAGCTTTAAACATCCCAAGGAGCACTGTGCAAGCGATAATATTGAAATGTCAGACCACTGCAAATCTACCAAGACCTGGCCGTCCCTCTAAACTTTCAGCTCATACAAGGAGAAGACTGATCAGAGATGCAGCCAAGAGGCCCATGATCACTCTGGATGAACTGCAGAGATCTACAGCTGAGGTGGGAGACTCTGTCCATAGGACAACAATCAGTCGTATATTGCACAAATCTGGCCTTTATGGAAGAGTGGCAAGAAGAAAGCCATTTCTTAAAGATATCCATAAAAAGTGTTGTTTAAAGTTTGCCACAAGCCACCTGGGAGACACACCAAACATGTGGAAGAAGGTGCTCTGGTCAGATGAAACCAAAATGGAACCTTTTGGCAACAATGCAAAACGTTATGTTTGGCGTAAAAGCAACACAGCTCATCACCCTGAACACAACATCCCCACTGTCAAACATGGTGGTGGCAGCATCATGGTTTGGGCCCGCTTTTCTTCAGCAGGGACAGGGAAGATGGTTAAAATTGATGGGAAGATGGATGGAGCCAAATACAGGACCATTCTGGAAGAAAACCTGATGGAGTCTGCAAAAGACCTGAGACTGGGACGGAGATTTGTCTTCCAACAAGACAATGATCCAAAACATAAATCAAAATCTACAATGGAATGGTTCAAAAATAAACATATCCAGGTGTTAGAATGGTCAAGTCAAAGTCCAGACCTGAATCCAATCGAGAATCTGTGGAAAGAACTGAAAACTGCTGTTCACAAATGCTCTCCATCCAACCTCACTGAGCTCGAGCTGTTTTGCAAGGAGGAATGGGAAAAAAATTCAGTCTCTCGATGTGCAAAACTGATAGAGACATACCCCAAGCAACTTACAGCTGTAATCGCAGCATAAGGTGGCGCTACAAAGTATTAACTTAAGGGGGCTGAATAATTTTGCATGCACAATCTTTCAGTTTTTGATTTGTTAAAAAAGTTTGAAATATCCAATAAATGTCGTTCCACTTCATGATTGTGTCCCACTTGTTGTTGATTCTTCACAAAAAAATACAGTTTTATATCTTTATGTTTGAAGCCTGAAATGTGGCAAAAGGTCGCAAAGTTCAAGGGGGCCGAATACTTTCGCAAGGCACTGTACGTTATAGCCTTATTTAATAGTTTTTTTTAAATAAGTATCATTCTACACACAATACTCCATAATGACAAAGTGAAAACAGGTTATTAGAAATACCTTATTTACATAAGTATTCAGACTCTTTGCTATGAGACTCAAAATTGAGCTCAGGTGCATCCTGTTTCCATTGATTATCCTTGATGTTTCTACAACTTGATTGGAGTCCGCCTGTGGTAAATTCATTTGATTGGACATGATTTCTAAAAGGCACACACCTGTCTATATAAGGTCCCACAGTTGAGAGTGCATGTCAGAGAAAAACCAAGCCATGAGGTTGAAGAAATTATCTGTAGAGCTCGGAGACAGGATTGTGTCGAGGCACAGATCTGGGGAAGGGTACCAAAACATGACTAGAGCACTGAAGGTCCCCAAGGACACAGTGGCCCCCATCATTCTTAAATTGAAGAAGTTTGGAACCACTACGACTCTTCCTAGAGCTGGCCGCCTGGCCAAACTGATCAATCTGAGGAGAAGATCCTTGGTCAGGGAGGTGACCAAGGATCCGATGGTCACTCTGACAGAGCTCCAGAGTTCCTCTGTGGAGATGGGAGAACCTTCCAGAAGGACAACCATCTCTGCAGCACTCCACCAATCAGGCCTTTATGGTAGGTTTACCTTCCAACAGCACAACGGCCATAAGCACACAGCCAATACAACCCAGGAGTGGCTTGGGGACAAGTCTCTGAATGTCCTTGAGTGGGCCAGCCAGATTGAACATCTCTGGAGAGAACTGAAAATAGCTGTGCAGCGACGATCCCCATCCAACCTAACAGAGCTTGAAAAGATTTGCGGAGAACAATGGGAGAAACTCCCCAAATACAGGTGTGCCAACTTCTAGTGACATACCCAAGAAGACTCAAGGCTGTAATCGCTGCCAACGGTGCTTCAACAAAGTACTGAGTAAAGGGTCTGAATACTTATGTAAATGTGATATTTCAGGTTAGGGTTTTTTATACATTTACAAACATTTCTACAAACCAGTTTTTTCTTTGTCATTATGGGGTATTGTGTGTCAATTTATAAGGGATGAAAAATAATGTAATCAATTTTAGAACAAGGCTGTAAGGTAACAAAATGTGGAAAAAGTCAAGTGGTCCGAATGCACTGTAGATGACTATTTCAGCTAGAAGAGGTTAACGCTCAGTTAGAAGCATTTCATTTTGGCTTACATAGGCTTACATTGTTTTGGATTGCCCATAAAAACTGTTTTCACGGTGAAAAGTAATTACTTTTACGTAGGGATAGTTACAGTGTCACGACTTCTACCGAAGTTCAAATCCTCTCCTTGTTCGGGCGGTGCTCGGCGGTCGACGTCACCAGTCTTCTAGCCATCATTGATCCATTTTTCATTTTCCATTGGTTTTGTCTTGTCTTCCTACACACCTGGTTTCAATCCCATTCATTACCTGTTGTGTATTTAACCCTCTGTTTCCCCTCATGTCTTTGTCAGAGATTGTTTGTTATTCAGTGTTGTGTTGTTTTTGTATTGGTGCACGACGGGTCCTCGAACCCTCTTTGTTTATTGTTACATTAGGTGTTTGGAGTATGTTTCTTTTATTGTTATTAAATAACTCCATTACACTCAGTTTGATTCTCTGCCACCTATACACACGACTCTGACATACAGTGCATTTTCCAAGATCTCCAAGATCCATGATTCGTACAGGGTTTAGTTCGATGTTGTAATTAATGACAAAGAACACTGTCATAAATGTCATCAATGTAATGAAGGAAAGGTATTGTTTTATGTCACACAATCTGTGAAGACTCCAAGCATTAACTCATGAATTATAGACAACTCATGAACCAATGTGTAAAACATGTTTTGATTCAACTCATGTATTATATTGAACGTAGGCTACCTGTTGTGCATGTGTTCATGTGTGTAAAATTGCCTCGGTTGAGAGGGTAGGCTACCGGTGGTGTAGGCCTAGTGGAGGGTAAACACAAGTAAATGCTGTTTAACCAGCTTTTTCAGAAAAATGCATTGAAAGTATAGGGAGCATTACCTTTTCTTTTTTTTTTACCGCGCCCAGGAATCAGTTCACCAACCATTTTTACCACAATATCACTGGCTACCGGTAGGCCTTTTTGAAGTTCATGGTAATACACATTGTAGCCTAGTCTAATAAGTTTATTATCTTGTCACACCGTGATCTGGTTCACCTGTCCTTGTGATAGTCCTCCTGGTTTCGACCGTTGCCTGTCCTGACTCTGAACCCGCCTGCCTGACCACTCCTGTTCTGACTACCAGCCGGCCTATCCCCTTGTACTGTTCTGGACTCAAATCTGGTTTCTGATCCATGCCTGGCCTGACCTCGAGACTTCCTATCACCTGGTACTGTTTGGACTCTGACCTGGTTTATGAACTCTTGCCTGTCCCCGACCTGCCTTTGCCTACTTCCTTTGTTATAATAAATATCGGAGCTCAACCATCTGCTCCTGTGCCTGCATTTGGGTCTCACCTTGTGCCCTTATACATGTGACCATCCTATTTTAACTAGGACAGTTTCAGCCACATTTCAGGTTTTCTGACTTTTCAGGCTGCAATTTTTTAAAACATTTGTCAGGAAGATGCATCAATTCATGTAGGCCTAATCAATGGCAATCGCTGAATGTCAGTGGGCACACTTTTTGGTGTTTTGTAAACAGAAGTCTATTTCCATTAATCAAATGGCGCGAGTATGCATGCCGTTTGGAAGCTGGAATTATTTTGGAGTGGATGAACATGCACAGGAAGCCTACTTTTTGAAGTGATTTGTTTGACAATCAGATGAAAAAATAATGAAATGTTGTGTGACACATTAAAAGGTCATTCATTTTTACCGTTTAAATACCGTCTTTACTAATAGGCCCATCATTTTTTTTTATATAGAGACCCCCCCATGTCGTGGTGTAATTCGCACTCTGACTATAGGCGTTGCATTTTGAGAGATTCAGAATTCTACAGTATGTAAATTGAGTGTGTAAAAGAACAAAAAAGGACTTTAAAGACAAGAGTTGAAAGGACTAAAGTTGATTCTATTGAACAGAACAGTGTGAAGCTGCTCCCCGGCCTCCTGTGTGTCTGTGTGGAGAGCTCTGGGAGGCAATGTCTGTTACGTTACGGCCTTATTCTAAAATTGATAAAATCTTTTTTTTACTTGTCAATCTACACACAATACCACATAATGACAAAGCAAAAATCGATAGCCAAATATTACATTTCTTCAGACCCTTTACTTTTTAAATGTTTTTTTATTTAACCTTTATTTAACTAGACAAGTCAGTTAAGAACTAATTCTTATTTTACAATGATGGCCGACCCCGGCCAAACCCTCCCCTTACCCGGACGACGCTGGGCCAATTGTGCGACACCTATGGCCGTCATCTAATCAATTTACTCAGTACTTTGTTGTAGCACCTTTTGCAGCAATTACAGCGTCAAGTCTTCTTGCGTATGACACTACTAGCTTGGCACACCTGTATTTGGGGAGTTTCTTCCATTCTTCCATTCTTCTCAAGCTCTGTCAGATTGGATGGGGAGCGTTGCTGCACAGATATTTTCCGGTCTCCCCAGAGATGTTTGATTGGGTTTTGCCACTCAAGGACATTCAGAGACTTGTTCCAAAGCCACTCCTGCGCTGTCTTGGCTGTATGCTTATGGTCGTTGTCCTGTTGGAAGGTAAACCTTTGCCCCAGTCTGAGGTCCTGAGCTCTCGGAAGCTTTGCTGTACTTTTTTGCCTCAATCCTGACTTCTCCCAGTCCCTGCCACTGAAAAAAAACACAGCATGATGCTGCCACCACCATGCTTCACTGTAGGAATGGTGTGAGGTTTCCTCCAGACATGATGCTTGGCATTCAGGGCAAAGAGTTAAATCTTTATAAATCTTGTTTCTGTTTCCTGAGAATCTTGTTTCTCACGGTCTGAGACTCTTTAGGTGCAATTTGGCAAACTCCAAGCGCGCTGTCATGTGCCTTTTACTGAGGAGTGGCTTCCGTCTGGCCACTCTACCATAAAGGCCTGACTGGTGGAGTGCAGCAGAGATGGTTGTCCTTCTGGAAGGTTCTCCAATCTCCACAGAGGAACTCTCTCCCCCGATTGCTCATTTTGGCCGGGCGGCCAGCTCTAAAAAGGGTCTTGGTGGTTCCAAATGTTTTCAATTTAAGAATGATGGAGGCCACTGTTTTCTTGGGGACCTTCAATGCTGCAGAAATGTTTTGGTACCCTTCCCCAGATCTGTGCGTTGACACAATCCTGTCTCGGAGCTCTACGGATGATTCCTTCGACCTCATGGCTTGGTTTTTGCTCTGACATGCACTGTCAACTTTGGGACTTTATATACTGTAGACAGGTTTGTGCCTTTCAAAATCATGTCCAATCAATTGAATTTACCACAGGTGGACTCCAATCAATTTGTAGAAACATGTGAAGGATGATCAATAGAAACAGGATGCACCTGAGGTCAATTTCGAGGATCATAGCAAAGGGTCTGAATACTTATGTAAATAAGCTGTTTTGAATTTTTTTATACATTTGTTTTTGCTTTGTCATTATGGGGTATTGTGTGTAGATTGCAGAGGATTTGTATTTTTTAAATCCATTTTATAATAAGGCTGTAACCTAACAAAATTTGGAAAAAGTCAAGGGGTCTGAATACTTTCCGAAAGAACTGTATATGAATAATATTTGCTCTTAGAATGGAGGTGGCACCGGATAGACCGGACCGTGAAGGCGCACTGGAGCTCTCGAGCACCGAGCCTGCCCAACCCTACCTGGCTGAATAATCCCCGTAGCCAGGCCAGTGCGGCGATGTGGAATAGCCCGCACTGGGCTGTGCTGGCGAACCGGGGACACCATGCGTAGGGCTGGTGCCATGTACTCCGGCCCGAGGAGACGCACTGGAGACCAGATGCGCTGAGCCGGCTTCATGGCACCTGGTTCGAAGCCCACTCTAGCCCGGCCGATACGAGGCGCTGCTATTTACCACACCGGGCTATGCCTGCGCACCGGGGACACCGTGCGCCTCACGGCATAACACGGTGCCTACCCGGTCCCCCTCTCTCCATGGTAAGCACGAGGAGTTGGTTCAGGTCTCCTACATGACTTAGCCACACTCCCGTGTGCCCTCCCCCAATACATTTTTGGGGTTGCCTCTCGGGCTTCCTTGCCAGCCGTGTTCCCTCAAAGCGCTGGCTCCCTTTACCTGCTGCCTCCGCTCTCCTGGCTGCCTCCACCTGTTCCCATGGGAGGCGATCCCTTCCAACCAGGATCTCCTCCCATGTGTAGCAACCCTTGCCGTCCAGAATGTCCTCCCATGTCCATTCCTCCTTATAGCGCTGCTCCTGCTGCTGCCCGTTACCACGCTGCTTGGTCCTTTGGTGGTGGGCGGTTCTGTACGCGCCGTTGTTGGTGGAAGAAGGTGAGGACCAAGGTGCAGCATGGTATGTGTCCATATTTATTGGAATGAACACGGAAATAACAGAAATAACAAAGAGAAATGACCGAAAACAGTTCTGGCTGGTGCAGACAAACAACAGAAAACAGAAAATAATCACCCACGAAACACAATAGAAAACAGGCTCCCTAAATATGGTTATCAATCAGGGACAACGATTGACAGCTGCCTCTGATTGAGAACCATACCAGGCCAAACACAGAAATAGCAAATCATAGAAAAACTAACATAGACAACCCACCCAACTCACGCCCTGACCATACTAAAACAAAGACATAACAAAAGAACTAAGGTCAGAACGTGACAGCACCCCCCACCCCCGAAAGGTGCGGACTCCGGCCGCAAAACCTGAACCTATAGGGGAGGGTCTGGGTGGGTGTCTGTCCACGGTGGCGGCTCTGGCACAGAACGTGGACCCCACTTCACCATAGTCCTTGTCCGCCTCTTAGCCCGCCTCCGTGGCCTCTTAAGAGCGGCGACCCTCGCCGCCGACCTCGGACTGGGGACCCTAGCCACGGGTACCGAATGAACGGGAGACGCCGGCAGCACCGGACAGGCGGGAGACTCCGGCAGCTCCGGAGATAAGGGTGATTCTGGCAGCGCCGGCGTGACGGACGGCTTCGGCAGCTCCTGGCTGACGGACGGCTCTGGCAGCTCCTGACAGACAGGCTACTCCGGGCAGCTCAGGACAGATGGGCGACTCCGGCAGCTCAGGACAGACGGATGACTCCGGCAGCTCAGGACAGACGGGCGACTCTGGCAGATCCGGACTGGAGTGAGACTCTGGCAGATCCGGACTGGAGGGAGACTCTGGCAGCACTGGACAGGCGGGAGCACCTGTAGGAAGGAGACGGAGAGACAGCCTGGTGCGGGGGGCTGCCACCGGAGGGCTGGTGCGTGGAGGTGGCACCGGATAGCCCGGACCGTGAAGGCGCACTGGAGCTCTCGAGCACCGAGCCTGCCCAACCCTACCTGGCTGAATGCTCCCCGTAGCCAGGCCAGTGCGGTGAGGTGGAATAGCCCGCACTGGGCTGTGCTGGCGAACCGGGGACACCATGCGTAGGGCTGGTGTAAAGTACTCCGGCCCGAGGAGACGCACTGGAGACCAGATGCGCTGAGCCGGCTTTATGGCACCTGGCGCGATGCCCACTCTAGCCCGGCCGATACGAGGCGCTGCTATTTACCTCACCGGGCTATGCCTGCGCACTGGGGACACCGTGCGCCTCATGGCATAACACGGTGCCTGCCCGGTCCCTCTCTCTCCACGGTAAGCACGGGGAGTTGGCTCAGGTCTCCTACTTAGGCACACTCCCCGTGTGCCCTCTCCCAATACATTTTTGGGGCTGCCTCTCGGGCTTCCTTGCCAGCCGTGTTCCCTCAAAGCGCTGGCTCCCTTTACCTGCTGCCTCCGCTCTCCTGGCTGCCTCCACCTGTTCCCATGGGAGGCGATCCCTTCCAACCAGGATCGCATGTGTAGCAACCCTTGCCGTCCAGAATGTCCTCCCATGTCCATTCCTCCTTATAGCGCTGCTCCTGCTGCTGCTGCCCATTACCACGCTGCTTGGTCCTTTGGTGGTGGGCGATTCTGTACGCGCCGTTGTTGGTGGAAGAAGGTGAAGACCATGGTGCAGCGTGGTATGTGTCCATATTTATTAGAATGAACACGAAATAAAAAAAATAACAAAGAGAAACGACCGAAAACAGTTCTGGCTGGTGCAGACACACAACAGAAAACAGAAAATAATCACCCACGAAACACAATAAAAAACAGGCTCCCTAAATATGGTTCTCAATCAGGGACAACGATTGACAGCTGCCTCTGATTGAGAACCATACCAGGCCAAACACAGAAATAGCAAATCATAGAAAAACTAACATAGAAAACCCACCCAAGTCACGCCCTGACCATACTAAAACAAAGACATAACAAAAGAACTAAGGTCAGAACGTGACATAGAAGCAATGTGGGAACAAGATCTGAGGCTCATATTCCTTTCAAAGTCGTACCCTTCCTTTCAAGGTCGTACCCAGTGATGTATATATACCGTGCATTGCGGATGCTATGTATTTGCCAATGAGAGGCTTTGAAGCCACCAGTTGGCCATATTGGCACTCCCTGGTAGGAGCAGACCTCCTTCCAGGGTAAAATAAAATTGTATTTAAGTATTTCTTAAATACTTAAAAATATACATATACTTTAAGGAAATTTTAATATAAGTTTTAATATATTTTTTTATATAAGTTAATACGTTTTAATATATTTTTTCATGTTTTATTAGATTTTTTAAAGTATGCATTATTTTATCTGCAATAGAATAAACATAGCAAAAACAAATGTAGACATTAATAAATGCATTTTTTTTACAACGGTGGGGGAGTACCAATATGGAGGCACGTTGGCTTCAAAACAGTCCCCCTGTATGTCATCTAGTGTATATATAAATCATTGTTCATACCCTTAGATGACACTAAAGCAGGTCAGTGCAAAGCCCCATATATCCCAAAGTGTCTTGGCACCTGAGAAAAACAAATATAAGTCACCCCAGAAGGTACATGTCCTTCCCGAGATAACAGCGAAGGGCTTAATAAATGTGTAATAGCACACTTTTTTTTCTCTCTTCCACAATAGAGCTAAGGTGGTGGGGCTGGTAGATCCTAATTCCCTGTCAGAATGTGATGTCTTGCTTATTACCGGCCTCTCCGCTATCATTTGCACAATAATTAGCAAGCTCTAGCAGAGCGGCACAGGCGTGAAGGTCACAGTCCATCATATTCTGTTGTGAAACCGCCAGCAGAACAACAGAGGTGGGGGTATATTGATTGTTTTCTTCCTTTGAGTTATTGGGTCTCTCTTCTGCCAATAGGAAGTGCTGACACCCATTGCCACCGTTGTCAGGCAAGCAGGAAATATATTGCTAATACCTGCAGCCATTTACACTATGGCCCAGCCCAGCACCATTGTACTTTTAATATGTTTTCATGTGTCTATCGAACAGCGACAGTCTATATGTTGACTGTGTAAAAGGTCATACCAAGGGAGGTAAACAACATTACACACTGTTGAGCAATACAACATGAATCTTTTGACTGTCCTCCAAGGACAGTTGGAGCACTGAATATTTTATTTTGTCTAGAAAAAAATCAGCAACGTTTGCAATGTCGCTGACATGGGGATTAATCTAGTATTGTTTGCTGTTCTTTTCAAAACACACACGTAAATTCCAGTAGGTCTAAAATAAAAAAAAAATTATTCCCGTTTCAACTTTCTACACATTCTGTTCAAATTATTTCTGCCATTATCCACATATAAACTGACAGGCATTCTATTCCAAATCCCAGCTTTTCCATCACACCAGCACTGGGTGAACCTTCTGCATAAGTTTGCACCGTGCTCCAAAAACATTAATTAGATGCACGTTTCCCAACCACCAATACATTTCTAATGTTGCCTGGGAAGAGGGACCTTTCCGCAGACACAGTGCCGTGGCCGGGGGCTGCAGCTGGGCAACTTGATAAACCATTAGCATAGCTGCGACCATGTTCAATGGATCACCAGACTGATGCATAATTGAGTTCCAGTACGAAGGGCCCTTCAGCTAGCCCAGGGGCCATGCTGCCTCACTGCATTTCCTCCCCCTAACACAGCCGAAAAACCGCTGCCACTGATTTCCTTCACTTTCCTCGCCTGCCCTCCCTCGCTGGCAGAATTAATTTCCATCACAATCTCTGATATTCGCAGCAAGTTTGTCCCTGCAGCCATTTTCCTGTTTCTCTCTCTTCTGCTTATCTGTGTTCATCCAGCTTTAATGGTGCGTGGCCTTTACTAGCACAGGCAGAAGGGGTGGTGTGTGTGGTGTGTGTCAGGCAGTAGGGGAGGTGTGTGTCAGGCAGTAGGGGTGGTAGTGTGGTTTGTCAGGCAGTAGGGGAGGTGTGTGTCAGGCAGTAGGGGTGGTGTGTGTGGTGTGTGTTAGGCAGTAAGGGTGATGTGTGTGGTGGTGTGAGGTGGGCAGTAGGAGTAGTGGCCACACACAGACCTGTGTGCTAGAGGAGGCCTGCTAGTGCAACATACAAAAACCCCAGTAACACACTCAACATCTGCAGGGGCATTGCAGGCATGCACTTTAGATAGGCCAGAGTCTCTACCTGTGGTTCAACCCACTCCACACAGGAATAGCCAGCAAGACGTGTTAGCGCAGGTCAATTTACCCTTCATGTTATACGTATTTGATACCATATTTACAGCACGCAAGTACTACATCAAGCATGGAATTCTACAAATTTGTTGGAGGCATTTCGTGTTTGTTTTGGTTGTGTTTCAGATAATTTTGTGCCCAATAGAAATGAATGGTAAATAATGTATTGTGTCATTTTGGAGTCACTTTTATTCTAAATAAGAATAGGTTTCTAAACACTTCTACATTAAAGTGGATGCTACCATGAATTTTGATGAGTGAGAAAGTTAGAGGCATAAATATCATATCCCCCCCAAAATGCTAACCTTGAGCTTCTAACTTTCTCACTCATCATTATTCCAAAGTGCTGGAGTACAGAGCCAAAACAACAACAAAATGTGTCACTGTCCTAAAAACTTTTGGAGCTCCCTGTAGGTGTGTTAAGAGGTCACCTTGTGAAATGGGTCAGTACTTATCAATTCAAGCAATCACCAACAAGGGTTTGTTACCCGGGATATGTTCTGGGTAGCCTCTGAGAATAATATCGACAAATACACGGATATGGTGACTGAGTTGTACAGGAGATGCTGTACCCACTGTGAATATATTAAACCTACTCAAACCAGAAACCGTGGATAGATGGCAGCATTTGCGCAAAACGCCAGGCCATCAAACAGGGATTACGTCAATACAGAGACAATGTGGAGTTGCAATTCAACGGCTCAGAAACGAGACGTCTCTGGCAGACAATTACAGACTACAAAGGGGAAACCGGCCACGTCGCGAACATCGACGTCTTGCTTCCGGACAAGCTAAACACCTTCTTTGCCCGCTTTGAGGATCACACACTGCCACCGATGCGGCCCGCTACCAAGGACTGTGGGTTCTCCTTCTCCATGACCGACCGTGAGTCAGACATTTAAGCGTGTTAACCCTCGCAAGGCTCCCGGCCCTAGACCCACATAAATTTGCTTACCGCCCCAATAGATCCACAGACGGTGTAATTGCCATCGCAGTGCACACTGCGATACCTATGTAAGAATGCTCTTCATTGACTGACTATAGCTCAGTATTCAACACCATTGTACCCTCCATGCTCATCATTAAGCTTGGGGCCCTGGGTCTGAACCCCACCCTGTGCAACTGGATCCTGGACATCCTGACGGGCTGGCCCTAGGTGGTGAAGATAGGAAACACCATCTCCTTTTCGCTGATCCTCAACACAGGGGCCACACAAGGGTGCATGCTCAGCCTCCTCCTGTATTCCCTGTTCACCCATGACTGTAATGGCCACGCACGCCTCCAACTCAATCATCAAGTTTGTAGACGACACAACAGTAGTAGGCCTGATTACCAACAATGACGAGACAGTCTACAGGGAAGTGGTGAGGTCCCTGGGAGTGTGGTGCCAGGAAAATAACCTCTCACTGAACATCAACAAAAAAAGGAGCTGATCATGGACTTCAGGAAACAGCAGAGTGAGCACCTCCCTATCCACATCGACGGAACCGCAGTGGAGAAGGTGGTTCCTCGGCGTACACATCACTGACAAACTGAAATGGTCCACCCACACAGACAGTGTGGTGAAGAAGGCGCAACAGCGCCTCATCAACCCCAGGAGGCTGAAGAAATTTGGCTTGGCCCCTATAACCCTCACAAACTTTTACAGATGCACAATTTAGAGCATCCTGTCGGGCTGTAACACCACCTGGTACGGCAACTGCACAGCCGGCAAATGCAGGGCTCTCCAAAAGGGTTCTACCAGGACACCTACAGCACCCGATGTCACAGGAAGGCCAAAAAGATCATCAAGGACATCAACGCCCCAAGCCACGGCCTGTTCACCACGCTATCATCCAGAAGGCGAAGTCTATACAGGTGCATCAAAGCTGGGACCGAGAGACTGAAAAACAGCTTCTACCTCAAGACCGTCAGATTGTTAAATAGCCATCACTAGCCGGCTTTCACCCAGTTATTCAACCCTGCACCTTAGAGGCTGCTACCCTATATACTTGGAATCACTGGCCACTTTAATAATGGAACACTAGTCACTTTAATAATGTTTACATACTGCTTTACTAATTTCATATCTATATACTGTATTTATTCTACTGAAGTTAAGTCAATGCCACTCCGACATTGCTCAATCTAATATTTAGATATTTCTTAATTGCATTATTTTTCCTTTAGATGTGTGTGTTGTTGTGAATTGTTAGATACTACTGCACTGTTGGAGCTAGGAACACACGTATTTTGATAACCATCTACTAAATGTGTGTATGTGACCAATACAATTTGATTTGATTTGAAATTAGGGCCTCGTGATATGTGATATCCTGTTTTACACCACTTTCACGATAACAAGGGATGATAAATAAGCTTGTTTTTTTCTCCTTTGGGGGTTGGTGTAACCGGGCATTGTTTTGGCAGGCTATACAGTAGGTGGCTGAAGTTTCAATGCAATCGGCAAAAGTAGAACATTTCACCATAAGGGGATGAAGGAATGAAGGAAGAGATTATGTGGGGGAGATAGAGAGTGACGGGAATGCACCAGGCATGGGTGCTGCCATTCGCTAGCGCGTAGCCACTGCAACAGCAAATTAGCCTCCAGGGAGCTTCTCTCCTCAAATTTAAATTGACAGCAGGTGACACTTGCAAACATTAAAGTAGCCCTGGTGGAAGCGGGGCCAGAGCTAGCCGTGTCTTTATCAGCAAAGGAAGAATAAATAAAAAATGTCATTCGCCCTCCCGGCCTTTAAAATGATTCGCCTCAGGTCCCCTGCCCACAGAACATAGAAAAATTAACTGGCTAGCTGACCAGCTGTTCACAAAATAATTTGACTGTATTGAATGTCAATGCTACCTAATGTGATATTCGTTCCTCTGCGTCTGATCTATCCACTTGGCTGGGATTTGCTGTTTGGTTGTAATATTTCTCAAAGGCTTCTTCGTTGTTCATTAGTACACTCTTATGAAAAAAAGGTGCTATCGAGAACCTAAAAGGGTTCTTCGGCTGTCCACATAGGATAACCCTTTGCAGAACCCTTTTTGGTTACACAAAGGGTTCTACATGGAACCCAAAAGGGTTCACCTATGGGCACTGACAAAGAACCCTTTTTCTAAGAGTGTATGGTTTACAGGCCCTTTACAAGGCCCTCTCTGAGACCTTTTCTCTGGTGAGCATTAGCATTTCTGCTATTGATCTTCTCTGAGCCTGCTTACTCCACTCCAGTAGCGTGGGAACAATGAGAGGGGAATGAGGACGGGGGTGGTTATGACTGAGGGAATAGGGGAAGAGGGAGAAAGCCAGAGTGAATAGGAGTGGCTGATTCCACTCATTTCTCTTCTCCATTTTACCCACATGGGTTTGATGTTTATGAAGAAGGCTGGATTGTTGAATGGAGAGGCCTAATGAAGAAAGTATTGATTTCCTATAAAGGGGATTTAATCAAACCGGCGCTGACACATCCACAGGGACAGGGCCGGGCAATGGCACCAAATTACACTTCATATACCATCTATTTTTCAGCCGCGTGGATAAATGGAGCTGCCCTGCAGATAGATTAGAGCCTCTGTTGCTCGTTCATCACCAGGAAACAATAGGAGGAGAGCAAAATGATTGAGGCGGCTGGGAGTACTGGGTGATAATGAATGGGAAGGCGGCATCACAAGGCTGGGTGCTCGGCCGCTTGCACATCCATTGGCTGAGGGCTCTTAAATATCTCTCTCAGTGAATCAGAGGTCTTCTCTGTGATGTTTACGCTTGATAGGTACAAGACAAAGACCCTAAGTAGTTTTAAGCGGAGGACGTTTTTCAGTATCTGCAGCTCAAAGTTAAGTATGAGGATGCATTAAACAGTTAGAAATTCACTTTGTCATTTCTTAAACACAGACTAAGGGTAATCCATACCCTGAATTTTATGCTCTTTTTAATTAGCCTTTTTAATTACCATTGAAATAGTACTAATGCTTTATGACAGAGTGTTCTAGGTTCCCAAATGTTTTCACTCGGGGCCCCCCTTCCAATATTGGCACATGCCAAGTCTATTTCTATGGGCACAAGCACTGTTCATGACACAAACTGTTCACACCCCTCTTGTTGGCGTAGAGAATTTTGCAGGTTTCAATCTTATTTCCTGTAATTCGACACACTTTGTCATGTGGTGCAAAGAAAATTATTTTGTTTTAAAGGTACTTTTCTTGCAATTCTATACATTTTGCCATGTCTAATGCGTATTCATGTGATATTTGAGTGACACATTTTTTTCAACAATTTACTGTATATGGTCTAAAAAAAAGAAAGAAAAAAACAGCTGACATGAGCTAATTGATCTAGACATTTCTGACAAGTTATAAATAGCTCTCTAAGGTGTGACTAACATGACAAGAGATACTGATGATACACTACCCAATTTCGAAATTGCACCTTGTGCATTCTACTATTACAACTTTCAAGAGTAAGTTTAAAACCATTTAAAGTCTGCTGACACCTCGCGCCCCACAGTTTGGGAGCCACTGTTCTAGATACAGTACTGGTTTTGGGATAAATCTGTTCCTACCTTAAGGTTCTGTTGGAATATTGGCTATGGTACAGCCATAGAAAAGACATTCAAATCAATCAAATTAAATTGTATTTGTCATATGTACCGAATACATCTGGTTTAGACTTTACCTTGAAAACTTGCTTATGAGACCTTTTTTTCCACCTTTATTTAACCAGATAGGGTAGTTGAGAACAAGTTCTCATTTACAACTGCGACCTGGCCAAGATAAAGCATAGCAGTGTGAACAGACAACAACACAGAGTTAAACATGGAGTAAACAATAAACAAGTCAATAACACAGTAGAAAAAAAAGAGTCTATATACAGTACATTGTGTGCAAAAGGCATAAGGAGGTAGGCGAATAATTACAATTTAGCAGATTAACACTGGAGTGATAAATGATCAGATGATCATGTGCAAGTAGAGATACTGGTGTGCAAAAGAGCAGTAAAGTAAATAAATAAAAACAGTATGGGGATAAGATAGGTCAATTGGGTGGGCTATTTACAGATGGACTATGTACAGCTGCAGCGATCGGTTAGCTGCTCGGTTAGCTACCAACAATGCAGAGTTAAAACATTTCCAATAAATAGTAACACAAGGAATAAAATACACAAGAATGGAGCTATATACAGGGAAACCAGTACCACAACAATCTGCAGCGGTACAAGGTATTTGAGGTAGATATGTACCTGAAGGCAGCATAAAGTGACTAGGCGTCAGGATAGTTAATAAGAAGAGTAAAATAAAGAACAGTGTAGCAGCAGCTAATTATGAGTGTAAAAGTATGTGAGTGTGTAATGTGTATGTACTGTGTGTGTGTGTGTGTGTGTGTGTGTGTGTGTGTGTGTGTGTGTGTGTGTGTGTGTGTGTGTGTGTGTGTGTGTGTGTGTGTGTGTGTGTGTGTGTGTGTGTGTGTGTGTGTATATATGTAGTGTATGTGGATGTCTGTGGGAGTGCCAATGTACTGTGTGTGTATATACAGCATTGACTAGGAAATATAGGGTCAAAAGGGTCAAAAGCAAAACAAACAAAGGGTCAAAAGCAAAACAAATCAAATCACATTTTAATGGTCACACACAAATTTAGCAGATGTTATTGCGGATGGAGCTCCAAAAGTGCAGTAGTATCTAACAATACACACAAATCTAAAAGTAAATGAATGGAATTAAAACATGTATAAATATTAGGATGAAAAATGTTGGAATGGCATTGACTAAAATACAGTAAAATACATTATATACAAATGAAATGAGGGAAGCAGTATGTAAACATTATTAAAGTGACCAGTGAATCCTTGTCTATGTACATAGGGCAGCCGCCTCTAAGGTGCAGGGTTGAGTAACCGGGTGGTAGCCCGGTGATGGCTATTTAACAGACTGATGGGCTTGAGATATAAGCTGTTTTCAGTCTCTCGGTCATAGCTTTGATGCACTTATACTGACTTCGCCTTCTGGATGATAGCGAGGTGAACAGGCTATGGCTAGGGTGGTTGATGACCTTGATGATCTTTTTGGCCTTCCTGTGACATCGAGTGCTGTAGGTGTCCTGGAGTGCAGGCAGCATGCCCACAGTGATGCGTTGGGCAGACCGTACCACCCCCTGGAGAGCCCTACAGTTGCAGGCATTGCAGATGCCATACCAGTCGGTGATATATCTCAATAGGATGCTTATAAATGTGCGTCTGTAAAAGTCTGTGATGGTCTTAGGGTCCAAGACAAATTTCTTCAACTCCCGGAGGTTGAAGAGGTGGTGTTGCACCTTCTTCACCACACTTTCTGTGTGGTTGGACCATTTCTGATTGTCAGTGATGTATACTCCGAGGAACTTGTAGCTTTTCACCTTCTCCACTGTAGTTTTGTCGATGTGGATAGGGGCAATCTCCCTCTACTGTCTCCTGATGTCCACGATCAGCTCCTTCATTTTGTTGACGTTGAGGGAGAGGTTATTTTCCTGGCATCACTCCCAGGGACCTCACATCCTCCATGTAGGCTCTCGACATTGTTGGTAATCAGGCTTACTACTGTTGTGTCATCTGCAAACTTGATGATTGAGTGAGAGGCATGCGTGGCCACGCAGTCATGGGTGAACAAGGAGTACAAGAGGGAGCTGAGCACGCAACCTTGTGGGGCCCCTGTGTTACCTTCAGTAACTAGGGATGGCCCGTCAGGAAGTCCAGGACCCAGTTGCATAGGGTGGGGTTCAGAACCAAGGCCCCAAGCTTGATGAGGAGCTTGGAGGGTACTATGGTGTTGAAGGCTGAGCTATAGTCAATGAACAGCATTCTTAGATAGGTATTCCTTTTGTTCCGATGGGACACGGCAGTGTGCAGTGCGATTGCATCATCTGTGGATCTAGGGTGTCAGGTAAGGTGGAGGTGATATGATCCTTAACTAGCCTCTCAAAGCACTCCATGAAAACAGAAGTGAGAGCTACGCGGCGATAGTCATTTAGTTCAGTTACATTTGCATTCTTGGGTACAGGAACTATGGTGGACATCTTGAAGCAGGTGGGGACAGCAGACTGGGATAGGGAGAGATTGAATATGTCCGTAAACACCCCAGCCAGCTGGTCTTCGCATGCTCTGCGGACGGCAGCGTTGCGAGGGTTAACGCACTTAATTGTCTTACTCACGTTGGCCACGGAGAATGAGAGCCCACAGTCCTTGGGAGTGGGCCGTGTCGTTGGCACTGTGTTATCCTCAAAACGGGTGAAGAAGGTGTTTAGCTTGTCCGGGAGCAAGTCGTTGGTATCCACAACGTGGCTGGTTTTCCCTTTGTAATCCGTGATTTTCTGTAGACCCTGCCACATACAGTTGAAGTCGGAAGATTACATACACCTGAGGCAAATACATTTAAACTCAGTTTTTCACAATTGCTGACGTTTAATAATTTCCCTGTCTTAAGTCAGTTAGGATCACCACTTAATTTTAAAAATGTGAAATGTCAGAATAATAGAAGAGAATGTTTTATTTATTTCATCACATTCCCAGTGGGTCAGAAGTTTACATACACTCAATTAGTATTTGGTAGCATTGCCTTTAAATTGTTTAACTTGTTTCAAATGTTTTGGGTAGCCTTCCACTAGCTTCCCATAATAAATTGGGTGAATTGTGGCCCAATCATGCTTTTTCAGTTCTGCCCACAAATTGTCTATAGGATTGAGGTCAGGGCTTTGTGATGGCCACTCCAATACCTTTGACTTTGTTGTCCTTAAGCCATTTTGCCACAACTTTGGATGTATGCTTGGGGTCATTGTCCATTTGGAAGACCCATTTGCGACCAAGTTTTAACTTCTTGACTGTCTTGAGATGTTGCTTCATGATGTCATCTATTTTGTGAAGTGCACCAGTCCCACCTGCAGCAAAGCACCCCCACAACATGATGCTGCCACCCCCCTGCTTCACGGTTGGGATGATGTTCTTCGGCTTGCACGCCTCCCCACTTTTCCTATAAACATATGGTAATTATGGCCAAACAGTTCTATTTTTGTTTCATCAGACCAGATGACATTTCTCCAAAAAGTACAATCTTTGCCCCCATGTGCAGTTGCAAACCGTAGTCTGATTTTTTATGGCAATTTTGGAGCAGTGGTTTCTTCCTTGCTGAGCGGCCTTTCAGGTTATGTCGATATAGGACTCGTTTAACTGTGGATATAGATACTTTTGTACCTGTTTCCGTCAGCATCTTCACAAGGTCCTTTGCTGTTGTTCTGGAATTGATTTGAACTTTTCGCACCAAAGTACCTTCCTCTCTAGGAGACAGAACACGTCTCCTTCCTGAGCAGTATGACGGCTGCGTGGTCCCATGGTGTTTATAGTTGCGTACTATTGTTTGTACAGATGAACGTGGTACTTTCAGGCGTTTGGAAATTGTTCCCAAGGATGAACCAGACTGGTGGAGGTCTACAATTTATTTTATGAGGTCTTTCTGATTTATTTAGATTTTCACATGATGTCAAGCAAAGAGGCACTGAGTTTGAAGGTAGGCCTTGAAAAACATCTACAGGTACACATCCAATTGACTCAAATTATGTCAATTAACCTATCAGAAGCTTCTAAAGCCATGACATACTTCTCTGGAATTTTCCAAGCTTTTTAAAGGCACAGTTAACTTAGTGTATGTAAACTTCTGACCCACTGGAATTGTGATACAGTGAATTATATGTGAAATAATCTGTCTGTAAACAATTGTTGGAAAAATTACTTTTGTCATGCCCAAAGTAGATGTCCTAACCGCCTTGACAAAACTATAGTTTGTTAACAAGAGTGGTTGAAAAGCAAGTTTTAATGACTCCAACCTAAGTGTATATAAACTTCTGACTTCATCTGTATATAGGACATAATACATCATTTACTACAGTTTGAGCTGAAACAGAACCACAAGAAGCTTTTCCAACACCTTGCATCGATACCGTAAACAGATAGAAAAATAATGTCTCTGCTTGAAAACCTGTCTTCCTGTCCAGGCATCATCAGACTTCCCATTAAGGAGGTACAATTACAGTGAGAGAGAAAAAAAGGATAATTGAAAAATAAAATTGAGCTCACAAACAAATAGACAGTGTTCAATGAGGAAGATAGCATCTTCAACCATTTTCATTCATGTGAGGTTGATTACTTAATTTTAACATGAAATTGCATTACATGTGTTCATTTGAATAATAATTAACTTTATTCTCTGCAATGTAGAAATAACTATCTTCATAAGGGTGTGGATTAATCTAATGGTGTGCTAATGGACTGTTAAATTAATCTTTACTCTATTGTAATTTATGATAATTTCTTCCCCTCACCTACACGACTCCTACACACATCCAGTGACACGAATGACATTTGCTGCAGTCTTCTGCATTGACTAGCTGTTGACAGTATGGAGAGGGATCCCGTTTTTGGCGCTTTGAAGTTCGTGACCCGGGGAGTACTGAGATTCTTTAAAAAATCTGCTGCAGGAGGCAAAGACAGTTCCATCGCTGCTTTCATATGCCCCAGAAAGCAGAAGACAAAGTACTTCAGAATTCTGCCCTCATTAACAAAGACTGCAGTCCTCAAATCAAATTCCAATGCGGTCATTAAAAACCAGTTAGAATAGGAGTTGCTTTAATAGGTATTGCATAAACCCTTAAACAGTTCAACCAGTTCCTCTAATTTCTGACCGGTAATTTGATATTTGTCGTGCATTGTCATCAAACTGATCCACACATAGATGAAAAACAGGGAGATGTTAGCTACATATTATGTAAATTAGTAAACTGTTTGCTGAGCTAACCACATGAAAAAAATACTATAGTATACTATGGTATTAATATTACAGTATTTACTGTAGTGTTTTTGCAGACTTTGCTGAAGTTTTAACTTTAGTATAATGTATTTTTTAGAGTAAACTATAGTATAACTATTGTAGTAAAATAACTGTACTATATATAGTACACTATAGGAATTAATGTATTTGTTTTTGCGGATTGTAGTATACTTTAGTATTTATTGTAGTGTTTTTGAGGACCTTATTGTAGTGATTTTCTTTTGTGGAGGCTTTCTCCTTGAGGAAACCTACTGGAAGAATACACAAATATAAACATTTCCATAACCTGCAGGTGGTTAGGACTGGGGTCTACACATGACCGAGGGATACTTCAGTATGTAGTATAGTATAGTGAGTACTGTAGTATTCTATAGAAAACTGTAGTATTTTTTATGTAACAGGGGTCAGTGTGCTAGTAACAGATTAGCTTCCTCCACTGTCCCATACACGTGTGTTGTGAGGCAGAGGAACCAGTGATCCTCTGCCTCACAACACACGTGACCTTCCTCCTTGACAACTTACCAACGGTTTGACCCACCCGAGCTTCTACTGAGTCCCGACAGCCAAATGTTCTGGTTTTCAGGGGAAATGGAAAGACAGCCCATTACACAAAGTCTGCTTTTGGACGTTAGATGTTACAAAGGCGACACCATCTTAATCCCTCCTCCACATTTACTGGATTGGTTGAACAGTGTAGAAGTGTTTGTCAAGAGCAATATGTAGGGGATATAGTTTCAGGCATTTATTTTATGCCATTAAGTTAGGCACCGATTGGATGGCTCCATCCTCAACACTTCAAACTAGCTGTTGAGTGAGCTTACAGCACATTCTTAACTTTGTTACACTAAAATAATTTATTAAGCATTTCAATAATTGGGTTTACTACCCCCTGGTTCCGCAGTATAGGTTACATATGCACATAATACAGATTGTGCTACTGTGATTCATCAGATAATGGCATACAGGCTGTGATTTTGTGTTCTCAATTTTAATTGACACAGATCCCCCTTTTACCTCACAGGAAATGTACTTGTAAGGAAATTAAATCAAATCGTGAGGATGAAAACCCTTGTCATCAGCGTTTCATATTGATCACCATTTCAGTCAGAGATTGAATCACACATTTGACTAATCACGTTGGAATTATAGCTATCTAAAATTCTCAGATACTTTCCTAGTTCTGAAACAGTCAGCTATGCAACAACATATAGAAATATACACTGTTGTCAGTTTATTAGGTACACCCAACTAGTACCAGGTTGGACCTCCTGTAGCCTCCAGAAAATAATGCATTCTTTGGGTCATTAAAAAAATTGCCCAGTTGGTATCAAGAGACCTAACGTGTGCCAGGAAACCTTCACCACTCATTACACCACCGCCACCAGCCTGCACCATTGACACCAGGCAGGATGGAGCCATGGACTCATTCTGCTCACGCCAAATTCTGACTCTGCCATAAGCATGACTCAACAGGAACCTGGATTTGTCGGACCAGACAATGTTTTTCCAATCCTCAATTGTCCAGTGTTGGTGATAACGTGCCCACTGGAGCCGCTGCTTCTTGTTTTTGCTGATAGGAGTGAAGACACGGTGTGGTCGTCTGCTGCAATGGCCCATAGGTGACAAGGACTGATGACTTGTGCGTTCTGAGATGCCGTTCTGCACACTGTTGTACTATGCCATTATTTGCCTCTTTGTGGCCCACCTGTTACCCTGTACGATTCTTGCCATTTTCCTTCGATGCTTGGGGTCATTGTTCTGTTTAAACGTATAATCTTCATCCCAGTCAAAGATCGTTTGCACTCTGAAGCAGGTTCTCATCAAGGATTTTCATGTATTCGGCTCCATCCATTGTTCCCTCTATCCTTAACAGTCTCCCAGCCCCTGCCACTGAATAGCAACCTCATAGCAGGATGCTGCCACCGCCCTGCTTCACAGTAGGAAGATGAATGGAGATGGATGATAAGCTGTGCCTGGTTTTCCCAAGACATAGCACTTTGCATTAAGACCAAAGAGTTACATTTTTGTCTCAGCAGACCACAGAATCTTTTGCCTTTTTCTCATGTGCTTCCATCTGGCAGCTCTCGCATGAAGCAAAGATTGGTAAAGTGCTGTAGAGACGGTTGTCCTTCTGGCAGGTTCTCCCATCTCAGCCAAGGAACTCTGTAGTTCTGTCAGAGTGGTTATCGGGTTCTTGGTCACCTCCCTGACCAAGGTCCTTCATTTTGGTCGGACGACCAGCTCTATGAATGGGCTGGGTAGTTCCATATTTTTCCATTTCCCAATGATGGAGACCACTGTGCTCTCTCACTGTGCTCTTGAAACACTTTAGAAATGGTTTAATACCCTTCCCCAGATCCATGCCTCATCACAATTATATACTGGAGATCTACAGACAGTTCCTTAGACTTCATGGTATAGTTTATGCTCTGACATGCACTGTCGACTGTGGGACCTTATAGACAGGTGTGTTTCTTTCTAAATCATGTACAACCAATTGAATTGGCCACAGGCGGACTCCAATCAAAATTAGGTGACAACTCAAGGATGATCAAAGGAAATTGGATGCACCTGACGTCAAATTGGAGTGTCATAGCAAAAGGGGTGTGAATACTTACAGTACCAGTCAAAAGTTTGGACACATCTACTCATTCAAGGGTTTTTCTTTATTTTACTATTTTCAACATTGTAGAATAATAGTGAAGGTATCAACACTATGAAATAACATATACAGTGGCAAGAAAAAGTAAGTGAACCCTTTGGAAATACCTTGGTCATCAAATTTGATCTGATCTTCATCTAGGTCACGACAATAGACAAACACAGTCTGCTTAAAACTAATAACACACAAACAATTACACGTTTTCATGTCTTTATTGTACACACCGTGTCAACATTCAAAGTGCATGGTGGGAAAAGTTTGTGAACCCTTTGATTTAATAACTGGTTGACCCTCCTTTGGCGCCAATAACCTCAACCAAATGTTTTCTGTAGTTGCGGATCAGACCTGCACAACGGTCAGGAGGCATTTTGGACCATTCCTCTTTACAAAACTGTTTCAGTTCAGCAATATTCTTGGGATGTCTGGTGTGAGCTGCTCGATGTCATGCCACAGCATGTCAATCGGGTTGAGGTCAGGACTCTGACTGGGCCACTCCAGAAGGGGTATTTTCTTCTGTTGAAGCCATTCTGTTGATTTACTTCTGTGTTTTGGGTTGTTGTCCTGTTGCATCACCCAACTTCTGTTGAGCTTCAATTGGCAGACAGATAGCCTAACATTCTCCTGCAAAATATCTTGATACGTTTGGGAATTCATTTTTCCATCGATAATAGCAAGCTGTCCAGGCCCTGAGGCAGCAAAGCAGCCCCAAACCATGATGCTCCCTCCACCATACATTTCAGTTGGGATGAGGTTTTGATGTTGGAGTGCTGTGCCTTTTTTTCTCCACACATAGTGTTGTGTGTTGTCATAGCAGAATCAGAATTAGTTAGGTAACATTGATAAATAAGATGTTTATCAATTTTCATAAATATGCTTATGTGGAAAAATTTTTGGGGCCCAGAGAGGGGAGAGGTCAGGATTGTCTTCATATGTGGGTGTATCTGTTAAAATATGTGAAGGGCTCCACAAGGTCTGTACACCAGTCACTCCCTACTTTTCCCATTGGGGGGAGGAGTATGGCAGTGTTTGGAACCATTGTATGTCCCCTCTGATGTCGAAACTTGTCTTTCGTAGTATATGACCTAGAGGCTCACTCCTCTCCGTGAGCTTGTCCAGGAGTGGTTGTATGAGAGATAGGAATATCTAGAATTGACAATTGATATATGCCATTGGATGAGGTAATGTTTTGGTAATAGGAAGTACCAAGAACGAGAAGTAGAACCTCGTCTAAGAGAGCAAACTGAACAATAATTTATAGCTAATGCTCTCTGGCTATGGGATACTCCTCTCTCAAGTAAAAGTCTTCCTTTGAGCAGTTTTCCTAAGACCTGTGGTTCATCATTGTGAGTTGAGAGGGGTGGATCTTTGCTATCTTTGCTCAGTTACCATTATGTTGACACTCTCAGAATTAATTTATCGACACTGAATTGATCTGAGAGTCAAAGGGCTATGGTGAAGCTCATATTATTAAAATATGAAGTTTAAAGTATAACTCTGACTTGTGTGTGGTTTGTAAACTCTCCTTTCACTTAGGAATATAGGAAATTACCACGACAGTGTTCACTTCCAAAAAAACTCAACTGTAGTGCCATCTTTCTTTTGTAAGTCTTAAGCTGACACTCTAGAATTGTTCTTAACCTCATTGAACATTCTGCGCTGTGCTCTTGCAGTCATCTTTGCAGGACGGCCACTCCTAGGGAGAGTAGCAACAGTGCTGAACTTTCTACATTTATAGACAATTTGTCTTACCGTGGACTGATATACATCAAGGCTTTTAGAGATACTTTTGTAACCCTTTCCAGTCAACAATTCTCAATCTTAGGTCTACTGAGATGTATTTTCTTCAAGGCATGGTTCACATCAGGTAATTCTTCTTGTGAATAGCAAACTCAAAATTTGTGAGTGTTTTTTAGAGGGTAAGGCAGCTCTAACCAACATCTCCAATCTCGTCTCACTGATTGGACCCCAGGTTAGCTGACTCAAATGAGCTTTTGGAGAAGTAATTTTTTTAATGTGTTTGAGGCAATCAGTTGTGTTGTGACAAGGTAGGGGTGGTATACAGAATATAGCCTTATTTGGTAAAAGACCCAATTCCATATTATGGCAAGATCTGCTCAAATAAGCTAAGAGAAACGACAGTTCATCATTACTTTAAGACAAGAAGACATGTCAATGCACAAAATTTCAAAAACTTTAAAAGTTTCTTCAAGTGCAGTCAAAAAAATATAAGTTCATTACTAGCCTCAGAAATAACAGCCCAAATAAATGCATCACAGAGTTCAAGTAACAGACATCTCAACATCAACTGTTCAGAGGAGACTGCATGGATCAGGCCTTCATGGTCGAATTGCTGCAAAGAAACCACAAATAAAGGACATCAATAATAAGAAGAGACTTGCTTGAGCCAAGAAACACGAGCAATGGACATTAGACCGGCGGAAATTTGTCCTTTGTTCTGATGAGTCCAAATTTGAGATTTTTGGTTCCAACCGCTGTGTCTTTGTGAGAAGCAGAGTAGGTGAACAGATGATCCCCCTCAAGCCGATACCACAACGGCTCTAAAAGAACTCCACTGGACTTTATTTAAACTGGAAACCATATATCCTGAGGCCGTATTTATTGTACCTAGGGATTTTAACAAAGTAAATGTGCGGAAAAGCTACCGAAGTTCTATCAACAGATTGACTGCAGTACTTGCACTGCTACAACACTTGACCACTGCTACTCCAACTTCTGGGATGCCTACAATTTATCAGGAAGTGTATAAGAGATGTTGTACCCACTGTGACTATTAAAACCTACCCTAACCAGAAACCGTGGATAGATGGCAGCATTCGCGCAAAACTGAAAGCGGGAATGACGACATTTAACCATGGCAAGGTGACTGGGAATATGGCCGAATACAAACAGTGTAGTTATTCCTTCCATAAGACAATAAAACAGGCAAAACGTCAGTATAGAAAGAATGTGGAGTCGCAATTCAATGGCTCAGACACGAGATGTATGTGGCAGAGTCTACAGAAAATCATGGACTACAAAGTGAAAACCAGTCACGTCGCGGACACCGACGTCTTGCTTCTGGCCAAATTAAACACATTTTTTGTGCACTTTGAGGATAACACAGTGCGACCAACGTGGCCCACACCAAGGACTGTGGGATCTCCTTGGCCGCCGTAAGACATTTAAGTGCGTTAATCCTCGCAAGGCTGCCGGCTCAGACGGCATCCCTAGCCGCATCCTCAGAGCATGCGAAGACCAGCTGGCTGGAGTATTAACGGACATATTCAATCTCTCCCTATCCCAGTCTGCTGTCCCCACATGCTTCAAGATGGCCACCATTGTTCCTGTACCCAAGAAAGCAAAGGTAACTGAACTAAATGACTATTGCCCCGTAGCACTCACTTCTGTCATCATGAAGTGCTTTGAGAGACTAGTCAAGGATCATATCACCTGTACCTTACCTGACACCCTAGACCCTCTTCAATTTGCTTACCACCCCAATAGCTCCACAGACAATGCAATCGCCATCGCCCTGCACACTGCCCTATCCCATCTGGACAAGAGGAATACCAATTTCAGGAAACAGCAGAGGGTGCACCCCACTATCCACATCGACGGGACCGCAGTGGAGAAGGTGGAAAGCTTCAAGTTCCTCATACACATCACTGACAAACTGAAATGGTCCACCCACACAGACAGTGTGGTGATGAAGGCGCAACAGCGCCTTAGGAGGCTGAAGAAATGTGACTTGGCACCTAAAACCCTCACAAACTTTTACAGATGCACAATTTAGAGCATCCTGTCAGGCTGGATCACCGCCTGGTACGGCAACTGCATTGCCTGCAACCACAGTCATTCTCTAGAGGGTGGTGCTGTCTGTCCAACACATCAAACTACCTTCCCTCCAGTACACCTACAGCACCAAATGTCACAGGAATGCCAGAAAGATCATCAAGGATAACAACCACCCGAGCCACTGCCTGTTCACCCCGCTATCATCCAGAAGGCGAGGTCAGAACAGGTGCATCTCAAGAACATTCACAATAACCTCAGCTAAACACGTGTATGTGACCAATAACATTTTATTTTATTTTGATGTGTGGTAGCCACCGTGATCATGGAAGAGGAGGTGTGATGATGTGGGGGTGCTTTGCTGGTGACACTGTCTGTGATTTATTTAGAATTTAAGGCACACTTAACCAGCATGGTTAAGCATTCTGCATCAATACGCCATCCCATTTGGTTTGCGCTTAGTGGTACTATACTTAGTGGTACTACTTGTTTTTCAACAGGATAATGACCCACACCTCCAAGCCGTGTAATGGCTATTTGCCCAAGGAGGAGAGTGATGGAGTGCTGCATCAGATGACCTGGCCTCCACAATCACCGACCTCAGAGTGAAGGAAAGGAACTCCTTCAAGACTGTTGGGAAAGCATTCCAGGTGAAGCTAGTTGAGAGAATGCAACAAGAGTGTGCAAAGCTGTCATCAAGGCAAAGGGTGGCTACTATGAAGAATCTCAAATTATAAAATATATTTTGATTTGTTTAACACTTTTTTGGTTGCTACATGATTCCATATGTGTTATAGTTTTGATGTCTTCACTATTATTCTACAATGTAGAAAATAGTCAAAATAAAGAAAAACACTTGAGTAGGTGTGTCCAAACTTTTGAATGGTACTGTATGTAAATTTGTTATTTCTGTATTTAATTTTCAATACATTTGCAAAAAATTATTTAAACATGTTTTCACTTAGTCATTATAGGGTATTGTGTAGATGGGTGAGAAAAAAATATTTAATCCATTTTGAATTCAGGCTGTAACAACAAAATGTGGAATAAGTCAAAGGGTATGAATACTTTCTGAAGGCACTATATCTATGTTACAAGATTGAAACAATTGTTAATCCTAGCCCCACTGAAAGTGGTGAGGGAGCTAACTATTGAGAGACGTCAGGGGTTGAATGAAACAATAAGGAAGGGTAGCTGAAAATGTATTGATGTTTGAGCCATGCCATATCAACACAGGGTCTTCCACATTCTCATCATATGGTCATAGACATAGTAGGCCTAATTACTTTCTCTCCAAATTAGTTTCTGCATTTCTGATTAATTTATTTGATATCAGACTACAACTTGAAATTGAGTCCAGTACTTAGGAAATTAGACTCTTTGTATGATGACATTGGAATTAACAGTGTTTGAGTCACTAAAACCAACAGCAAACTAGAATATGTTTCATCTAAAGAGGAAGAACCGTATAAAGGGTTTCTTTTTCAGGCAGTTAGAGAAGAAATGGTACAGTATGAACTGAGGATAAGTCAAGCTCCGTTTGATCTAAAAATGAATGACCTCTTGCCTCCGTTCTTCAGGCATCCACCAGAAGTAAAATGCAAGGTGTGCAACATTTTCAGTATATGCAAATTGCTTCTTTATTTGTCATTTCTAAGTAGCTCACGATTTTGTTATGACCAATCAAGCAAGATGACAGACATTTCAGTTCAAAGGCTATGATACACACGAGGAATTGTGTAAAAGTATTACTTAATGTAATCAAGTTAGTATGACTACTGATTCTGTTTAAGTTACCACTCATGTTAATTTTGTGACCTAGACGGTTATGTTTTACATTCAACTTTGTTAACTACTGTAACCCAAGGCTAGTGTATTAGCGATGTTCAAATGTTTTTGCAGTTTTATTTGTGGCAGTTCTATAAGACAAAAATGTGGCTACAGATGCCTATGCCTGCATGCACCAACCTAAAGAAGAGGCTGTATCACTCCTTAATTTGCATTGTTCTGAACTGCAACTGCTAGCATCGTTTGGCATTAAAGCGAAAGGCTATTATTAGCAGTTAACTCTTGGGTAAGAGGAACCCCTACTTTTAAAAAGAACCTAATGGTGTGAATAAAAGCCCTAATTGAAAACATTAGCTTAAGGTCTTTTGTTTGGTGTTTTGCTCATGTGCCATAATTAACAAGATGTTAGTTGTAGGCAAGCAGTCCTCAGGCAAACTAATGGGAAAAAAGCTGTTTCAGCGTTCCCATTTAACGCAGTTTAGGCTGAACAAATAAATGTGCTACACGTGGAGACATTTGTCCATTGTGAAAAACACAACCACTGTTTTCTAAATCTTTGAAACAGGATTTTCCCGAATTTGCACCCTCTACTCAAAGAGCATAACATACTGTAGGTCACCTGCAGAAACTCAGTAGCTTGCTAAAGGAGGACTACAGTAGCCTACTGATGGTAAATTACTTTAATGTCACTCACATAATCCATTAAACTATGATGGTCTGATGGGGGTCCCTACAAGGTTGGAGAAAGGCTAACAGTAATGAGTTGTGCGGTTTCAGAAACAGACACACCAGCACAAGTGCGGTTTCAGACACACCAGCACAAGAGTACAGCTCTCCTGTGATCATCATTTACTCTGGCCTGCTCTGCAGATCCATTAATTAGGTCTGCTGAGCTCCTGTGTCACCTACCATCCCTCACAAGTGGCTGAGAGGGGATTAGCATGCTAGCGTATTAGCCTAATAAGCACCATATGTGGGATGTTTTTTGGCATTGAGAAGTAGCTTTATTTATATGTATTCCTTATTTTACCAGCTGAGTTGACTGATAATACTTTCATTTACAGCAACGACCTTGGGAAAGTTACAAAATATAGTGAAAATACATAGTTAACCTACGTATAAAATATATAAGCAAGCAAAAAACATAAATAAAACAAAAAGAAACAAGATCAAGTATAGAATCATCAGAAATAAACACATTCTTCCTTAAGGTCCTCACTAGGGATGCAAGGGTACAGTGGTCCCACGGTTCGGTAGGTATCACGGTTTGTGGGCCGCGGTAAAGGTACAGTTTCAGTATCTTTATATTTAAGAAAAAAATAAAAACACCACCCTTTAAACAATTAAGGCTTTATTTTGCCTATAGATAAATAAAACGTCCCATTCAGAAAAATGGCAGCATGACTGACTAGGCCTGGTTTCTGTCTCTACTGTATGAAATAAATCAAGGGTAGAAAAACATTAAAATCACAAGTGCTTCTTAGCTTTGACAACCTGTATCTCTTCATCTCCCAATCCAGTACATTGTGAGCTGTCACAGTGAGGTAGCTAAGAGTTGCTCTGGAGGTCCAACTACCAGTGGAGAGAGCTAGATAGTGTCTGTGTCAATTTGTTTTCAGTTTATCTCCGTGATGTTTCATAGAGTTTGGAAATTACTATGCTGCTTAAATGTGTGCGGGAGGGGACATTGTAACATGGTTAAATTTCTTTCATCAGGTGATGCGCTCCCGAGTCAGTAACCACTGCAAATCTTTGGCTATGAATACTCCCACTTCTTTCGTTATTTCTTTATGTTTTTCTGAATTTGTCGCAAATTGTTGTTGGAAGGCAGCAGCGAGAGATTGTTGTGTTTTCGCTAACGAGTGGACTCTCCTTGCTCCAGCTCCACCTGCAAGTGATACAGCCAGATGATGGCGACATAAATGACACATCACGTAGAAGTGTTTCCACTCGAGTAACCGACAGTGGCAAAGCAATGCTTGCAGAGTGTACTTTGTTTGTTTACGGTCTTCTTACCCTCGTCATCGTATTGAACGCTGAATCCAAAATGTTCCCACAAGGCGGATTTGAAAGAAAGGCGAAAGAGGTCAGTGCCTCCTCAAATTTGCTTCTCTCTGTCTTGCTATTGCTCGTTATTGTCATGTTGGAGCTGAAAGAATATTTGTTTTTAGTTTCCCCTCTCTTCATGGGGCCCCTTTAGGGAGGTTTCCTACTGAGATGTCATTGCAAATCGTCCATGGGTTGTTTAACACAAAAGGTAAGGGGAGTGGGGTTGCAGTCACTGCGGTTGCCACATTTTGAGACATTGCTGTGGAGTAAAGTTTGTCAGCCCTCAGGAGCCCCCTAACGGCCACAAGCGCGTCTGGATCTGTGGATCTAAATGTACAACGTGCCTGTAGCAAGTTTTGGAAATTGTAGGAAAATGAAATGTAATTCTGCTGTTCACATCTGCGTATCGAACTGTAGGGGGCGTACCGAAGGTTCAATAACATAGTGTGTACTGTTGCATCCTTAGTCCTTACACACCCATCTGAACTGCTTCAGTGTCACCTAAACCGTCCCACAAGCAAAGTGCAAAATAACTAAAGGCAGATCTATCGAACTGTTTCGAGATCAAAAGGGATCTCCAGAAGTAGCCATCCCAGAGACCGTGTCTAATAGACTGTAAACTCAGCAAAAAAATAAACATCCTCTCACTGTCAACTGTGTTGATTTTCAGCAAACTTAGCATGTTTGTATGAACATAAGATTCAACAACTGAGACATAAACTGAACAAGCTCCACAGATCTCTTTCCAGAGTACAGGCCTCGATGTAATGCTCTTTCCTTCAATGATAAACGCGAATCCGATCATCACCCCTGGTGAGACAAAACCGCTACTCGTCAGTGAAGAGCACTTTTAGCCAATTCTGTCTGGTCCAGCGATGGTGGGCTTGTACCTATGATGTTGGTGCCGGTGATGTCTGGTGAGGACCTGCCTTATAACAGGCCTACAAGCCCTCAGTCCAACCTCTCTGAGCCTATTGCGGACAGTCTGAGCACTGATGGAGGGATTGTGCGTTCCTGGTGTAACTCGGGCAGTTGTTGTTGCCATCCTGTACCTGTCCCGCAGGTGTGATGTTCAGATGTACCGATCCGGTGCAGGTGTTGTTACACATGGTCTGCTACTGCGAGGACGATCAGCTGTCCATCCTGTCTCCCTGTAGCACTGTCTTAGGCGTCTCACAGTACGGACATTGCAATTTATTGCGCTAGCCACATCTGCAGTCCTCATGAACAAGGACCCTGGCTATCTTTCTTTTGGTGTTTTTCAGAGTCAGTAGGCCTCTTTAGTGTCCTAAGTTTTCATAACTGTGACCTTAATTGCCTACTGTCTGTAAGCTGTTAGTGTCTTAATGACCGTTCCACAGCTGCATGTTCATGAATTGTTTGTGGTTCATTGAATAAGACTGGGAAACAGTGTTTAAATCCTTTACAATGAAGATCTGTGAAACAGTGTTTAAATCCTTTACAATGAAGATCTGGGAAGTAATTATCTTTGAACGACAGGGTCCTGAAAAAGGGACGTTTCTTTGTTTGCTGAGTTTAGCATGCTATTTGAGCTGGTCAGTATGTGTTGGTAAGAGAAGTTAGGTACGGTGGTAGTTTATGGAAGAGGACTTTATTAACAATTGATCTACGGTGTTTGCTGAAACTATAGCCCGTAATACATTTATTTAAAAACATTTAATTAACTATGCAAGTTCAAATTAACTATGCAAGAACAAATTCTTATTTACAATGACAGCCTCCCCCTGAAGACACTGTGCCAATTGTGCACCGCCCCAATCACGGCCAGATGTGATACAGCCTGGATTCGAACCAGGGACTGTAGCGACACCTCTTGTTATGAGATGCAGTGCCTTAGACCGCTGCGCCACTTGGGAGCCCCCCCAAAAAGCATAATGCACTTTGATAAACTGCATCCAGTGGCTTCAATACAGTGGCAGCTGCATTGACTATATACTGTATATATATTGATGATATCGCTATAATCGTAGACTAGAATGAATGTCGACTGAATTATTTATTTTCTGTTATTTAACAAAAGGCATGACCTATTCCTATAAAATATGCACATTTAATTTCTTAACTTCTAACCAAACTCAACATGCTTTTTGAAGGAAATCCTTAATCCAACTGCCTAGATATTTATAAGCGGGGACAAGGTCAATGAAGGCACCATCCTATGTATAAATAAATCAGATACATTTTTACATGATTTGGAAAATAACATATACTTGGTTTTACCTGCATTAACTACCAGTTTCAGTTTAACAAAGGCTTTTTGGAATACAATAAAGGAAGATTGAAGCTCCGAACTAGCCTGGTCAGACTGTTTTTATTTTAATTTTATTTTACAGATTAATAATATTGGTTTATGGGAATAGTCAAAAGAAACAGACATTGGAATTGATCCCCGTGGGACACTTTGTTTTGTCCAGAAAAATCAGGTTTTAATCCTTTTCAAACCAGCTACATGCAGGCTGGTTCAGGATGAAAGTCACTGAATAAGTAATGAGTGATCCACAGTGTCAAAGACAGGCCAAAAAAAAGAGCTCCACAGTATTCTTCCTATTCATATAATTAATTAAATTTAAAACTATAGAAGTAGCATAAATAGTGCTATGACCAGGTCTGAAAATCAACTGATGATCATTTAGAATACATTTCATAGTTAAAAAGCATCTAAGTTGAATATTTTGCAAAGTTTCTAAGATTTTAACGGGGCAATTTTAAATTAATTTAAATGAAATGATTAGTCACACAGGTCGCCATCTTCATGAAGTGGGAGTATATGGGCCAACATAATGTCACAAAGCATGAAGCCAGTTAACTTATTTCCGAGTTAGTCAGATATTAGTTTAGATAGACTTGAAATTGGCATGTGAGCTAACTAGCTAACAAGCTACCAGCTACAGTTGAAGTCAGAAGTTTACATACACTTATGTTGGAGTCATTAAACTCGTTTTTCAACCACTCCACAAACTTCTTGTTAAGAAACTATAGTTTTGGCAAGTCGGTTAGGAAATCTACTTTGTGCATGATAAGTAATTTTTCCAACAATTGTTTACAGACAGATTCATTCGCTGTATCACAATTCCCAGTGGGTCAGAGGTTTACGTACATTAAGTTGAAACAATACTGACTGAGGAAAGAACCTAAGAGAGTGTCAGATATAGGGGAGGTAATAAGTGAGGTAATTGAGTCCAGGTGTGCCTGATGACATGCAGGGGTGCGTAATGATGGATCCCAGGACCAGTGGTTAATATACCGGTGACGTCAAATGACGGAGGGGAGGAGTGGAAGTAGATGTGACAGTACCCCCCCCACCCCCTCCAAAAAAAACACCGGCCAGAGGGATGGCCGCGAAGGTGGAAATCACGGATGATGTTGGAATCCAGAATGTCCTCCACCAGAAACCAACACCGCTGCTCTAGGCCATACCCCTCCCAGCCCACCAGATACTGGAGCCGACCCCCACGACATACAGTGTCCAATAGAAATCTGACAGCATAGGCCGGACCCCTCCTGGAGGGGTGTTGTGGGGGAAAACATCAGGTGGGGGACCATGAACCACCGGCCTGAGAAGGGAGATATGAACGGCCCTACAAATGGGGGCTCAGCTTCTTGCAGGGCAGGCGAAGTGGGAGGTTCCTGGTAGAAAGCCAGACACGATCCCCAGGGTGGTACACGTGGGTCTCACTGCGGTGACAGTCTGCCTGCTCTTTTTGATGGTGGATGGCACACTGGAGTCTCACGTCAGCGTCGCTCCACACTTCTGCTCGCTCAACAGCAGGAGTTTCCGTCTGGCCTAGGGTCCACAGAGCCAGGGCCAGTTGAAAACACAGAACGCTGGAAGGGGGTCAATTCGTTGGAAGAGTGACGTAGCGAGTTCTGGGCGTACGTTCTCCATAAAGGCTCCCAATACCCGTGATGTGAATTGAGGGCCACAGTCGGAGACGATGTCCTCCGGAAGGCCATAATGCCGGAAGACCTGCTGGAATAGTGCCTCAGAACCTGTTGAGCAGTAGCGAGACCAGAAGTTGACGTAATGAGTGACATCCTGCGCCAAGATGGGCCACCAGTACTTCTCAGAGATGGATTGGGTAGTGTGAGAAATACCTGGATGTCCAGTGACGAAAGCTGTGTGTGCCCAGGTCAGCAGCTGATCCCTTATCCTCGTGGGAATGTAGATGCACTCAGGAGGACAGTTAGTGGGTGCGGGCTCCCTCTCCAGAGCCTGGCGAATGGCCACATCTACATCCCAGACCACAGGAGCTATGACTTGGGAGGATGAGAATATAGGTGCATTCTGGACAGGACCGTCTTCCGAATCGTAGAGACAGGACATTGGCATTGGCGTTTTTTGAACCTGGGCGATAGGTCAGCGTGAAGTCAAACCTTGTGAAGAGAAGGGCCAACCTTGCTTTGTGCAGATTCTGCCTCCTTGAGGTCCGCATGTATTCCAGGCTCCAATGGTCGGTGAGGAATGGTTCCTTGGTGCCCTCCAGCCAGTGTCTCCACTCCCCTAATGCCAACTTCACCTCCAGGAGCTCTCGATTGTCGACGTCATAATTCCTCTCTGTAGGGGCACGTTTCTTAGAGTAATATGCACATGGATACAATTTCTGTGGATTACCCTGCCGTTGAGACAGAACTGCCCCACACCCACCTCTGAAGTGTCCACCTCTAGCACAAAAGGAGATAATGGGATCTGGGTGTTTGAGCAATGGGGATGAGGGGAAACGTCCCTTGAGTAGAGAAAAGGCCGCATCAGCTGCTGGGCTCCACACCAACCTACAGGGACCACCCTTGAGGTGAGAGGGGTGGCGAATGAGCTGAAGTTCCTGATGAAAAGGCGGTAGAAATTGGCAAACGCCAAAAAACGTTGTAACTCCTTTATGGTGGTTGGTAATGCCCATGACCTGACCGCATCTACCTTCTTGGTCATCCATCCTCACTCCCTGTGGGCTGATTTGGTAGCCTAAGAAGGAGACCGCCTTCTGATGAAACTGGCACTTCTCAGTCTTGACAAACAGGTGGTTGGTTAGCCAGGAGGCATTCCAGGACTGCTCGAACATCTGTGATGTGGTCCTCCAGCGTAGCCGAGTAGACCAGAATGTTATCGATATACACGACCACCTGGCGTCCGAGCATGTCCCTGAACACCTCGTTAACAAATGCCTGGAACACTGACAGAGCATTGGCTAAACCAAATGGCATCACCAAGTACTCGTAGAGACCAGACATTGTGCTAAACGCAGTCTTCCATTCATCCCCCTCCCAGATGCGAATGAGATTGTATACACTCCGCAGGTCCAGTTTGGCAAAGAACTGGACTGCCACCACCAACGGGAGAGGGTAACGATACCTTGTGGTGATTTCATTGAGTCCTCTGTAATCTATACATGGACGTAACCCTCCATCCTTCTTGGCCACAAAGAAACCAGCAGGATAAGTGGCTGTGCGGATGAAACCTTGTTGGAGCACCTCTTGGATGTAATCCTTCATGGCCTGGGTCTCAGCCACCAACAGAGGGTAGATGGCACAGTCCCAGGGGCGATGAGGAGAAAGACAGGTGGCATGGGTCTTGGAGAATACCTCCAGCAGGTCCTGGTAAACTTCTGAGATGTTGAGCTGAAGGGCAACCATAAGGACTCTCAACCGACGTGGAACCACAGGGGATGGGGAAGCAGGTCCTCTGGCATTCAGGTGACTAGTCAGGTGACTAGTCCTGATGAATGGACTCCACGGTGAGGGTGAGTGATGTAATGGTTCCGGATCCTAATAGCTGACTATCTAGGGCTTGAACCAGGAAAGGAGAGGAGAGTGGGTATGAGATGTTAAGAGAGGAGGAAATGGTCTGGTCAATAAAGTTCCCCACGGCACCGGAATCCACTAACGCTGTAGACAGTACTTGAGAGACAGTCAACTAGTGTGATGGACACCTAAAAGTGTTTAGCGGAAAGTGATGAAGATGGAACTCACTCCTGCCCCAGGAGGTGGAAGATCACATGACCATCCCTCTCCTCTTGTGGATACCGGATTAGGAAGTGCCGGACACCGTTGGAGCCCTCCTTGACCACAATACAGACAGAGCCCCAGCTGTCTCCGTCTGCATTGCTCCGCCGTTGGAAGGTGTGTGACCCCTACCTTCAGGCTCTGATCCAGTGTTCACTGAGGGATGGAAAGAAGTGATGAGTACCGAATGAGGTTATCCAGATAGATTCCCATTGCAATGAGTGCGTCCAAGGAGAGGTTGTCGTCTTGACAGGCCAGTTCCTTCTGGCTCTCCTCGTGCAGACCTCTTCAGAATAACGTATGGGCAGTCTCATTCCATCCACTGGATGATGCTACTGTCCAAAAGGTGAGCGTGTGCTCGTCAGCCGTCTGGTCACCCTGCTGTAATTGAAGCAAGCGCTCAACCCCCTCTCTGCCCTCCTGGGTATGATCGAAGAGACACTTGAACAGAGCCATGAACCCCTCATATGAATCTAGCTCCTCTCCTCTCTTCCAAACGGCCGTGGCCCATTCCAACACCTTCCCAGTTAGCAGAGAAATATCCGTGGCAACCTTGAACCTCTCTGTGGTGGGGGCTCCCATGGGGTACAGTCATATTTATCCTGGGAGGGACAAACTGGCATCTCTGACCTGAGCGGGTTGCTGAACGGGCTGTTGTGCTGGCTCGCTGGGTCTACTGGCTGTAGAGTATCCTCCGCTAGTTGACCATAACACTGCCCGGGCATGTTCGAGAAGATGCACACTGCGAAGAGCCTCTTCTATAGCCATCTCCAGTTGTGCCAGCTGGTCATGGTGTTGACGTAGAAGGTATCCCTACGCATTGACCATGTGGGATATATTCTGTTTTCCTGCTTCTTCCATTGTTGGAGTCAGTATTCTGCAAAGTATACGCTGGGAGTCAGAAAGCAAGTGGTGAGTTTAATCATAAACAGAACATCGAACAATATAACAAACATGAGCCACATATAGCCACAAAACACAAACAATACTGACTGAGGAAATAACCTAAGGGAGTGCCAGATATAGGAGAGGTAATAATTGAGGTAATGGAGTCCAGGTGTGCCCGATGATTAATGCCAGGTGTGCGTGAAGATGGATCCCAGGACCGGTGGTTAGTATAACGCCAGAGGGGAGGAGCGGGTGTAGACGTGACATTGAGGGGGTCTGACACTGTCTATGCTATTGGATAGAGAGCAATCACCACAGTTGTTCACCCCATGTTAGTGGGTAAGTGGACATCGTCAAATCAAAACCCATCCTTCATTTACCTGTTGGTGTTCCAAACTCCGTTTGTAGTACTATTTGACATTAGAATAACTGTTTCTGACTCGTGTTGATGCCACATAGGTAGTTTTCAAAGGGATGAATAGATTTTTAAAGGAAGTCACTCTTTAAAAGTCTACAATTCATAAGTGTCTTAGAAATATAAAACATACAGTACCAGTCAAAAGTTTGGAAACACCTACTCATTCAAGGGTTTTTCTTTATTTTTGCTATAATCTCAATGCAGAAAATTTCAAGAACTTTTAAAGTTTCTTCAAGTGCAGTCGCAAAAACTATCAAACGCTATGATGAAACTGGCTCTCATGAGGACCGCCACAGGAAAGGAAGACCCAGAGTTACCTCTGCTGTAGAGGATACGTTCATTAGAGTTAACTGCACCTCAGATTACAGCCCAAATAAATTATTCACAGAGTTCAAGTAAAAGACATCTCAACTGTTCAGAGGAGACTGTGTAAATCAAGCCTTCATGGTCAAATTGCTGCAAAGAAACCCCTACTAAAGGACACCAATATGAAGAACAGACTTGCTTGGGCCAAGAAACACGAGCAAAGGACATTAGACCGGTGGAAATCTGTCCTTTGGTCTGATGAGTTAAATTATTTTATTATTGGTTCCAACCGCCGTGTCTTTGTGAGACGCAGAGTAGGTGAACGGATGATCTTTGCATGTGTGGTTCCCACCGTGAAGCATGGAGGAGGTGGTGTGATGGTGTGGGGGAGCTTTGCTGGTGACACTGTCTGTGATTTATTTAGAATTCAAGGCACACTTAACCAGCATGGCTTCCACAGCATTCTGTAGCAATACGCCATCCCATCTGGTGTGCGCTTAGTGGTACTATCATTTGTTTTTCAACAGGACAATGACCCAACACACCTTCAGGCTGTGTAAGGGCTATTTGACCAAGAAGGAGAGTGATGGAGTGCTGCATCAGATGACCTGGCCTCCACAATCACCCGACCTCAACCCTGGTTGAGAGAATGCCAAGAGTGTGCAAAGCTGTCATCAATGCAAATGGTGGCTACTTTGAAGAATCTAAAACATAACATATATTTTGATTTGTTTAACACTTTATTGGTTACTACATGATTCCATGTGTTATTTCATAATTTTGATATCTTCAATATTATTCTACAAGAAAATAGTACAAATAAATAAAAACCCCTTGAATGAATAGGTGTATCCAAACTTTTGACTGGTACTGTATTGCTAGGTCTTTAAAGAAAGTATAAAACCACTAAAGTGCTGTATTGCCACCCCAAACTTTATGCTTCGTACTTCCTGGTCACGTGGAGATCAAATCAAATGTATTGGTTACATACACGTGTTTAGCATATGTTATTGCAGGTGTAGCGAAATGCTTGTGCTTCTAGCTCCGACAGTGCATTAATATCTAACAGTTTCACAACATATACCTAAAATACACTTACATCTAAGTAAGGAATGGATTAAGAATATATGACTCACCACCTGGATTCAGTCTTATGTAGCAACATTTGAATTTCTTGTTTCTCTGTTTTTTTATATTGGATAAAAGTAGAGACTCAGAGCTACAAAATTGTATATCATCCGCTGCATTTGAGGAAACAATGGGAAAGAAATTATGCTTTGAAAGTTGATCATCTTGTAAATTCACTTTTGAGAAAACTGTCTTTCAATGTTTTGGAACTACTATTGGTGAGCACCTCTTTGTCTACACCCATTCAGCATTGTTCACACCCTCTTAAGCCTTAGCCCCACCCATCTCTTTAAGGGTTGATCCAACCGTTCTGTACTAACTTGTCAGCTACTTCCAGACATCTAAGACAGAGAGAATAAGTCGTGTTGTTCTGAAGGCTCTGACCTCACAACTACAGTCAAGCACCCAAGGTAACTGGCTAACATTGGCTAGCTACTTCCAGACACATAATGAGAGAACACCCCACTCTGACCATTTTACTCGCCCTAGCACAGCTGGATTAGTCTTTTTTCATGTTATACAGAGCGTTGGTGACTAACTGTGCAATTGGCAACAATTTAATTATGTTTTGTTGCCGATGTTTACTGACACCGGACATATTCAAGCGATCAAAAATGCATGTTATTCTGCGCTCTGGCACACTAAGGCGAGAGTATTTTGTTAAGATATGTAGCTAGATAGCTAGCTAGGTAAACAATAAATCCTAATGCATGCCAGCTAGCTAACAGTACACCTTAACTTGAAATAAAAATACTTTGTCAAAATTAGAGTGGAGTCTTTTGTTAAGACATGTAGCTAGCTAGCTAAATTTTTTTACCATAATCTCAACTCATGACGTTACTACCCTGCATCACTCTGAAGGTAGCTAACCAACCAGGTTCTATGGCTATAAGCAAATGTGTCTGAGATATGAAGAATAAGGTCATACACATAACGTTAGCTAGTGACCCAGCCAGCCAATGTTAGCTAGCTAACAGTACACTTGAAATGAAACCACTTTCTTTCAAAATTAGAAACATGTAAAATCTGAAAATCTTACCAGTATAGATCATGGTTGGGTGCGTCTCCTGTCTGATGCCATGCATGGTTGCCTTAGTTTGACGATGTAATCCAGACTGGTGTTTTCTCCATCTCCTTAGCTATCATTTTCGAATTCCACTAATTTCAAAACAAGGTCCTCCAGAAAGTGGAGAGCATACACACAACGTTAGCTAGCGAGCCAGCCAACGTTAGCTAGCTAACAGTACACTTGACACTAGGTTTATACAGTTACTACTCAGTATATATATATTTTTAAAGCCGCATTTGACATGATTACCTAAACATACTGACCAGTTCCAATAGACAGACGCGTGCTATATGGTAGAGCAATTCAAACTCAACTCTCGGCATGTCCAGCCCACTCATTATCTCAGCCAATCATGGCTAGTGGGAAGGTTGCTCACTTTTTCTGTGGCTAAACCAACTAGGCTTGTAATTTAACAATTCTATGAGTATTTACAGATGGCATACAAGTTTGATATTTAAACGTCTTACAAGTCCATGCTAGGTAAAGCTCCACCTTATCTCAGTTCACTGGTCATGATGGCAACACCCACCCAGAGCACGTGCTCCAGCAGGTGTAGCTCACTGATCATCTCTAAAACCACACCTCATTTGGCCACCTTCCAATCGTTGAAGTTGGAGACTTTTATCTCCCTCACCAACTTTAAACATCTGATATCTGAGCAGCTAACCGATCGCTGCAGCTGTACATAGTCCATCGGTAAATAGCCCACCCAATTTACCTACCTCATCATGAAGTCCTATGAGTGTCATCTGATGAAGATAATTCAAGGTTAGTGATTCATTTAATCTCTATTTGTGCTTTTTGTGCCTCCTCTCTTTGGCTGGGAAAATGGCAGTTTTTATTGTGGTTTGGTGGTCACCTAACATAATAGTTTGTGGTGCTTTCGCCGTTAAGCCTATTTGAAATCGGACACTGTGGTGGGATTAACAACAAGACTACCTTTAAAACGGTATAAGATACATGTATATTTGAGGTATTTTAATTTAGATTTTTGATGTTTTGAATTTGGCGCCCTGCACTTTCACTGGCTGTTGTCATATCGATCCCGTTAACAGGATTTCAGCCCTAAGACGTTTTAAGGCACATGAAAGTTCACATGTTTGAGAAGGCATTTCTGGCCAAAAACACATTTTGATACAACAAATATTTCTTAAGTTCAAACAGCTCTCCTGTGAAGTCGTGACTTGCGACATACGCCTAGTTTCCTGAATCGGGTCACATATATACATATATGTAAGAGCAGCATTGGACTAACATATAGTGGCTTAGTGTAGAATACAGTATATACATTTGAGATGGGTGTTGCAATATTTATAAACAATTAAAGTGATTAAGATACCATAGAATAGTATAGAGTACAGTTTATACAAGGAGAAGACTGATCAGAGATGCAGCCAAGAGGCCCATGATCACTCTGGATGAACTGCAGAGATCTACAGCTGAGGTGGGAGACTCTGTCCATAGGACAACAATCAGTCGTATATTGCACAAATCTGGCCTTTATGGAAGAGTGGCAAGAAGAAAGCCATTTCTTAAAGAGATCCATAAAAAGTGTTGTTTAAAGTTTGCCACGAGCCACCTGGGAGACACACCAAACATGTGGAAGAAGGTGCTCTGGTCAGATGAAACCAAAATTGAACTTTTTGGCAACAATGCAAAACGTTATGTTTGGCGTAAAAGCAACACAGCTCATCACCCTGAACACACCATCCCCACTGTCAAACATGGTGGTGGCAGCATCATGGTTTGGGCCTGCTTTTCTTCAGCAGGGACAGGGAAGATGGTTAAAGTTGATGGGAAGATGGATGGAGCCAAATACAGGACCATTCTGGAAGAAAACCTGATGGAGTCTGCAAAAGACCTGAGACTGGGACGGAGATTTGTCTTCCAACAAGACAATGATCCAAAACATAAAGCAAAATCTACAATGGAATGGTTCAAAAATAAACATATCCAGGTGTTAGAATGGCCAAGTCAAAGTCCAGACCTGAATCCAATCGAGAATCTGTGGAAAGAACTGAAAACTGCTGTTCACAAATGCTCTCCATCCAACCTCATTATGCTCGAGCTGTTTTGCAAGGAGGAATGGGAAAAAATTTCAGTCTCTCGATGTGCAAAACTGATAGAGACATACCCCAAGCGACTTACAGCTGTAATCGCAGCAAAAGGTGGCGCTACAAAGTATTAATTTAAGGGGGCTGAATAATTTTGCACGCCCAATTTTTCAGTTTTTGATTTGTTAAAAAAGTTTGAAATATCCAATAAATGTCGTTCCACTTCATGATTGTGTCCCACTTGTTGTTGATTCTTCACAAAAAAATACAGTTTTATATCTTTATGTTTGAAGCCTGAAATGTGGCAAAAGTTCGCAAAGTTCAAGGGGGCCGAATACTTTCGCAAGGCACTGTATGAGATGAGTAATGCAAGATACGGAAATATTATTAAAGTGGCTAGTGTTTCATTTCCTTAAAGTGGCCAGTAATTCCTAATCTATGTTTATAGGCAGCAGCCTATGATGTGCTGGAGATGGCTGTTTAACAGTCAGCGGTGTAGTATAGAATACAATACAGTATATACATATGAGATGAGTGATGAAATATGTAAACAATTTAAAAGTGACTAAGATACCGTAGAATAGTGTGGAGTGCAGTTTATACATATGAGATAAGTAACGCTAGATACGGAAACATTATTAAAGTGGCAAGTGATCCATCTCTAAAAGTGGCCAGTGATTCCTAATCAATAGGCAGCCGACTCTGATGTGTTAGTGATGGCTTTTTAGCAGTCTGATGGCCTTGAGATAGAAGCTGTCTCTCAGTTCCAGCTTTGATGCACCTGTTCTGACCTCACATTCTGGATGATAGCGGGGTGAACAGGCAGTGGCTTGGGTGGTTGATGTCCTTGGTGATATTTTTGGCCTTCCTATGGCATCGGGTGCTGTAGGTGTCCAGGAGGGTGGGAAGTTTTCCCCCGGTAATGCGTTGGGCAGACCGCACCACCCCCTGGAGAGCCCTGCGTTTGTGGGCGGTGCAGTTGCCGTACCAGGTGGTGATACAGCCTGACAGGATGCTCTCAATTGTGCATCTGTAAAAGTTTGTGGAGGGTTAAGACAAATTTATTTCGCCTCCTGTTGTGTCATCCAGCTGTTGCATCTTCTTCACCACACTGTCTGTGTGGGTGGACCATTTCAGTTTGTCTGTGATGTGTACGCCGACGAACTTGAAGCTTTTCACCTTCTCCACTGTGGTCCCGTCGATATGGATAGGGTGGTGCTCCTTCTGCTGTTTCCTGAAGTCCACGATCATCTCCTTAGTTTTGTTAACATTGAGTGAGAGGTTATTTTCCTGGCACCACACTCCTAGGGATACCATCTGGGCCGGCATCCTTGCGACGGTTAACACACTTAAAGGTATTAATCAAATGCGCTGTAGACCTTACAGTGAAATGCTTACTTATGAGCCCCTAACCTACAATGCAGTTTTAAAAAAGGATAAGAATAAGAGATAAGTAACAAGTAATTAAAGAGCAGTAGAAGGCTCTTGGACCTAGACTTGACGCTCCAGTACTGCTTGCCATGTGGTAGCAGAGAGAACAGTCTATGACTAGGGTGGCTGGAGTCTGACAGTTTTTAGGGCCTTCCTCTGACACTGCCTGGAATAGAGGACCTGGATGGCAGGAAGCTTGGCACCAGTGTTGTTTTGGGCCATTCTCACTATCCTCTGTAGTGTCTTGCGGTCAGAGGCTGAGCAGTTGCCATACCAGGCAGTGATGCAACCAGGCAGTGATGCTCTCGATGGTGCAGCTGTAGAACCTTTTGAGGATCTGAGGACCCATGCCAAATGTTTTAAGTCTCCTGAGGGGGAATAGGTTGTGTCATGCCCTCTTCATGACTGTCTTGGTGTGCTTGGACCATGTTACTTTGTTGGTGATGTGGACACCAAGGAACTTGAAGCTCTCAACCTGCTCCACTGCAGCCCCATCGATGAGAATGGGGGCGTGCTCAGTCATCTTTTTCTTGTAGTCTACAATCACCTCCTTTGTCTTGATCACATTGAGGGAGAGGTTCTTGTCCTGGCACCACACGGCCAGGTCTTTGACCTCTTCCCTATAGGCTGTCTCATCGTTTTTGGTGATCAGGCCTACCACTGTCATTGGCACATTTAATGATGGTGTTGGAGTCATGACTGGCTATGCAGTCATGAGGGAACAGGGAGTACAGGACGGGACTCAGCATGCACCCCTGAGGGGCCCTGTGTTGAGGATCAGCGTGTCGGATGTGTTGTTACCTACCCTTACCACCTGGGGGTGGCCCGTCAGGAAGTCCAGGATCCAGCCTGTTGGTCAGTGCATGCTCACAGTACACATCCTGGTAATCCGTCTGGCCCTGCGGCCTTGTGAATGTTGATCTGTTTAAAGGTCTTACTCACATCGGCTGCGGAGAGCGTGATCACACAGTCTTCCAGAACAGCTGGTGCTCTCATGCATGTTTCAGTGTTAATTGCTTCAAAGCGAGGATAGAGGTAGTTTAGCTCATCTTGTAGGCTCGTGTCACTGGGCAGCTCACTGCTGTGCTTCCCTTTGTAGTCTGTAATAGTTAACAAGCCCTGCCACATCCATTAAGCATCAGAGCCAGAGTAGTACGATTCGATCTTAGTCCTGTATTGATGATTTCTTATAAGCTTCCGTGTTAGTCCCACTCCTTGAAAGCAGCAGCTCTTGCCTTTAGCTTGGTGCAGATGCTGCCTGTAATCCATGGCTTCTGGTTGGGGTATGTACGTACAGTCACTGTGGGGATGACGTCATTGATGCACTTATTGATGAAGCCAATGACTGATGTGGTGTACTCCTCAAACATATTCCAGTCTGTGCTAGCAAAATAGTCCAGTAGCTTAGCATCTGCTTCATCTGACCACTTTTTTTATTGCTTTAGTCACTGGTGCTTCCTGCTTTATTTGAGCTTGAAGGGTTATGAAATTATGGTCAGATTTGCTAAATGGAGGAAGAGGGAGAGCTTTGTAAGCATCTCTGTGTGTGGAGTATAGGTGGTCCAGAGTTATTTTTCCTCTGGTTGCACATTTAACATGCTGATAGAAATTTGGTAAATGGATTTAAGATTTCCTGCATTAAAGTCCCCAGCTACTAGGAGCGCCGCCTCTGGGTGAGCGTTTTATTGTTTGCTTATGGCAGAAAACAGCTCATTCAATTGCTGTCATAGTTCCAGCCACTGACTGTGGTACTCACATCGGCCACAGAGAAGGAGAGCCCACAGTCCTTGATAGAGGGACGCGGCGGTCGCAATGCATTATCCTCAAAGCAAGCAAAGAAGGTGTTCAGCCTGTCCGGAAGCAAAACGTCGGTGACCGCAACGTGGCTGGTTTTCCTTTTATAACCCGTGATAGTCTGTAGACGCTGCTACATATGTCTCGTGTCTGAGCTGTTGAACTGGGACTCAACTTTGTCCCTATACTGACATTTAGCCTGCTTGATTGCTTTGTGGAGGGAATAATTAAATAGTTAAATGCAGTGGTTCGCTCTTTCAGTTTTGTGCGAATGCTCCCATCTATCCACGGTTTCAATAGTCACATTGGGTACAACTCATTCACCGTGTTGGTATATGCGTTGATATTATTTTCTGAAGCTACTCTGAACATATCCCAGTCCGCGTAATCAAAACATTCTTGAAGCGTGGATTCCGATTGGTCAGACCAGTGTTGAATACTCCTTACCACGGGTGCTTCCTAGTTGAGTTTCTGCCTATAGGAGGGGAGGAGCAAGATGGAATCATGGTCCAATTTGCCGAATGGAGGGCAGTGGAGGGCCTTATTTTAATTCTGGAAGGTAGTAAGTATAACGATGGTCGAGAGTTTTAGAAGCGTGAGTACAACAATATCTCATATCTAATAGTTCTTCCCGGCTGTATGTAATGACACAAAACAATTCCTGAGCTAATAACGTAAAACAATAGTACATAAACAAACAAAATACTGCAGAGTTTCCTAAGAGCTAGTCACGACTGCATCTTCATCTAGGAGTTACACTGAGAGAATCTCAATTGCATACTCCTTGCGGTAACCTCTGGCTCTCTCTTCCAACAGGTTTTGATAAGGCAGCTAGGAGAGAGGACACGATGAATCTGCAAATGAGATTCTCCCCCTATATCCCCTTAAGTCCTTGACGGATGCCCCTCTAGCTCACCAAATGTCACTGAAATTAAACGTGAACAAGCAATATTATTATTCAGAGAAATACAGCTTGACCTCCAGCCTCCGTTATTTGTTGAGCAGCCTTCAAATCCGCCAGCCTGGCACATGTCAGTTTGTTGCAGTGAGCCTCTGGTTGCATTATTGCCAGGCTGAAACCAGCCATTTATCCCAGGGAAATTTCACCTGCTTTGGCCCCTCACTCCCTCCCTTCTCAACCTCTCCCATTGTTACTCTTTTTAGAAAGAGCTGCCGGGAAACGCACGCACACACACACTCGCTTCCGCTCTCTTGAAGACACACAGACAGAACCCTAACAAGCAGCACAGATGTTTAGCCGTGCAGAAAGTGGTCCTAATGCCTGTATTCCTGAAGCACAGCACACAAATGTCCGCAGTCACAATGGTTACGCTTATAAAAGCAGCATCCAAAATATACTTTCAGATTATTTACAAATACATTTCCCTCTGATGTTCAGTCAGAATAACAATGTTTTCTGAGGTAATCTGACGTTGCTTCTGCACTGTCTGGTGTGTTTACAGGTAGTAGGCCACAACCCATGTGTTAAAGTAAGCTCTTTGTAGATTGATTTCCGATGTTTAAACCATTCAAAAAGATCAAAACCTTTCAAATTCAAACAATTTAGGTATTTTCAACAGTATCTCAACAAGTTCTTCACTCTTTGAAAAAAAGTGTTCCAGAAAGGTTCTTTGGCTGTCCCAGTAGGAGTACCCTTTTTGGTTCTAGGTAGAACCCTCTGTGGAAAGGGTTCTACCTGGAACCAAAAAAGGTTCTTCAAAGGGTTCTCCTATGGGGACAGCCGAAGAACCCTTTTAGGTTCTAGAAAGCAATTTTTTTTCTAAGTGTGTTGAAGAAAACCCCTGTACAAGAGCAGAGAGCACAAGCCTCATCAGGTTACTGGGGTTTTACTAGCCTCGGTTGGCTAACTTAATCCAGGACGTGATGGAGCTGACCTGGGAGGCCAAGTGTGACATCCATCGGTCTTGACAAACTACTGGCAAACACACAATTCCATCAGGGCCAACCCACAGGTCGTTTCATAGCAGAGATTTATATGGCTGTAAATAAGCTCATCTGCTGCATGAGTCACAAAGACAAACATCAGGGCATGGAAGATTAAGGCCTATAAAGCCTAACCTCCAGGGCTACAATTTAGAACAGGTTTACTATGACCTTCCACATAATGTTATGGAATAGGTCAAGTAGTTTAGACAGCACACTACAGCTCACTACCACTTTAACACTCCTTTCCCCCAGTTGCAAAGCCTGGTTGATAAGGAGACAGGTGCTTCCAATTAAGTATTTTTTCCTTTTTGTACATATTTATATTGCGTCACTATCTGAGCAAATAATAATCCGCTTGGACTGGCCGACCAAGAGGTCAAAAGAGACAGAGTTGGACCTGGACCATGGTAAGGTTGCTGTCTCTTTGGGCACATGTACATTCAACCCCTAGGTGCATACTAGGGAAACAACGGTACAGTGGGCCCACAGTTCGGTATGTAGCACGGTTTGTGGGCCACGGTAATGTTTATATTTAAGAAAAAAAGAAAAACACTTCACCCTTTAACCAATGAACTCTTTATTTTTCCTATAGACAAATCAAACTTGGCCTGGTTTCTGTCTCTACTGTATGAAATCAAGGGGAGAAAAACATTAAAATTAAAAAGTGCTTCTTAGATTTGACAACCTGTAGCTCTTCATATCCCAATCCAGTACATAGTGAACTGTCACAGTGAGGTGGCTTTGAGTTGCTCTGGAGGTCCAACTGTCAGTGGAGAGAACTAGATAGGGTGTCTGTGTCAATTAGTTTTTAATCATTTTTTAACCACCGAATAGGGCTGCAAATCTTTGGCTATGAATACTCCCACTGCTTTTGGTATTTCTTTATGTTTTTCTGAATTTGTCACAAATTGTTGTTGGAAGGCAGCAGTGAGAGATTGTTGTGTTTTCGCTAACGAGTGGACTCTCCTTGCTACAGCTCCACCTGCAAGGGATACGGCGTGGTGACGGCGATGTAAATTACAAGTTAGAAGTGTTTCCATTTGAGTAGCCAACAGTTGCAAAGCAATGCTTGCAGACTGTACTTTGATTGTTAATGGTCTTCTTACCCTCGTCATCATATTGAACGCTGAATCCAAAATATTCCCACACGGCGGACTTGAAAGACATCGGTACTTCTTCAAATTTGCTTCTCTTTATCTCGCTGGCGCCCGCCATTATCACGTTGGAGCTGAAAGAATATTCGTTTTTAGTTTCCCCTCTCTTCATGGGGCCCTTTTAGGGAGGTTTCCTACAGAGATGTCATTGCAAATCGTCCATTGATTGTTTAATGGGGAGGGGGTTGCGGTCACTGCGGTTGCCACATTTTGAGACATTGCTGTGGAGTAAAGTTTGTCAGTCCTCAGAAGCCTCCTAACGGCCACAGGCTGTGCGTCTGGTTCTGTGGATCTGAATGTATGACGTGCATGTAGTCTGCAACGCAATAAGCACGTTTGGAAATTATAGGAAAATGACAGACATACCGTAATTTTGTGGTTCACGTGTGCGTATTGAACCGTAGTGGGCATACAGAATGGTTCGATAACATACTGTGTACCGTTGCGTCCCTAGTGCAGACACTGAATTCTTACAAAGATGCACACCTTAAAATCAGGTTAAAAACCAGTTAACTAGGTCTAAGACCCCTAGGCATAGCGAGTGCAGCAGTATTAGCAGGTATTATTGGTTTTCGTTACACTATGACCTGCGACCTCAATATACTGTAGATGAGGCCTATTACAGTTCTGTAAGCCAGTAGTGGTCCCCGTCCTGGGGAGCAATTATAATTCTATAGCAATAAAACAAACATACCTGACACTATAAACAGTAAGAACTGGATTCGAGCACGTGTTAGTGCAAGGCTAGAACAAAACCCTGGACTCTAGCTCTCCAGGGCCATCCTAACAGGGATGGAGTCTGCTGACATATTCGGACAGGACTAGAGACGTTGGTTATGTAAATATCACCCCAGCGTGTGCGTGATTCCAGAGTACTGCCCCCTGTAATTCTATATTTTTTTTTAATTCGATTGACTCTTATGATGGAAGCCTGGAGATTTTTATTCTAGACATGAATATATTTCAATATTATGTTTAGGTGATACTAAGCTACACTGATAACTCGTGCTTGGCTGCCAAATTCATAGGTATTCCCCATAATAATTAAATTGAGGAAGTGTGATCATAATCATTATTTTATCAATTCACGGTACCCGTCCTTCCTAGTGAAAATGCCCTCCATCCTGCTTATGTGAGCTGCTGAACAGCGCACTTGAGATGCGTTTATGGATGAGAAAGTGAATTTGCCATTTCCACAAAGTTTTGGTAATGCCCTGCTTTGCGATCTACAGCCTACATCAACAGCCAGGTTTCATTAAATAGGCCTAGGGGCAATTTCATTTTTATTGCACATTTAATTAAATTGACGTATTTGGCGATGTTGAAGCTCAATTGGTTTATTCGGATCCCCTTAGTTTTTGCCGAAGCTGCAGCTATTCTTCCTGGGGTCTGCACAAAACCATAAAACACGACAAGTAACAAAAGCAATAATACACTGATAGACAAGAACAGTCACACAAATATAAAATACAATGATATACAAACAAAACTAAATAATAATGTGTGTTTAGATTGTGTGTTAGAATGTGTTTGTGTGTGTGTCATTTCACTGTCCCTATTTTGCCATAAAGGAAACGTTGCTGTTTGCTTGAGTAATTGGAGATGGAAGGAGTTCCATGGGATCATGGCTCGGTATAATACTGTGCATTTCCTTGAATTAATTTTGGAATTGGGGACTGTGAAGTGACCCCTGGTGACATGTCTTATGGGATAAGTATGGGTGTCTGAGCTGTATGTTATTCGATTATCCAGACAAACCTGGAATTTTCATCACAGTAATATTTCTCAGAAAAGCTAGGAGAAGCAGTTAACTACTCGTCAACCCTCAACCAGGAAAGACTGGCATGCATGTTGTTGATGTTAGTTCTGTATGTACAGTTAAGGGCAAGGCGTGCTGCTCTGTTTTGAGCCAGCTGCAGCTTTGTTAGGTCTTTCTTTGCTCCACTTGACCATATTACCAGACAGTAATCAAGATGGGACAAGACCAGAGCATGAACAACTAGTACAGTTGATTTTTGTGTAAAAAAACAAAAACATTACATATTTTTTATAACAGACATACCCCTGCCCATATTCACACACTCCTCCCCATCTTCACAACAACTTTGTCAATACGACTTGACCATGATAATTTGACCATCCAATGTTATACCTAAGAGTTTAGCTTCCTCAACTTGGTAAATGGTCACACCCTTTATACACAACTCCAGTTGAGGTTGATGTCTTCGAGCATGTTTTGAACCAAATACAATGCTTTTAGTTTAATATGTACAGTATTTAAGACCAGTTTATTAATAGCCCTTTTCTGCAGTCAATGACCAAAAGCGCTCTCTTTGTCCCCATGGGTGGAATGTAAATATTTTTCATCATTTCATTATTAATAAAGATTACAATTTGTATTAAATCCTGTGTTTCTATGTCAATGTTTTTTTTCTATATTTCAGTCTTCTGTGATGCATATAAAGTGTAATATTGGGATGCAAACAAAATAAATTATACATTTAAACTCGGTTTACATGGTTCAGGTGGCTTATTTTTTTCAACTCCATAACCCTATGTGTGAGGTGTATGCTTTGGTTTTAAAGTAGATTTGTTTAAGACATCCAAGAATCACTCTGTGTGACCATGATTTAGCCCACTGCAGTAAAAGGTTAATAACCTATTCTGATACAGACTGTAAGTCCTTATTTAGAATGTCAGTGAGCTCACTGGCTTGGGTGCTGACATGTAGAGTGTCGAATAATCTGCATACACAGTCATTCTAGCTTCGAGTAAGACCAGTGGCAAATCATTTGTAAAAATAGAGAAGAGTAATGGCCCAAGGCAACTGCCCTGACGGATACCACACTCTCTGGGATCTATTGGATAAATAACTCTCCATTCATGTGATGGCAGGTGATGTCATGCCATAGTAAGTGTTTCTTTTAACTAACAATTTATGATCAATAACATCAAAGGCTGCACTGAACTCTAACAGTAGAGCCCCAACTATCATCTTGTTATACATTTATTTTAACCAATCATCAGTCATCTGAGCTAGTGCAGTACAAGTTGAGTACCCTTCTATATACGCATGCTGAAAGTCAGTAGTTAACTTATCTGAGAAATAGCATTATATTTGGTCAAACACAATTCTCTCCATCAGTTTACTAAGAACAGGCAGCAAACTGATTGGGCAGCTGTTAGAGCCAGAAAAGGGTACTTTAGTATTTTAAAGTAGTGGAGTTACTTTAGGTTCCTTCCATGCCTGTGGAAAAACACTATTTTAGGCTTTGGTTAAAGATAGAGCAATTAGGGGTGACAATACAGTCTGCTACCATTCTCAATAGTTGTCATTTCACTTCTGAGTTTTTCTATTTTACTAGTCTGCAGCTTTTCGATTACCATCTTTCTCACTTTCTCCTCAGACTCCATCCAGGTCTCATGTGGAGACTCTGGTATGCCATCCACAATAATGTTAATCCTCCTGGATTGTCCCTCTAGATCAGGCCTGGGCAAAGGCCGGTGTAACCAATGTGAAATGGCTGGCTAGTTAGCGGTGGTGCGCGCTAATAGCGTTTCAAATCGGTAGCGTCGCTTGCTCTGAGACCTTGAAGTAGTAGTTCCCCTTGCTCTGCAAGGGCCACGGCTTTTGTGGAGCGATGGGTAACGATGCTTTGAGGCTGACTGTTGATGTGTGCAGAGGGTCCCTGGTTCGAGCCCGGGCAGGGGCGAGGGGACGGACTAAAGTTATACTGTTACATTGATGCTGTTGACCCGGATCACTGGTTGCTGCGTTAAAGGAGGAGTTCAAAAGGGGGGTGAGTGTAACCAATGTGAAATGGCTAGCTAGTTAGCGGTGGTGCGCGTTAATAGCGTTTAATTTGGTGACGTCACTCGTTTTGAGACCTTGAAGTAGTGGTTCCCCTTGCTCATCTTTTGTGGAGCGATGTGTAACGATGCTTTGAGGCTGACTGTTGATGTGTGCAGAGGGTCCCTGGTTCGAGCACAGGTTGGGGCGAGGAGAGTGATGGAAGCTAAACTGTTACACCGGCCGTTTGCGGCCTGCAACCTCATTTGCGGCCTGCGGAATCATGCTCAGATCAAAGATTTTGCGATAGTATAGTTTTGAAAAACATTTGTTATTCATATTAAAAGCCCAATGAATACTCGCCTTTGTGTAATGATTTAATAACTCCGACCGCTTGTGGGACATTTATTTTGAAGGCACGTGTAAATAACAACTGCACGAGGACAGACAGTGACTGACAGGCAGACACATATCACGCTTACAAATAGTAGCTAGTTAGAAATTGCGCAAAATTACTTTTTGTAAGATTTCAAAGAAAAGGAAAGTAGACAATGAATGTAGGGTGTTCCAGGAAGAGTGGACATTGAAATATTTCTTTATTGAGGTATCAGGGAAAGCTGTGTGCAAAGAGACCATCGCTGTCTTGAAAGACTACAACTTGTCCCAACACCTCCAGGCGAAGCATGCAGAGAAATATAGGAATGTGTCTTCTGAGCAGAGGGCAAGTGCATCGAAACAGTTCCTTTCTCAGTTGCAAAAGCAGCAAGTATTTTTCACAAAACTGCATTCAGCAAATGACAGAATTGCGAGAGCTAGCTATGTACTGTCCCACAAAATTGCTAAACATAGCAAGCCATAGCTGAGGGCGAACTCATTAAAGAATGTTTAATTGACTCTGCAGCAATACTTTGTCCAATACTTTGACTAAGTGAAGTTTAAATAAAGGTAATACAATACAAATCAGTTCTTTTTTTCTTGCAAGACGCACCTGTCCAACTCTGTAATGTCTCACAAAAGAAAGGGATGCCAATACGCACGGGACTAGTATTATCAGAGGACCTTGGAGTTTGCCGAAATACAGTAGGTTATTCTGGATGGAATTGTTACGCTCCAGCCATGTAAAAATGAATGACATGGCAGATTCGCACAGGACAAAAATGATAGATATGGTGTTTTGCCCTTGTTCACAAAATGACATTATACGACCTCCCCCAGTAAAACTAATCCCATCTGAATAGGCTGATCTCGGTTACTAGGTTAGTTTTAGCAACAGCGAAAATACACTTATACACATTAATACCAACGCCACTGATTGCCAGAAGATGTAGTAAGCAACACTGGCGAAATTAGGAATAAAACAGTGACTAAGTGAATCAAAACAGCTGCTATGGAGGTAACTGCACAAGCCTTATATACAGCCGTTCTTTTCAAAACTGGGCCTCTTGGATTTAATGGTACTGGTGCCTGAATGTGGGACGTTGCTGTTGCATGTTCTGTGCTCAATGCTCTGTGTGCTGACTGGAAGAGAGAGTGGGAACCCACAGGGGAACACTACAAATGATCTGTCAAGTGCAGAACAGACACACTTGCTGTCTCTCTCTCTCACACACACACACACTAACCTTCTCCCTTTCTCACACCCACTCACACAATTTGCCACCATCTCCTTCCACACACACTCACACAGAGATCATGACCCATCTATTTGACACATATGTTCGCCGTCACACAAATGTTCGCCGTCTTCCACTCTCTCTCACACTTAAACTCTCTCTTCTTCTCTTTAGACATCTTCCATGCTCTGCTCGATCATGGATGCTAAAGCCCAAAGAGGTAACTCAGGGCCAGACTGGCCATTTAGCTGCCCATGACCCGCAGTCCAGCCAAGTCACTGACCGGCTAGGCCCACTAACCTCTCACAGACATACAGTGCATTCTGAAAGTTTTCAGACCCCTTCACTTTATCCACATTGTTACTTTACAGCCTTTTTCTAAAATAAAAAAAAATGTTTCCTCATCAATCTACAAACTATACCCCATAATGATGAAGCTAAAACACGTTTTTAGCAATTTTAGCAAATGTATTAAAACATTTAAACAGATACCTTTTTTACATAAGTATTCAGACCCTTTGCTATGAGACTCGAAATTGAGCTCAGGTGAGTCCTGTTTCCATTGAACATCCTTGAGATGTTTCTACAACTTGATTGGAGTCCACCTGTGGTAAATTCAATTGATTGGACATGATTTGGAAAGGCACACATCTGTTGATATAAGGTCCCAGAGTTGTCAGTGCAAAAAGAGCAAAGCCATGAGGTCGAAGGAACTGTCCGTAGCGCTCCGAGATAGGATTGTGTCGAGGCACAGATCTGGGGAAGGGTACCAAAAAATGTCTGCAGCATTGAAGGTCCCCAAGAACACAGTGGCCTCCATCATTTTTAAATGGAAGAGCAATCGGGGGAGAACGGCCTTGGTCAGGGAGGGGACCAAGAACCCAATGGTCACTCTAAAAGAGCTCCAGAGTTCCTCTGTGGAGATGGGAGAACCTTCCAGAAGGACAACCATCTCTGCTGCACTCCACCAATAAGGCCTTTATGGTAGAGTGGCCAGACAGAAGCCACTCTTCAGTAAAAGGCACATGACAGCCAGCTTGGAGTTTGCCAAAAGGCACCTAAAGGACTCTCAGAACATGAGAAACAATATTCTCTGGTCTGATGAAAACAAGATTGAACTCTTTGGCCTGAATGCCAGGTGTCACGTCTGGAGAAAACAAGGCACCGCTCCTCACTTGGCCAATACAATCCCTACGGTGAAGAATGGTGGTGGCAGCATCATGCTGTGAGGATGTTTTTCAGTGGCATGGACTGGGAGACTAGTCAGGATCGAGGGGAAGATGAATGGAGCAAAGTACAGAGACATCCTTGATGAAAAACTGCTCCAGAGCGCTCAGGACCTCAGACTGGGTGGGAAGGTTCACCTTCCAACGGGACAACGACGCTAAGCACACAGCCCAAACAACGTAGGAGAGGCTTTGGGGCAAGTCGCAATGTCCTTGAGTGGCCCAGCCAGAGCCCGGACTTGAACCCGATCGAACATCTGTGGAAATACTTGAAAATAACTGTCCACCGATGCTCCCCATCCAACCTGACAGAGATTGAGAGGATCTTCAGAGAAGAATGGGAGAAACTTCCCAAATACAGGTGTGCCAAGCTTGTAGCGTCATACCCAAGAAGACTCAAGGATGTAATCACTGCCAAAGGGGCTTCAACAAAATACTGAGTAAAGGGTCTGAATACTTATGTAAATGTGATGTTTCAGTTTATGATTTTTATAAAAACCTGTTTTTGAATTGTCATTATGGGGTATTATGTGTAGCTTGATGAGGAAAAATAACAATTTAATACATTTTGGAAAAAAGCTGTAACGTAACAAAATGTGGAAAAAGCAAACGGGTCTGAATACTTTCCGAATGCACTGTATACCCTTTAAATACAAAAGTATGTTGACACCGGTGTATAATATTCTCATGAATATATAACAAGATTCTTGCTCCTTTCTTAAACCCATATCCCTCCATAACAAATTCCTCCAGTTACTAAATTCCCTTTACTAAATTCCCTTTCTGAACAGACTTATTTTTGTAATTACAACTCAAAACAGCTGTGGGGTGAGAGATGGTACAAGAGACCTAAACTATATTTCCACAAAATATGTGGACACCCCAAATTAGTGCATTCTGCTATTTCAGCCACACCCATTGCTGACAGGTGTATAAAATTGAGCACAGTCAACTGAAACGTCTAGGAACAACAACGGCTGAGCCGCAAAGTGGTAGGCCACACAAGCTCACAGAATGGGACCGCCGAGTGCTGAAGCTCGCAGCGTGTAAAAATATTTTCTCGGTTGCAACACTCACTGCGGAGTTCCAAACTGGCTCTGGAAGCAACGTCAGCACAAGAACTGTTTGTCGGGAGCTTCATTAAATGGATTTCCATGGCCGAGCAGCCGCACACAAACCTAAGATCACCATGTACAATGCTAAGCATCAGTTGGAGTGGTGTAAAGCTTGCCGCCATTGGACTCTGGTACAGTGGAAATGTGTTCTCTGCAGTGATGAATCACACTTCACCATCTGGCAGTCCAGCAGAAAAAAAATGGATTTGGCGGATGCCAGGAGGATGCTACCTGGCCGAATGCATAGTACCAACTGTAAAGTTTGGTGGAGGAGGAAAAATGGTCTGGGGCTGGTTTTCATGGTTCAAGCTAGGCCCCTTAGTTACAGTGAAGGGAAATCATAACTCTACAGCATACAATAACATTCTAGACAATACTGTGCTTCCAAATTTGTGGCAAAAGTTTGGGGGAAGGCCTGTTTCCGCATGACAATCCCCCCCGTGCACAAAGAGGTCCATACATAAATGGTTTGTTGAGATCGGTGTGGAAGAACTTGACTGGCCTGCACAGAGTCCTGATCTCAAATCCATCGAACACCTTTGGGTTTAATTGGATCCCCAACTGAAAGCCAGGCCCAATCTCCCAAAATCAGTGCCCGATTTCACTAATGCTCTTTAGGTTGAATGGAAGCAAGTCCCCGCAGCAATGTTCCAACATCTAGTCGAAAGCCTTCCCAAAAGTGTGGAGGCTGTTAGAGCAGCAAAGGGGGGACCAACTCCATATTAATGCCCATGATTTTGGAACAAGATGTTCGACGAGCAGGTGTCCACATACTTTTGGTCATGTAGTGTACCTCCAACAGTGTGTCACCTGAATGGAGAGAGAAGAGCAGACAGAGTATGTAGCCTTTCAATGATGTGAAACTAGTGGAGCATGGAATGCTCTTTGACAATAGAAGCTGCAGACAGCCCAGTCCTAGCCTAATCGCACACTTGGTCAGCGCACACACAAAGTCATCAAAGCATCCAAGGTTTTTCAAGAGAACTTTGTGCTTTGTGACGGGGTAGAGAAGGAATAGCACACATGACACATTCAATAGAGTATCAAGTCAAGTGGGTTTGATTCGTGTTACAGGCAGCACGAAGGCTATAAGGCCACTGTATTGCCTTTTGTACTACGACAGTACATCTCTATTGAAGGCTCCTTCGTTATTTCATTCCAAAGGCCTTCGGATTTTGAGTGAAACACCAAAAGATTTACCTCCATCTAAATCCAGCAAAACGCGAGTTTCTGATACCAAAGAAAAAAATGTTTTTTTTTTCTCTGGCTCTCCGTTTGTCTGCACAACATCAATGACGTTTGATGTTGCTCACGCTGTTGTCACTGCTATTTGCAATGTACACACAGAGCCCCTTAGATCAATTAGGGTGTGAAGAAATCAATGGCTTAACATGCCTGGGAACTCTTGGCGAATCAAATGCTTAATATTTTTTGCTCTAATTAAAACGGTCTCCAATGTAGCAGAAGCAATGGTTATCGAGCAGAGGCAGTTATTGAGTTTTGTGTCCTTAATCAAAGCTAAAACAGTTCAGTTCTGCGAAACAAGAAAATGAAGTCTCTCAACTATGCCTCTTTAGTCATTAGTGGTTACATTTGAGTGAAATACAGCCATCCAGGGGCTTGTTTTTATTCCAACACACACAGTAGTTAAACGTAAACACTAGGGTTGGGTTCTATTTCATTTCAATTCATTCAAATCAGGACTGACACTGGAATTGTCATTTCTGTTAACTTCCTGAATTTAATTAAGTGAAATTGTTGGAATGTTGTTGGTACTGTAAAAAAAAAAAAAAACATGTGGACACCCATGCGTTGCCACTTCCTTACTCAGAGTAACACAGCAGAAACATTTTAGGTTCCATTGAATCAAACCCATATTGTAAGCTTGCAACAGTAACTGCTAAGCTTCTACTAAGGCAGTGGGAGTACACATTTCCTCAGGGAAACATTCCACATTCCCTTAGGCTCAATTAGAAATGAAGGCAGTCAATTCAGGAAGTAAACAAATTACAGTTCAATAATTGAAAAAAGGGCATTTCTTTTCAATAAACTGAGAAGTAGAAGCTATTTAACTGCCTTCGATTATTGACTGCCTTCGATTTGAATTGAGCCCAACCCTGCAGGGAAAGGAAATGGAATCTATCCATTACCGACTACACCACTTAATGAATTCTTGGAAAATAAAACCACCAGGCCCACTCAGGAAAATCATTCACCGCACTCAATTCACCCCACTCACACCTTCCTCTCTGTGGGCTTGTCTCCCATGGAGCTGGGCCGTAGCCTTAGCACAGGGGTGTCAAAGTCATTCTTTGGAAGGCCTAGTGTCTACTGTTTTTTGTTTGTTTTTCCTTTCAGGTGAGGGGAGCTCCTTACTAATTAGTGACCTTAATTAATCAATCAAGTACAAAGGAAGAGCGAAAACCCGGACACACTCGGTCCTCCGTGGAATGAGTTTGACACTGCCCTACCGTGTCGCTAGGGCCGTAGCACTATAGCAGTGTTCTCCCACACACAGTGTGCTCCTGAGCCTCTTGCATGCTTCTGCATTAATTAGGCAAGCCAGTGCCAGCAGTTTGGAATAAGCCTGATGAAAGGGCAGAGTGGTTTGGCTCACGATCCACAGATCCTAACACAACTTGTGCCGAGGTATGGGGGGGGGGCAGCCTAGCCTTTTTCTTTTCCCTTTTCTCCATCTCTGACTTTCTGTGTTAGTTGATAATGTATTTTTACAAATATTTGTACCTAATACAAACATAACATTTAGCATAAAATGCTAAGTTGCATGCCTCTCTTTAGATCTTTACTGCCAAATTCTGAATGCAAAATGTCCCATCTTCCTCTTACTCCTCCCTTCCACACATCTACCCCACCCCACCCCACCCTCTCCCCCCAAATCCCCCCTGGCCCTCCGTTTCTCCTCAAAGGGGAGTAGTACCGCATGGTGTGCTTGGTTTAGCCTAGTTTGTATTCTACTTGACCAAAGCCAGAGAGCGGGAGCCGATTGGAGGCTGCAACAGGGCTGTACAGTGCACTGCTGTCAGCAAAGGTCACCACTCAACGGACGGGAAATCTGTTAAGCTTGCCAGAGTGACTGCCCACACACATGCACCCCGCATACCTCCATTACGTGCCTGGGCCAAGAAATCCCACGTCCCTCTCCCCTTTTACCCACTCCCCTCATCTCTCTCGTCCCCACTCGGTCTCACACACTTCTGCTGAGCCCATCAGTTCTCCTATTGGCACACTTCCTTCGACACTGCTGCCCATGCCCTTTTCCTTTCCAGAGACGCAACGCACGGCTTATCAGAATGACCTTAATTAAGATCACTTGGATATCAGAGCACATTTTTTTTGGGGGGGGTGTAATTGAGCTTCTGAGTAATTTAGTAAATACACAGAGCCCTGGCAAAGCCATTTTAGTGGGCAAACAGTCCCCTGTTCAAATAGGATCACTTGTGGCACGCTTGCCATAAGCAGGTCTCTGAATAGATGGTTTGATAAAGCAATTAAATGCATGGACACGAGAAAGCACACTCGCACCATACACACGCACTCACACACACTGCTTAGCTCCAACAAGACCCTTACAATTTGTAATAGCCAAATGAAGAAGAGATGCTATCCTGGCCCCACAACTCATACAGCACACTCAATAATAATATAATTGTTTAATGTGTCACTTTCACACCCACATGTAATTTACAGAGCAATACAATAAAGGGAGCCTCTTGTTAAAACATACATTAGATATCTTGTTTTTACTATTCAGGCCCTAATCGTAACGATGTGATGGATCTTGGTCATTTGGTCCGCAGTCTCTACAATCTGTTGTACCATAAACAAGACTTGGTGTTATTTATCTGTTTGCCAAGTGCCCACACATGAAATGGCACACACCTCGCATCAGCAAAGTCTATTCATCTTGCTTCCTCCCACATCTGAAAATGATTAGGCACACAGATAATGATTCAGGGAACACACACACTCATCTAATGGCACAAACTAACTTTGATTCATTGGGTGCCGGTGAATAGACAGGAAAAGCAGGAGGGACACAAACAAGTCTGAACAAAAGCCTTTGCTTTGTTGTGTATTTCATACAGAAAGATGGCACACAATAACATAACTGCCAATATGACAGACCTCCCAATATCATCCTCTTATTGTTGTTCTTGAATGCAACTCTGTTGGTCTTTTCTCCTATTATGTTAAAATGTAGCATTTTTTTTTTAAGTGGATAATTTTGGACTCCTGTTGTGTTGAGCTGTGATGCAGCCATTTCAGTAGAGTTTTTATGTTTGCAGCCATCTTTGACATCAGCAACACAGAGGCCAACTACATACAGCGCAGTTTGTGAACGAGGTGCCTACATATAGCGTTCACATTGTTCTTGCTGTTATTTTTCCATCTGTGTTTACACTGGAAAGAATTGCCCATTTTGGCAATTAATATTTGACTGCTGATGCAAAAGTGGTTTGTGGTCAGAATTCCTATAAACTAGCGACTTGACAGCCTGCATACTTAACTGTGTTCGAACTGTGCTTATCCAAGCGTTGAGAGAAGCAATTGTGACTATGGCTCTTCATGGCTTAAGGGGAAGAGAGATAAAGAATGGGGCCAATTGATTCAGTTACACACACGAATACATGAATAAAAACATAGACACATCTGTTATGCAGTGTAAGTAAGTAGTGAACTACATGTAGTTCAACTAGTAATTTAACTCCATTGTGGAGCAGTTTAACTAGTAAATTAAAATCTTGGTAGTGTTTTCTGTAGTTAACTACTTTTTTGCCGTGTAGCCTACTACTGGAACAATTTTATTTTGAGCCAAAATAAAATATGGGTGTATTAGGCAAGAATGTCCTTTCTTTTCGGCATCATACTTACCTAATTTTCACTTGAAACAGTTTTTGTGTTTAATAAGCTAAACAACACAGTTAACATTGGACTACAGAGTGATCTGTCATTGCAATTTGTAAACTATATTTTTCTTAAGGGTAGCTTTAGTGTAGCTTAACTTATTCCAGTGTGAAGTAATTGGTAGCTTGGGTAAACTATATTTTCAGAGTAGCTTCCCTACCAATGCCTCTACATTCCAATCGAAAATTACCTGCACCATCTCCACAGTCAAAACTGAGAGCTTTTTCCCTGTGGAAACGCTAGCCTGGACGGCCCCAGTGTATCCTGCTGATCTAAAAACGTTGTGACTAGTTCTAGTGACATTTGTGCTGTTGTTCTTGGCACTGAGGCTCGGCGGCCGGCTCCTTCTGCAACAACTCTGATCCTAATTGTTGTTGAATATTCCTAATCAACAGAGAACAGTCCCTCCCTCCACCACCACCACAAAGCCATGCAGATGTGTGGTGGGCCTGTTTGACAGTCACAGTGAATAACTCAGGAGGGAAAAATAACACATTGGTCTGCTGCGAAAATAATAAAAATAATGATCATACTCACTCGCCGAGGTTACCCCTTAGGTTGAGAGGCTATTTATACAGAAGTGATTATTGACTGCTCAAACTATAATTTAACGAGTTCAGGGGAAGGGTGGTGGATGTCACAGCAGTTACAGCTGTTAACAATGCCATTTCTCATTCCCATTCGACTAGTTGGGATATTTTGAAAGAAGCAGCAAACATTGTGGAAGGTTGAGACAGATTGGAGGACAACTGCTGTTTGAGGAGTAGCGAGGCGTGCCTTCGGTTTGGCTGCTGCTTAGCTCCCTGCATATCATTTTCTGCACAGGGTATCTGTGCCCATTGATTTCAGTATCAGAACTGTCGGATCTTTCCACATGAACATAGTGGAGGCTGGGCTGAGTGTGGAGACATGTTATGTGAAGCGGGCAGATTGTCGCCCCCAAAGCTGCTCTGAGGGTGTTTACTATTACAGCTTAGTATTGATAGACACATTTTCTTACTTGCTGTACATTTCTGTACGGGCAAAGGATGGTCAAAGTCCTTATTCCACCCAACGACAAATCCTTAATTATTACCATTATAGGTCAAATGAACATACTTTATCAATAAGGATCGAAAGCTGTATTGAATGCTGTGAAAAGTCGATTTTATGGAGGTATAGATGGCGTGCGAATAACTCGTCCATTAACTTTCTTAATGCGCATTTTGAAGCCGCGGTGCTCTATAATATGCAACTGTCCTCATTTTCCCAGGCATCCGGGTGTGAAACCTCTCTCCTTGGTCACTCCTGATGTGGATGCTGGGTAAGACAGGCACATCATGCATGCAGGCAGGAGGACTAACCCAGCATCTTCCTCATTACAAAAACATAGTGGCCCATGTCTGGTTCTAATACTAAGTTCACGAGAGTTATCTGGCTCTAAGGTATGAAAAAAGCAATGTGCATTGTAAAAGGGAGGTTACATAAATGTGTAGGCAAACTGCACATTAGGCCGAACTGAAATAAAGAGAGGTATCCACCTATATTCAATAAGAATGCATACTGTATAGACAAAGCCCATTGAGGGCTGCAGGGAAACCTCAGAAATAACCATTAAAGCCATAAAAATAATCTCCATTTGCTACTAGAAAGCTAATTGAGTAATTATCTCTCCATTTAGTGCCTATGGTTACATTTTCTTATGGGCCCCAACTGAGATGTGTGAGTAGCTAACTTGATAGACAGAGTCTAATCTGACTAACTGATTAAATCCTTAGACCCAGAAAAAGGAACAGATGTTTTTATAGAACTGTAATCAATTCACGAGACCAATTCATTCTTATTTTACTTACAACAACAAAAAAGAGATTAAGACAACCGTTTTCATTTTTAATATCAAGTTATGATTTGATTTGAGCATCCTCTAAATCAGTGGTGTCAAACATATGGCCCACGGGTAAAACAAAATAAGTATAATTTTTTACATTTATTTACCTTATTTACTGAAATCAAATCGAAACTGTGTAGAAATGATAATGAACCAACATTCCAACAGTTTCTTAACTGTTTCCAGCTCGCTAATAATCAGCTAAGCTAGACAGTCAGGGAGCATTGACAATTCCTAAAACAATTTTGACAGCGAAGAAATAACACCACATGATTTATGCTGCCCCCAGTGAAGAATGAATTTGACACCCCTGCTCTAAGTAGTATGTTATTGTTAATAATATAGATTTAAGTTTGCCGATGACACAACGGTGGAAAGTCTGATCACTGATGACGATGAGACAACCTACAGTGAGGAAGTCAGAGAACTTGCAGTGTGGAAACGGAGGGCCGATTCACATCGACGAGACTGTAGTGGAACGGGTCAAGAGCTTTCACATGAAGGACCTATCATGGTCCAAACACACCAACACAGTCGTGAAGAGGGCACGACTTTTCCCCCTCAGGAGGCTGAAAAGATTGGGCAGGGCCCTCAGATCCTCACAGTTCCACAGCTGCACCATTGAGAGCATCTTGACTGGCTGCATCACTGCTTGGTATGGCAACAGCTTGGCATCCAACCGTAAGGCACTACAGAAGGTAGTGTGTACGGCCCAGTACAGTGAGGGAAAAAAGTATTTGATCCCCTGCTGATTTTGTACGTTTGCCAACGGACAAAGAAATGATCCGTCTATAATTTTAATGGTAGGTTTATTTGAACAGTGAGAGACAGAATAACAAAACAATCCAGAAAAACGCATGTCAAACATGTTATAAATTGATTTGCATTTTAATGAGGGAAATAAGTATTTGACCCCTCTGCAAATCCTGACTTAGTACTTGGTGGCAAAACCCTTGTTGGCAATCAGAGGTCAGACGTTTCTTATAGTTGGCCACCAGGTTTGCACACATCTCAGGAGGGATTTTGTCCCACTCCTCTTTGCAGATATTCTCAATGTCATTAAGGTTTCGAGGCTGACGTTTGGCAACTCGAACCTTCAGCTCCCTCCACAGAGATTTTCTATGGGATTAAGGTCTGGAGACTGGCTAGGCCACTCCAGGACCTTAATGTGCTTCTTCTTGAGCCACTCCTTTGTTGCCTTGGCAACAAAGCATAATGTTTCCACCTCCATGTTTGACGGTGGGGATGGCTTTCTTGGGGTCATAGGCAGCATTCCTCCTCCTCCTCCAAACACGGCGAGTTGAGTTGATGCGAAAGAGCTCCATTTTGGTCTCATCTGACCACAACACTTTCACTCAGTTGTCCTCTGAATCCTTCAGATGTTCATTGGCAAACTTCAGAAGGGCATGTATACAGTGGGGAGAACAATTATTTGATACACTGCCGATTTTGTAGGTTTTCCTACTTACAAAGCATGTAGAGGTCTGTAATTTTTATCATAGGTGCACTTCAACTGTGAGAGACGGAAACAAAAATCCAGAAAATCACATTGTATGATTTTTAAGTAATTAATTTGCATTTTATTGCATGACATAAGTATTTGATACATCAGAAAAGCAGAACTTAATATTTGGTACAGAAACATTTGTTTGCAATTACAGAGATCATACGTTTTCCTGTAGTTCTTGACCAGGTTTGCACACACTGCAGCAGGGATTTTGGCCCACTCCTCCATACAGACTTTTTCCAGATCCTTCAGGTTTCGGGGCTGTCGCTGGGAAATACTGACTTTCAGCTCCCTCCAAAGATGTTCTATTGGGTTCAGTTCTGGAGACTGGCTAGGCCACTCCAGGACCTTGAGATGCTTCTTACGGAGCCACTCCTTAGTTGCCCTGGCTGTGTGTTTCGGGTCGTTGTCATGCTGGAAGACCCAGCCACGACCCATCTTCCATGCTCTTACTGAGGGAAGGAGGTTGTTGGCCAAGATCTTGTGATACATGGCCCCATCCATCCTGCCCTCAATACGGTGCAGTCGTCCTGTCCCCTTTGCAGAAAAGCATCCCCAAAGAATGATGTTTCCACCTCCATGCTTCACAGTTGGGATGGTGTTCTTGGGGTTGTACTCATCCTTCTTCTTCCTCCAAACACGGCGAGAGGAGTTTAGACCAAAAAGCTCTATTTTTGTCTCATCAGACCACATGACCTTCTCCCATTCCTCCTCTGGATCATCCAGATGGTCATTGGCAAACTTCAGACGGGCCTGGACATGCTCTGGCTTGAGCAGGGGGACCTTGCATGCACTGCAGGATTTTAATCCATGACAGCGTAGTGTGTTACTAATGGTTTTCGTTGAGACTGTGGCCCAGCTCTCTTCAGGTCATTGATCAGGTCCTGCCGTGTAGTTCTGGGCTGATCCCTTACCTTCCTCGTGATCATTGATGCCCCACGAGGTGAGATCTTGCATGGAGCCCCAGACTGAGGGTGATTGACCGCCATCTTAAACTTCTTAAATGTTCTAATAATTGCGCCAACAGTTGTTGCCTTCTCTCCAAGCTGCTTGCCTATTGTCCTGTAGCCCATCCCAGCCTTGTGCAGGTCTCCAATTTTTTCCCTGATGTCCTTACACAGCTCTCTGGTCTTGGCCATTGTGGAGAGGTTGGAGTCTGTTTGATTGACTGTGTGGACAGGTGTCTTTTATACAGGTAACAAGTTAAACAGGTGCAGTTAATACAGGTAATGAGTGGAGAACAGGAGGGCTTCTTAAAGAAAAACTAACAGGTCTGTGAGAACCCGGAATTCTTACTGGTTGGTAGGTGATCAAATACTTGTCATGCAATAAAATGCAAATTAATTACTTAAAAATCATACAATGTGATTTTCTGGATTTTTGTTTTAGATTCTGTCTCTCACAGTTGAAGTGTACCTATGATTAAAAAAATACCTCTACATGCTTTGTAAGTAGGAAAATCGGCAATGTATCAAATATTTGTTCTCCCCACTGTATGTGCTTTCTTGAGCAGGGGGAACTTGCGGGCGCTGCAGGATTTCAGTCCTTCACGGCGTAGTTTGTTACCAATTGTTTTCTTGGTGACTATGGTCCCAGCTGCCTTGAGATAATTGACAAGATCCTCCCATGTAGTTCTGGGCTGATTCCTCACCGTTCTCGTGATCATTGCAACTCCACGAGGTGAGATCTTGCATGGAGCCCCAGGCCGAGGGAGAGATTGACAGTTCTTTTGTGTTTCTTCCATTTGTGAATAATCACACCAACTGTTGTCACCTTCTCGCCAAGCTGCTTGGCAATGGTCTTGTAGCCCATTCCAGCCTTGTGTAGGTCTACAATCTTGTCCCTGACATCCCTGGAGAGCTCTTTGGTCTTGGCCATGGTGGTGAGTTTGGAATCTGATTGATTGATTGCTTCTGTGGACATGTGTCTTTTATACAGGTAACAAACTGAGATTAGGAGCACTCCCTTTAAGAGTGTGCTCCTAATCTCAGCTCGTTACCTGTATAAGAGACACCTGGGAGCCAGAAATCGTTTTGATTGAGAGGGGGTCAAATACTTATTTCCCTCATTTAAATTTTGACATGTGTTTTTCTGGATTTATTTGTTGTTCTTCTGTCTCTCACTGTTCAAATAAACCTACCATTACAATTATAGACTGATCATTTCTTTGTCAGTTCGCAAACGTACAAAATCAGCAGGGGATCAAATACTTTTTTCCCTCACTGTACATCACTGGGGCAGAGATCCCTGCCATCCAGGACCTCTATACCAAGCAGTGTCAGAGGAAGGCCATACAAATTGTCAAAAGCTCCAGCCACCTAAGTCATAGACTGTTCTCTCTGCTACCGCATGACAAGTGCTACCGGAGCTCCAAGTCTGTGACCAAAAGGTTCCTGAACAGCTTCTACCCCCAAGCCATTAGACTGCTGAACAGTTAATCAAATGGCTACCCGAACTACACTACATTACCAAAAGTATGTGGACACTTGCTCGTCGAACATCTCATTCGAAAATCATGGGCATTAATATGGAGTTGGTGCCCCCATTGCTGCTATAACAGCCTCCACTCTTCTGGGAAGACTTTCCACTAAATGTTGGAACATTGCTGCGGGGACTTTCTTCCATTCAGCCACAAGAGTATTAGTGAGGTTAGGCACTGATGATTCCAATTCATCCCAAATGTGTTTGATGGAGGTCAGGGTTCTTCTGTGCAGGCCAGTCAAGGTTTTCTACACCGACAAACCATTTCTGTATTGAACTCACTTTGTGCACGGGGGTGTTATCATGCTGAAACAAGAAAGGGCCTTCCCCAAACTGTAGCTACAAAGTGGGAATCACAGAATCGTCTAGAATGTCATTGTATGCTGTAGCGTTAAGATTTCCCCTCACTGGAATTAAGACCGAACCATGAAAAACAGCCCAGACCATTATTCCTCCTCAACCAAACTTTACATTTGGCACTATGCATTCGGGCAGGTAGTGTTCTACTGGCATCCGACAAACCCAGATTCGTCCGTCGGACTGCCAGATGGTGAAGCATGATTCATCACTTCAGAGAACGCGTTTTCACTGCTCCAGATTCCAATGGCGATGAGCTTTACACCACTCCAGCCAAAGCTTGGCATTGGTGATCTTAGGCATGAGTGTGGCTGCTCGGCCATGGAAAACTATTTCATGAAGCTCCCTACGAACAGTTCTTGAGAGGACATGGCTTCCAGAGGCAGATTGGAACTCGGTAGTGAGTGATGCAACTGAGGACAGATGATTTTTACGCGCCACGTATTTCAGCACTCAGCGGTCCCGTTCTTTGAGCATGTGTGGCCTACCACTTCACTCTTGAGCCGTTATTGCTCTTAGACATTTACACTTCACAATAACATCACTTACAGTTGACTGGGGCAGCTCTAGCAGGGCAGAAATTTGACGAACTGACTTGTTGGAAAGTTGGCATCCTATGATGGTGCCACGTTGAAAGTCACTGAGCTCTTCAGTAAGGCATTCTACTGCCAATGTCTGTCAATGGAGATTGCATGGCTGTGTACTCAATTTTATACACCTGTCAGAAACGAGTGTGGTTGAAATAGTCTAATAAACTCATTTGAAGGGGTGTCCAACAGTGTTGTGTTCAAGACCAAGACCCGAGCAAATTGAGTCCAAGTCAAGGCCAAGACCGGGAGGGGAACAAGGGGTCCTAGAGTCAAGACCGATACCCAAATTCTTTTGTCAAATTAACACCATGATAAGAGTTCAAAATGTCCAGTATTTCTGTGATAATGTCAGAACAACATATGGATTATTTAGACATTCAGAATATTGAAAAAATAAATGCAGGGGGAAATAGAGCCACTCTATAATTTATTATTAACCCAAACACAGTGGGGAACCATGGGTCCTTCTACGCCTTCAGAGAAGGGCTAAGGGTTTATAAAATAATAATATAATTATGATCATTATATTATTTTTAATGATGTTCTGATTTAACATCTTCAGTTTTCAGGATTTCTCTTTGCTGGTCTCTGGGGAGATAAATCTAGCTAGCTAAGTCAGTCATTGGCTAGGCCATCAGAAGCTAGATAAAGGCATCTGTCAACTGTATTAGGGCAACATTTTGGGAGTGACAGTGGAATCAACCAATCACATTTTGACTTCATGAGTGGGACAATTTTTGTTAGCTTCTAATTTGTTAGCTTCTCCCTTTTCAAGAATAACTTTCACCAAGAAGTTAAGTTTCAAATGATCATCATCTGGTGAGTGAAACTCAGTTATTTATTGCAGCACGCTTGCTGTTGTTAGCCATCTCTTTGGAAATAACTGTGTGTGAAACATTGTTTAATTTTTAAGTAGAACTGACAACATTTTAGCAACACAAAATCTTATTAAAATCTGTTCATATACACCCCCACTTAAAACATTTCTGATAAGCAACCACTTAGATATGGTAATTTTCACATTTTCATAAATTCTTACAATGTTTTGGAATTACACATACTAAGACATTTGTGAAAATTATATATCAATATAGCGTGGGAAAGCTGCCATGCATTTGGACAATTAATAGACACTGCAATAAAAACATCTGTCTTGTCCAGGACCAGAGTCTACACAGACTGATGCGCTATAGCCAATCAGAGCAACAGTAGACCTTTATATACTGAACAGAAATATAAACAAATAATGCAACAATTTATAACATTTTACAGAGTTACAGTTAATATGAGGAAATCTGTCAATTTAAATAAATAAATTAGGCTCTAATCTATGGATTTCACATAACTGGGAATACAGATATGCATCTGTTGGCCACAGACACCTTTAAAATGTCGGGGCTTGGATCAGAAAACCAGTCAATGGTGTGACCACCATTTGCCTCATGCAGCGCGACACATCTCCTTTACATCGAGTTGATCAGGCTGTTGATTGTGGCCTGAGGAATGTTTATCTCACTCCTCTTCAATGGCTGTGCAAAGTTGCTGGATATTGGCGGGAACTGGAACACGCTGTCGTACATGTTGATCCAGGGCGCACAAACATGCTCAATGGCCACATGTCTGGTGAGTATCAAGAACTCAGACATTCTCAGCTTCCAGGAATTGTGTACAGTCCCTTGCGAGATGGGTCCGTGAATTATCATGCTGAAACATGAGGTGATGGCGGCGGATGAATGGCATGATAACGGGCCTCAGGATCTCATCACGGTATCTCTGTGCACTCAAATTGCCAGCAATAAAATGCAATTGGGCCTCCAAGGTGGTGCAGTGGTCTAAGGCACTGCATCGCAGTGCTAGCTGTGCCACTAGAGATTCTGGGTTCGAGTCCAGGCTCTGTCGCAGCCGGCTGCGACCGGGAAACCCATGTGGTCTAATTGGATTTCTGCAAATATGTAAACACCATGGGAGTCCTCTTACATTTTGGGAACTTTAGAGTTCTATTGATTAAACCACCATGAAAAGGTAGGCTCTCTTCTCCCTCAGTTGTGAGGCAGAGCAAGATAAGCTAAAATCTAATGAAGGAACATTAGATAAACCCTCTCAAACTTTCTCAAGTAGTTGGCCGTCAAAATTGTATTGATAAAGGATGGGGAATTGTAGCCTTGTTGTCAATGCATGCTTGTCCCAACCAAGAACACAAGCTAACTGCCGAAAGTTGGCTGGCATGCTAGTTAGCTACTACCAGACACAAGAGATCGAGAACACCTCACTCTGACCATTTTACTCACTGCAGCAGAGCTGGTTAGGCTGTTTAATGACATCTAGAGCATTGACTAACTGTTACCGTAAACTCACCCCTTTCCGTACAAATGTGCGGCATTCAAACGAATGGACTGCAGTGACTGTGTTGGCATCAAAGTCCGGGGTGTGACATGGTAATGGACTAACAGTATTGGAGAAAAGATGAAAAAACTAACCCCTCTGATGCTGTACATTACATCATGACATGTCACTACGTAACGTACAGCGCGCATTTTCAACTTATTTTGTGCAGCCTCTATACAGCCTCTTTCCACCAGGGGTAGCCCTTCTCTCGCAGATTAAAATGTAATACCTATTGTTGCCTTAGTTATCATTTACTGGTAGATATCATAAATCAAAACATCTTTCCTTCCCTGGTTACCAATGTCATTCTTCTGTGAGCTGTTCCATACAAAAACCAGTTGAGAGCGGCACACTCTTGCTGCCTGCAGATTATATTCCACTAAAACTAGGCTGTGTGTGTGGTACGCATGTGAATATACTGTATTTCACCTGCTTTGTGATTGTGTAGGCTACTTTGTGCATGATTTCTCTATTGTACTACATAATTGATCAATTGTAGACCTCCACTACACTACTTTGATATATAAGCACCGGTAGGGATTAAGAAGTGAGTATAAACAATGTCCACTGGGAAAAAAAGTAGGTATACAGTTTATACCTGCATATACCCTCCAATACACCACTGGCACTTTGAGTTTTACAAAAAGTGTGCACTCCTACATGAGTGCGCTGGTATTATGGTTGCTGTCCTTTCAGAATCACAAACATGTCACACACTGAAGAGCTATAGGTTCGCCACTGTGCAAACATGTTTATAATAGATATAAAGGCTTTTAATATTAATGTTTCAAGAAAGGAGTGTATATATAGACCGGTCTCGAGTACCATAACACTGGTATATAGTGTATTTAAATTGACCCCCTTTATTTGCAATGACAATCTTGCACTGGCTCTATGCACACTCACTGGACTCTACCCAGACACTCACACATACTACACTACACTCCAACACACACAAAACACACCAACACATGCGTATTGATACTCTATTTATTGTCTATCCTGATTGCCTTGTCACTTATACCCCTACCTACATGTAAATATTACCTAAATAACCTCAATTGCCTCGTACCGGTACTCCTTGTATATAGCCTCATTATTGTCATTTTAGTGTTACTTTTTTTGTGTGTTTTTTTTTGCACATTGTTTGTACTTTTCAGTTATGCATTGTTGGGAAAGGGCTCATAAGAATTTTACAGTGAAGTCTACACTTACATTTACAAATACATTTGATCTGATTTTATTAAGTGGTGTTTCATTTTTTTAAAGAAAAATAAAGGACAGTAGTTTAACACTTGAGCAGTGGCAGAAAAAGAGTAGTGTCGGGTAATGACTTAGTTTTCAGTGGCATGTCATTTTACCAAGCTGTGTTTATGAGGTCAATACCATCGCCCACAGGGGACACAGAGCATGTGAACTATTATACACTGTGTAACAGAGATTGCAAGGACACAAATAATAGGCTTTCATTTGATCTCCAAAAAGCATGTAATACTCCTTTTCCAAATCGCTTTGGACAAGCTGACAGTGGCGGGAAGAGACTTGAGGGAAGTGCCCTGGGACGAGCAAGAGCAACACTAAGGGCTTAATTCAATCTGTATCGCTGAAGCTTTACAGATTGCGCGATCAAAATGTTAAGGTCATTTCTGTTTGAGCTGACTTATGCAGCATTTACCGTGAATGCAGCCTCTGCTAACATGGGAACAGTGCCTTTAAATTTCAATCATGCTGTAACAACGAACTTCAGCGCTGCGGATTGAATCCAGCCCTTAGAGAGACAAGACAGAGGATACTCGTTATGAACTGGGAGTGAGCCCATGTGATGCCATTCATTTTCAGGCCCTTTTTAAAAATGCAATAAAGTAAAGTGGCAGTGAAGGGAGACGTGATGATTACAAACTCGGACAGCTGATATGGGTGGGCAGGATTTGTGGGCAGAACTGAAAAAGCTTGTGCGAGCAAGGAGGCCTACAAACCTGACTCAGTTACACCAGCTCTGTCAGGAGGAATGGGACAAAATTTGAACAACTTATTGTGGGAAGCTTGTGGAAGGCTACCCGAAACAACATTTGACACAAGATAAACAATTTAAAGGCAATGCTACCAAATACTAATTGAGTGTATGTAAACTTCTGACCCACTGGGAAGGTGATGAAATAAATCATTCTCTCTACTATTATTCTGACATTTCACATTCTTAAAATAAAGTGGTGATCTTAACTGACCTAAGACGGGGATTTTTTTTTACTCAGACCAGCTGGCTGGTGTCTTTACGGATGTTCTGATGTTCAAACATGCTTCAAGAGGGCCACCATTGTCCCTGTTCCCAGGAAAGCTAAGGTAACTGAGCAAAACGACTACTGCCCCGCAGCACACACTTCTGTCATCATAAAGTGCTTTGAGAGACTAGTCAAGGACCATAACACCTCCACCCTACCAGACACCCTAGACCCACTCCAATTTGCTTACCGCCCAAATAGGTCCACAGACGATGCAATCTCAACCACACTCCACACTCGCCTAACCCATCTGGACAAAAGGAATGCCTATGTGAGAATGCTGTTCATCGACTACAGCTCAGCATTTAACATCATAGTACCCTCCAGACCCTGGGTCTCGACCCCGCCCTGTGCAACTGGGTACTGGACTTCCTGATGGGCCGCCCCCAGGTGGTGAGGGTAGGTAACAACATCTCCACCCCACTGATCCTCAACAGTGCGTTCTGAGCCCTCTCCTGTACTCCCTGTTCACCCATGACTGCGTGGCCATGCACGCCTCCAACTCAATAATCAAGTTTGCGGACGACACAATAGTGGTAGGCTTGATTACCAACAACGACGAGATGGCCTACAGGGAGGAGGTGAGGGCCCTCGGAGTGTGGTGTCAGGAAAATAACAAAACAAAGGAGATGATGATTGTGGACTTCAGGAAACAGTAGAGGGAGCACCCCCCTATCCACATCGATGGGACAGTAGTGGAGAGGGTAGTTAGTTTTAAGTTCCTCGGCGTACACATCACGGACAAACTGAATTGGTCCACTCACACAGACAGCGTTGTGAAGAAGGCGCAGCAGCGCCGCTTCAACCTCAGGAGGCTGAAGAAATTCGGCTTGTCACCAAAAGCACTCACAAACTTCTACAGATGCACAATCGAGAGCACCCTGTCGGGCTGTATCACCGCCTGGTACGGCAACTGCTCCGTCCACAACCGTAAGGCTCTCCAGAGGGTAGTGAGGTCTGCACAACGCATCACCGGCGGCAAACTACCTGCCCTCCAGGACAGCTACACCACCGGATGTCACAGGAAGACCATAAAGATCATCAAGGACAACAACAACCACCCGAGCCACTGCCTGTTCACCCCGCTATCATCCAGAAGGCAGAGTAAGTACAGGTGCATCAAAGCAGGGACCGAGAGACTGAAAAACAGCTTCTATTTCAAGGCCATCAGACTGTTAAACAGCCACCACTAACATTGAGTGGCTGCTGCCAACACACTCACTCAACTCCAGCCACTTTAATAATGGGAATTGATGTAAAATATATCACTAGCCACTTTAAACAATGCTACTTAATATAATGTTTACATACCCTACATTACTCATCTCATATGTTTATGTATGGCGTGGCGGAGATCTTTGTGGGCTATTCTCGGCCTTGTCTCATGATGGTAAGTTGGTGGTTGAAGATATCCCTCTAGTGATGTGGGGGCTGTGCTTTGGCAAAGTGGGTGGGGTTATATCCTTCCTGTTTGGCCCTGTCCGGGGGTGTCCTCGGATGGGGCCACAGTGTCTCCTGACCCCTCCTGTCTCAGCCTCCAGTATTTATGCTGTAGTAGTTTGTGTCGGGGGGCTAGGGTCAGTTTGTTATATCTGGAATACTTCTCCTGTCCTATCCTGTGTCCTGTGTGAATTTAAGTAAGTATGCTCTCTTTCTCTCTTTCTTTCTCTCTCTCGGAGGACCTGAGCCCTAGGACCATGCCTCAGGACTACCTGACATGATGACTCCTTGCTGTCCCGAGTCCACCTGGCCGTGCTGCTGCTCCAGTTTCAACTGTTCTGCCTGTGATTATTATTATTTGACCATGCTGGTCATTTATGAACATTTTAACATCTTGGCCATGTTCTGGTATAATCTCCACCCGGCACAGCCAGAAGAGGACTGGCCACCCCACATAGCCTGGTTCCTCTCTAGGTTTCTTCCTAGGTTTTGGCCTTTTCTAGGGAGTTTTTCCTAGCCATCGTGCTTCTACACCTGCATTGCTTGCTGTTTGGGGTTTTAGGCTGGGTTTCTGTACAGCACTTTGAGATATCAGCTGATGTACGAAGGGCTATATAAATACATTTGATTTGATTTGATGTATATACTGTACCCTATATCATCTACTGCATCTTTATGTAATACATGAACCTCTAGCCACTTTAAACTATGCCACTTTGTTTACATACCCTACATTACTCATGGCATATGTGTATACTGTACTTGATACCATCTGCTGCATTTTGCCTATGCCGTTCTGTACCATCACTCATTCATATATCTTTATGTACATATTCTTTATCCCTTTACACTTGTGTGTGTATAAGGTAGTAGTTTTGGAATTGTTAGGTTAGATTACTCGTTGGTTATTACTGCATTGTCAGAACTAGAAGCACAAGCATTTCGCTACACCCGCATTAACATCTGCTAACCATGTGTATGTGACAAATACATTTGATTTGATATGTTTCATCCTTAATTTGACAGGCATTCTGAATGCTGGATATCTTCCTGCAAGTTGGCTTCCAGAAATTTCAAACCATCTTAATGTGAAATATTCAAATAAACATGTACATCCTTATAACTCAAATTAACTAAACTGAAAGAGGAATGTTCTCTGCTTGATTGTTAATTCACAACAAAAAAGTTTACAATGACAAGGGAGTTCATTAAAAACAAACTCTGAGAGTTGGATATTTACTCCATTTAGTTTTGTTTTAATGCCAAAAATATCAACACCATGACCAGTGTAGTTTTAACATAAAATGGGGGTGTCCAGTCTAAGTATTGCCACCAGTCATACGACAGGACCATATAGAACATTAAAATTATTTTCAAAAGGCTAGTCCTTATAGCTGGTATAACCTACTGTTACATTGTAACAAATGTTATATTTCAATGGCGAACATGTATAAAGATGGCAGAGCACAGATACTGAATGATGTCATTGTTTTACCACATAGTCTTTAAACTATGGGGTGCGACATGGTTCAATGCACCAATAAATTAGCACAATATACTTTTTAAAATTGCTGCTGTCTTGGAGCTAGAATAGGCATCATGCTAATGCCGATACAAAGAAAGAGTAACGTAGAGAAATATGGCAAATGAGGCATTTGTGGTAAGTGCATGAGGCAGCCACCTTCATGCACTTCCTCCATTGCTGCCATGTTGGACAATTTCATTCCAGTTACAATGAAAATGTGAGTGTTATTGTCATAGAACATTTGGTGACAGCATCTTAGCGGCCAAAACAGGACGTCAGTATGGCAACATGGTCCAGTTGTATACTAGTTGTACACTATTTTGTAAAAACAATTTAAGCAACCCGAAAATACTTAAACTGGTTGTAAATCTGCTTATCCGACCAGATAACAACCAACATATGACATCTTTCCTAAATGTTCAATATATCACTGCTCAGACTATTGTTAGGTTCCTAATACTGTATTGGTTATTAAAGCCACTGCACATACCTGTCTACTCTGACCAGGTAACGAGGAGGTCTGATACTAGATGCTTGGTCCCAGTGCTCTCAGCCCGGGACTGTACAATGGAATCCTGCAATTTAAAAGAAGCATGATAAGCAGAGTGATTTCACTACAGAGACGTAACCTGTCGCAGCAGAGGCTCACCTGAGACCTTATCACTAAAAACACCCTGTGGATTCAATTAGTGAGTCCAGGATTACTGCTGCAGCATCTGGATGATAAAATATTATTCCCTACAGAGCTTAACATTGCAAATATTGAATGATTCCCCCCCCCCCGTATGTGCCAATATTCTGTCCTATTTAAAGAGGATATGTTGCATGTCTTGATGGCTTTCAACAGGGAAAAGATAGTTAGGCAACATCTTTTGGTGAAAAATCAGTTCACTGTGAGATAACGGTAGTTTCTTACTAATAGGCTACTTGTTGGTTAGAAACAAGTGATCTGGGAACTCGTGTTTTCCAAAGCTCGAAGGTAACCCGTAGGAGTACTGTTGATCAAAGATTGAGGTCTGGTCTGTCCAGAACCCAACCATGCTCCTCAAAACATGGCCGTATCATAACACATGCTCTATGTTGAAAATATTCGATCATCGTGCTTAAGAAAAAAAGTTACTACCCACTGGATTTTACACACGATAGAAGACATACTTTCTCTACAACGTGAATTGGAGTTAGCTCCTGGAAGAACCTGCTGAAGATCAAAGGATCAAACACCTGTCATTTTCAGCCCAGACCCCTGCAAAGAAGTGGCAGCCTGCTCTTGCCTAAGGCAATACACCTGAGCTTTCCATTTAAAATTCCCTTACACTTCACACGGTTGCTATACTTCTGTTATGCTTTCACAGAGATTTTAACACTTCTGTCCCCGGTGACAGTGAACATTACTGCTGGAAAAAGGACGGTGAAAAATACAAAATCTGTCATTCAGTTTTATATGAAAACACATTTATGTCTCATGGAGTGCTTAAATTAATTATCTAGTCAATTAACTCAAAAGTTTGGTTTATCTTCTCAGAACCATTTTGGTTGTTCATGCCATATTCAGTAAGACTACATTTCTTTGATTAAAATTGGACTTGGGATGCATGCACTTTACTCACTCTTAATGGGAATCTTCCTCAGTCAACGAGAGGCTTAGCAATTAACAGACTTAAGAGAAGAAGACTTGGAATGATAAGCTACGTGATGCATATCTACGGGAGTATGTCTGTACCAGTATGTCTGAGTCATTTTAAAAGCATTCCATGCATAGGCTGAAGCATTCCCTGGCCCAAAATTAAGCCCTACATTAAAACACCTTGACTTATATTTAAACAAGTTTAGCTCAGATGGACTTCAAGAAGTCGTCCCACTCTCAGAAACAGTCATTCAACAGTTTCATGTTTTTCAGACCTGGGTCCAAAAAGTATTTGTTTTCTTTCAAGCACTTTGAGCATTTGATTGAACCTGCCAGAAGGGGGTTTGCACTTTTGGGACAATTCCATTCAACAACTAAAGCGCAACTAAAGCATGATTAAACGCAGGTAAAGTACTTGAAAGAAAATAAATACTTTTTGGACCCAGGTCTGTTATTTTCATACTGGTACTGAATTGGTCAGGATGGGGTTAAGCAGTTGCAACGCCTTTGTAAATACAGTATAGTGACAGATACTGATAATGCAGAGGTAGCTAAATAATGATACATTTTCCGTAAAAAAATGACCCTAGAATGTTTGCCCTTCCATCACCTCCACAAATGAATGCTTCTGCTATAATTCAAAAGGTCCATCTCTGCTCTTGCTTCATACATTACATTGTAATTATGTATTTTTGATGGATAACCCTATAGAAGCATGGGGTTACCGCCAGTTGAAGGGAAAGACATTCTATCAGGGCAGAGGTGGAGCACAAAACATTTGACAGCACAGCATCCACAAATAATGGATACATTAGGGTAAAACACTAAATAATGATGATGACAGATCTGCAAATACCATGGTTGTCTTCGGGCTAAGCCTTCTCATTGCCCTGTGTCATCAGTCAGCTGCATGAATAGCCTATCTGCAGTGTCGGATCATTAGTATTGTATTGACATTAACTATTTGGACTGTTGGTGAAATTTGTTCTATGAGGGAAACCTTATATGAAATTCTAGCCATCATGTTTGGAGAAAATGGTTTCTTGGTTAGTTTTTTTGTTTTTCACTATGCTATCAGTCAAAGTACAATGGAACGTTCTATATAAGAACACAATACATAAATAAGAAGGCGTTAATGCCTTATGTTAATTTTGCATTTAAACTTTCACGTTGAGCCACACGCATATTTGGCTGCATGAACTACTTTAATGAAAATAGCGATAAAAATAATATATATATATATATATATATATATATATGTATATATATATCACCTTAAAAAGTATTTATTATTCTAACGTAACGGGGAAAGGTATTTCATAACATTTAGATAATGGTGTAGGCATGGGCATGCTGAATGGGGACTAATGTATTCAGGACATCTCAATATTGTTGCACAAAATTATTCTATTCCCCACATATTCAAAAGAAAAATGGTTAATAACCTCAAATGGAGATACGCCAGAAGAATAACAACAACAAAAACATTTTATACCTGGTCAGTGTGTCATTGGGTTACTTTTTGTAGGCTTAGAAAAACCTGCACACCAAAAATCAATGATAGTCATTCGGGAGTAAAATAGAGAACATGAAAACAGATTGCTGATTATTGGAAATATAAATTCCTCCCAACACATAGATAGGCTATATGTCCTATTCGTAATACACATTTTGTAAGAGAGTAAAGACACATACATTCTTTCCTCGGACACTGTAATTATAAGTCAATAGCGAGCTATCCAAAAGTCAAAATGCATTAAAAAAAAAATTTAATCTGTGAGAATTGAGGCACTGAAATGGAAAAATATAACAAAGTAAAGAGGAACAAAAATAGAGAAAAATAAGAAAAAAAGAAAAGGTAAGAGGGGAAGAAATTACTCACCAAGGAAAATTTCAAGAGTAAAATTGTTCAAAGAGCAATAAGAGATCAACAGACGCAGAAAAAGGTACAGTACTGTCACGGCAGCAAGGCAAGCACCGACTGTAGTGAAATTCAGCAAAGAGCCACTATCTGCATGGAGCAAACCATTTTTTTTACCATAGGGGTGGAAACAAGGGATCTGTCTCTGCACAGTGCACTGGAAGTTCCATTCCCACCGCATGATTAAGGCAAAGACTATTCACCCCCATGAAAACCATGTGAAATGTTCATAATCATTTATATGAAATAACATTTTTAACTTTGTTTCCCATTTCAAATTGTGTAAACACAAATCACAATTCGAATGACTGCAGTTGACTGCTGAGGTACAATGTAATGTCGTAATTTGTTTGTGCTTAGCACTGTTATCCTACCTGTTAGTGGCTTGCTTAATCTCATTTTTCAACGGAATTGATTTGAGTTGGTTTACAAATGTAATGCTTATATTTAGTTTGTATTGTTACGAACAGGTAATGTAACAATTATACACTGTAATTGCACTGTACTTGCCATTACCATGTGAATACTTAAGAGGGACATAACTTTATACAGCTATAATCCTGATCTTGGTTGACCATCACTGAATCAGTGAATGACTGCAGTCTATTCTAATATGCAATTTTAGGATCAAATCAAAATGTATTGGTCACATACACGTGTTTAGCAGATGTTATTGTTGATGTATCGAAATGCTTGCTCTTCTAGTTCGATAGTCCAGCAATATCTGACAAGTAATATCTAACAATTTCACACAAATCTAAGTAAAGGATCATGTACTGTGTTGGCTGTTTTCAGGCACTTTTAATCAAATGGTGCAGTAACTGAAATACACCAACTCAATTGTCCATTTATGGGCTATAATCGATTGGAGAATATATGTTTTTTGACATTTTATTGAGATAGTATGAAAATCAGAAGAGGGTACAGTGGGAAGGGTGATCAACCAGAGGATTGAACCTTGGTCACCAGTGGGAATAATTGCATGGGACTTGTGCTAGGAGTGCTACCACTCAACTATAGCTCTGCACAGAGATTACAAGATATTTGAAATTAGTTCAGTGCAGTTTAAATCCATTGGCATGGTCCTCCATGCTGCTAAGGTTTTGTGCAGAGTGAACTGAGGGCCAGTTGGCTTTGCAGCGCGCTGCTGATGGGAGTGTCTAACACTACCCCGAAACAGTAGTGTTAGCAGCATAGCCACGGAAAGTACTTTGGGGGTGGGGGTCGGGGGGGGGGGGGGGGGTTTAGATTTTTTTTCAGGGTGTGCTGCAGCACTCCTACTTTCTGTGGCTATGGTTAGCAGTCAGGCTGCCCAGGGTTTATTTTCTCAGTGTTCAGACCGCAAAAGATGCTCTCATCTTACAGCAGTGTCTAGCTCTACAGTACCCTATTCGTCTCTCTTGCATCAACCCACACGTACACACGGGTGTGTGCACAGCCACGCACGCACCGCCCATACCAGGCAAGGGGGGGTCAGCAAAGGGCCATGCCAGTCAGAGACATGCACAGCCAGAATTAAGGGCATGTTATCCATGTGTGGATGTAAAATCTCACAGGCTTACTCAACTGTTTAACTTTACTTGTCTTGGTGTTTCTGTTGAAATGTACACTGTGGCAGTGTTAGCCAAGCCTCTGGTCTTAGGACTGAAACAAAAAAATATGCCTTAATGTTGCCTAACATGAAAATATAAGATGTATGGCATGATGGATGTACACATCACACAACTTTCAACAGTGATATAGGAGCAGTTTGTCGAAAGGATTCCACTAAGCACCGAGTCTATATCAAACACTAATAGTCTTATGACACACTATAGTGTGCCATAGGACAATGCCACCGTCTCTTATGACCGAAAAGAGCTTCTGGATACGAGAACAAAATATTACTCCCCTCGTACTGGACAAAGATTTTTTCTTTAAAGAGTCGGACGCAAAGGATTTACTTCAGACACCCGACAAGGCCCTATTCCCTGTCATTCACGGGAGAAAGAGATGGAGATATCGAGGATGTAGGTCGGGGTGCCTTGTAAGGATCCGACAGCGAATGGGTCATCTGCCTCTACCATCAGTCTTATTAGCCAACGTACAATCATTGGATAACAAATTAGAAGAGCTACAATCACGAATATCCTACCAACTGGACATTAAAAATGGTAATATCTTATGTTTCACCTAGTCGTGGCTGAATGACAACATGGATAAAATAGAAGAGAGAACAGCTACCTCCGGTAAGACAAGGGGTAGCGGTCTATGTATGTTTATAAACAACAGCTGGTGCACAACATCTAATTATTAATGAAGTCTTAAGGTTTTGCTTGTCTGAGGTAAAGTACAGTGGGGCAAAAAAGTATTTAGTCAGCCACGATTGTGCAAGTTCTCCCACTTAAAAAGTAAAGCCTGCAATTTTCATCATAGGTACACTTCAACTATGACAGACAAAATGAGAAAAAAATCCAGAAAATCACACTGTAGGATTTTTAATGAATTTATTTGCAAATTATGGTGGAAAATAAGTATGAGTGAGTACAGGAGGGGACTCAGCACGGACTCCTGAGCGGCCCCCGTGTTGAGGATCAGCGTGGCAGATGTGTTGTTACCTACCCTTAAAACCTGGGGGCGGCCTGTCAGGAAGTCCAGTATCCAGTTGCAGAGGGAGGTGTTTAGTCCCAAGGTCCTTAGCTTAGTGATGAGCTTTGAGGGCACTATGGTATTGAACGCTGAGCTGTAGTAAATTAATAGCATTCTCACGTAGATGTTCCTCTTGTCCAGGTGCGAAAGAGCAGTGTGGAGTGCAATAGATATTGCATCATCTGTGGATCTTTCTGGGATTCTGGGACAGTGGTGTTGATGTGAGCCATGACAGCCTTTCAAAGCACTTCATGGCTACAGACGTGAGTGCTATCAGCCAGTAGACATTTAGGCAGGTTACCTTACAGTTCTTGGGCACAGGGACTATGGTGGTCTGCTTAAAACATGTTGCTATTACAGACTCAGTCAGGGACAGGTTAAAAATGTCAGTGAAGACACTTGCCAGTTGGTCAGCGCATGCTCGGAGTACATGTTTTGGTAATCCGTCTGGCCCTGCGACCTTGTTAATGTTGACCTGTTTAAAGGTCTTACTCACATCGGCTACGGAGAGCGTGATCACACAGTCGTCCAGAACAGCTGATGCTCTCATGCATACTTCAGTGTTGCTTGCCTTGAAGTGAGCATAGAAGTAATTTAGCTCATCTGCTAGGCTCGTGTCACTGGGCAGCTTGCGACTGTGCTTCCCTTTGTAGTCTGGAATAGTTTGCAAGCCCTGCCACATCCGATGAGCGTCGGAGCCGGTGTAGTACGATTCAATCTTAGTCCTGTATTGACGCTTTGCCTGTTTGATGGTTCATCTGAGGGAATAGCGCGATTTCTTTTAAAGCGTCCGGGTTAGAGTCCTGCTGCTTGAAAGCGGCAGCTTTACCCTTTGGCTCAGTGCGCATGTTGCCAGTAATCCATGAATTCTGGTTGGGGTATGTACATACAGTCACTTTTGGGACGACGTCCTCAATGCACTTATTCATAAAGCCAGTGACTGATGTGATGCACTCCTCAATGCTATTGGAAGAATCCCGGAACATATTCCAATCTGTGCTAGAAAAACAGTCCTGTAGTTTAGCATCTGCTTCATATGACCACTTTTTTATAGGCTGGTTAAGGGCTTGTAAGTAAGCATTTCACTGTAAGATCTACACCTGTTGTATTCAGCGCATGTGACAAATAACATTTAATTTAATTTCATTGAATCCTGTTAGGTTTGGAGCACCTTCACAAAGGAGATCCTATTAAAAATGATTGGAAAAAATAAAGGATTATGTTGTAGAAATTGTCATGCAGTGCACAACTATGGTAAATTAAGGGTCCAGGATTACACTTTAAAGAGCTGAGGGCTACAAACAGTTCAGAAGTCAATTACAACCAACAATAGCTCAGGACTCAAGCTTTTGCCCTTTTAAGGGACATGCATTGTGTTGGTTTAAAGCCATGCAGCTACTGTGGGTTGGGGAAATAATGTGGTTTACTTCAGTGAAAACAGAGATTGTGTATTCCCAAATTAATTCTTTATCGTAAAACACAATTACATCAAGTTTTAGCATAGGGATGTGCTTACAACACATAAATGTGATGTAGGAGGAAATGCCTAACACTAAACCTTGTGTAACATTGACTAGTCATTTCTATAAAGGCTTTTACAAACATTGGGTGTATCCCCTCTAGCTTTAACCTGCTTATCCATTCCATCATTGTAATTTTGCCTGTTTGTATCTCAAAGCCATAATTCATCATCAGAGAGTTTCTATAGATAGGCTACACAAGGACCCAACCATTTGTATGATACCAGTCCATTTGAAGGCCACCATCATAAATACTGTTTCGTCTAAAGACATTTTTTAGAATACATTGAATTATTAAACAAGCAAGTATTAGCCATTTGTCTGTCATAGACTATGCCACTGCACATTATAAAAGCTGGCGAGATACTGCCTCTCCTTTTCAGGGCACTGAATAAATCTGTATTGAATATTGTGCGTCATTAATACAGCAGCAAAAAAACACTCACGTCGCACTCAAAAAGGAGCACTAAAATATCAGGGACGTGAGCTTTCCATTTCGTGCAAAATCGGAAAATAAAAACCATCTCTGGCTTCCCTACAGCTTTCTCTCCTCTCTCACATTACACTCCTTTCACATGACAACCATTTGCTATTTGAGTTGAATATGATAGGCTTTAATTAGTCCTCAACCATGTCCTCAACCACAACTCCTCCATGAGGGGGAAGCAGCTCTCCCTCTCCTACTTATACGGCTGCAGTCCAAATAGGAAATATTGGGTGTTATTTATTATACTATTTTGTCGAGGGCCTAAACGGTGCCATTTATTACTCGGTATAGTCAATGGTACAGATGCGCCATCTTAATTTGACCCCAATTCTCACAGCAGGAAAATAATCCTGGAGCAACAGGAAATTTGAATTATAATAAATTTACATTTTGGTAGGGGTTGATCAATTTTTTCAGACTTTAGAGCCTCTGTAAACCCTGAATATACTACTGTTTGCATTTCCTGCTATGAGGAAAAAGCTCTGCAACAACAGTTATCACATTAAGATAGAAATATGTATTTTGATGTATTAAAATAAATAGTTAATTAATTATTTCTCCATTGTCACCCACTACTTAAAGCCTAACCTTTACGAAGAGATAAGATCAGTACTGGGATTTTTCAAGTCCTGAGGTACTTATTCCATGCACTGATTTACTGTATTCACTCTAGTCACCTTCCATTAGGCAAATAATTCATAAAGCGAGGACATTTGACAGGACATTTGACTTCCTGAAATTGAGATGAAGCCTAGTCACCAATCCAACAACAGAGCATATCTGAAATGAATCCAAAATGGCAAAAGAGGAGAAATACACGCATTTATGGTTGATCTTTATCAATCCATGCTTTTTTATCTACATTTCAATATTTTTCCCCACTACACCTGAAAATGAGTTTCATGTTCAAGCAAAGATATGTAATAGTCTGTCGCATTGATATTTAAACGAGGATCTATATCTTTCCTTGCAGACATTCAAACCACCCTAGTTGTCATAGTGTACTGGAATGAATTAGAGATACAAACTGGTATTGGAATTATGAAGGCTGTCAAGCAATCTAAACACACATCACAGCTATGGTAGTGAGGTCCAAGTTTGCAGAGATGGAATGTCCTCCAGGACAAACAACTTCTGGTTGGGATAATTTGGGGAGTAGATTGGTTCTCATGTCCAGTGGATTACCTAGCTACCGTCTTAAAATAAATTGGGAATGTATGGGGAAACAAAGGAATCAAAAAATATGTAGGACAGTTATTTGAAAAATGCTGCTGGATGTCTGCTTTTGCATTCTCAAAGGGAACAAATGTGAGTTATTTGAATGCCTTCTTTATGGTTTGACTAGAAATATATAGGTTACATTCACAAATGAGAAATAGTGTGTACAAAACATTATGAACACCTTCCTAATATTGAGTTGTACTCCCTTTTGCCCTCAGATCAGCCTCAATTCGTCGGGGCATGGAATCTACAAGGTGTCGAAAGCGTTCCACAGGGATGCTGGCCCATGTTGACTCCAATCACAGGAGGCTGCTGAGGGGAGAATGGCTCATAATAATGGCCAGAACGGTGCAAATGGAATGTCAAACACCTGGAAACCATTTTATTTACCATTCCACTAATTCCGCTACAGTCATTAACACGAGCCCGTTCTCCCCAATTAAGGTGCCACCAACCTCCTGTGACTCCAATGCTTCCCACATTTGTGTCAAGTTGGCTGGATATCCTTTGGGTGGTAGACCATTCTTGATACACACAGGAAACTGTTGAGCATGAAAAACCCAGCAGTGTTCCAGTCCTTGACACACTCAAACCGGTGCGCCTGGCACCTACTACCACACCCCGTTCAAAAGGCACCTAAATATTTTGTCTTGCCCATTCACACTCGGAATGGCACACATACACAATCAATGTCTCAGTTGTCTCCAGGCTTAAAAATGATTCTTTAACCTGTCTCCTCCCCTTCAGCTACACTAATTGAAGTGGATTTAAGTGACATCAATAAGGGATCATAGCTAACTACTGGATTCACCTGTTATGTTCCTAATGTTTTGTACACTCAGTGTATGTTGCAGCAGTATGACTCTACAACTCCTCCATCCATATGGTAGAAATATAAGTGCACACCATTATCACAATGGAAACTATGGAGCAACATATTTCAGAGAGAAAGGCAAAGTTACCTGACAATCACAAAAAAGCCTGCCAACTCGAACATCGAGACTATGCCATCTCCCTACCCCAGGGATTTTGTAACTGTCTTTTTATAAACCTAAATGGCATGTCTTTTATGTTCCCGGATCAACATTATTAAGTGCACTCACCAGTATGGTTCCTTGCTGTTCCTGCTGTCACAATTGTTCTTAATGGTCTCAGGGGAACAAAAAAAAGACAGCTAAGGAACTATGTATTTATCCATTTTGCTGTGTGCCAGGCCGTATCATAATGGACTTGGCAGATATGCATTGCAGTCTCAAGGAACCATGTGTCGTCATCATCATTATCCTCTGCCAATCTCAACGGAACGCTCATGGACCCGTTATTACCCAAAGAGAGGGGCGCATGCACCCTATTATTTTGTGACCATTTCAGGGAAGGGTAAGCTAAGTATATTTGTCATGGGCAAATTTCTAGCTCAGATAATTTGTATTGAACATACAAGGTGGCAATTATTTACAAAATTCAATTTGGCAATAGAAGACACTTACTCTCCATTAGACGAGTGACTGTATCCACTGCCCTTTGATAAATAATGGAACACTGTGTGATCAAAATGTTCAGTGAGCTTTATTTTCTTAGTCTGATTTAGCACGTCATTGGTTCTGATTCACACAATGGCCTTCAAGCTGGGCAGTATCTCAATCTTAATCTGTATCAGGACATCCCTGCTAAGGTAAGATAACCCTTTTCCTTTGTGCAAGAACACATGTTTGGATTCATTTAATTAATAAACACTCCCAAGGTATCCAACATTTCTTATTGATATAACATTGAATTTGGCCTTATTCAGCTATTATCCCATATAAACACATTGAATAACAGATTCATACTGTCTGCATCTCATATGGCACCCCATTCCCTATTTAGTGCATGGCCTATAGGGCTCTAGTCAAAAGTAGTGTAATATACACTGTGTGCACAATTATTAGGCAACTTGTATTCCTCAGGAGGAATTTTCTTGTTGAACAAACACTCTTGTTGAACAAATGCTCTCAGTCAATCCAAAATGCTATTGAACCTCAAACCTGAATGTTTAACAAAGGAAAAGTGAGTTTTGTCTTTCTCAGGGGAATATATGTGTGCAGAATTATTAGGCAACTATTAGTGTGCAGAATTATTAGGCAACTAAATTACAACATTTATTTCTACCAACTCACTTTATTTTTAGAGTAAGTGTAACAAATAAGTGACACAAAATGACAATGAAATAATATTTTTGGCCTTTCAGAAATATTCAGTGACCAATATAGCATCCCTTCTTTTCAACAACTACCATGAGCCTTCCATCCATGGAGTCTGTCAGTTTCTTGATCTGTTCACGATCAACTTTATCTGAAGCACCAACCACAGCCTCGCAAATTTTCAATGCCATTTCAATGCCCTGGCTGAGGGAAGGAGGTTCTCACCCAAGATTGGTCCCTCCATAAAATGCAAATACATTTCTAACATTTTTGACATGTATTTTTGACATTTTTTTGTTGTTATTCTGTCTCTCACTGTTCAAATAAACCTACCATTAAAATTATAGACTGATCATTTATTTGTCAGTGGGCAAACGTACAAAATCATCAGGGGATCAAATACTTTTTCCCCCTCACTGTATATGTGTATTAATGATATAATCACTTGGGTGTCACTACCCAAAACATTTCCAACTAATTTCTACCGTGACCCTCTAGAAAAGGAGATGGCTGATGAATTCTGGATATCCAATCTTTACCCCTTATTGCCCACTTTATGCCCTTTACTTCCTACTCTGCTAAACCGTAAATTATAATATTAACTCTAACAAGGGAGTGGAAGTAACAATTTGGGTGTGCAACCGCACAGTCGGGACATATTTGTCCTTTGTATTGTTGAGGCAAATGTTGTACTTTAATGATGTGTGTACATCTGTAAATATGGAGTCTTTAGCTTGTATTTGACATCTCCCTATTTTATCAGCAAGGTCCTCTGTGTGTGTGGGTGTGTAATGGCCTGGATACTGAGCTGTCTCAATGCCAGTACCCAAACCTCAATTCAAAGCATTAATCTCATTGAAAAGACAGCCTATGCAACAAATCATTGTTTTAGTTCCATAGAATTGAGAGAAATAGTAATGGTGTTTTTTTGTAGGCACTAACTCCGCCACGGTTTGTTGGACAAAGCCTGTGGGAAAAGTTCATGGTTTTTGGATAAACACCAAAATAAAAGTCTGTGGTAAACACAGGCTTAGGAGATTTTATAAGTTTTGTTCTATGAGTTAGCTTATGAAGATTAACATTACTTTTTGAGAATTTTAAAGCATTTATGTAAAACGAATGTAAATAGGCACAAAGCACATAAAGGCTTCAGAATTAATAAAGGTCATGTTAACTGACTGATATTATCTCATTGAACAAAACATACAGTATAAGATCTCCTAAGCCTGTGACCTGTTATTTAACCTCAAAACTTACTTTCTGTGTTTATCCCAAACCCTATTCTTTCCGCTTCATTTTCCCAATAGGAATGGCGGAACGAACCAGAGGTAACTAATTTAGAACTACACGTCTAAACCCGTAGAACTACGGGTTTAGAACTACGGGTTTAGAACTACAAGTTGATGAGCTCAATATGTATAATGTTCAATATAACATCTGGAATACGAAATTCTATCATTATAATAGATAGTTATATGTCTATCAAATCAAATCAAAGTTTATTTGTCACGTGCGCCGAATACAACAGGTGTAAACCTTACAGTGAAATGCTTACTTACAGGCTCTAACCAATGTTGTTGTGTGTGTGTGTAGGTAAGTAAAGAAATAAAAAAAACAGTAGAAAGACATTTGAAAAAAAGAGTAGCAATGCTAAATACAGACACCTGTTAGTCAGGCTTATTGAGGTAGTATGTACATTTGGGTATCGTTAAAGTTACTGTGTATATATGATGAAAAGAGAGTAGCAGAAGCGTAAAAAGAGTGGTTGGCGGGTGGTGGGACACAATGCAGATAGCCCGGTTAGCCAATGTGCGGGAGCACTGGTTGGTCGGGCCAATTTAGGTAGTATGTACATGAATGTATAGTTAAAGTGACTAAGCATATAAGATAAACAGAGAGTAGCAGCAGCGTAAAAGAGGGGTTTGGGGGGGAGGGACACAATGCAAATAGTCCGGGTAACCATTGGTTACCTGTTCAGGAGTCTTATGGCTTGGGGGTAAAAACTATTGAGAAGCCTTTTTGTCCTAGACTTGGCACTCCCGTACCGTTTGCCATGCGGTAGTAGAGAGAACAGTCTATGACTGGGGTGGCTGGAGTCTTTGACAATTTTCAGGGCCTTCCTCTGACACCGCCTGGTGTAGAGGTCCTGGATGGCAGGCAGCTTTGCCCCAGTAATGTACTGGCTGTACGCACTACCCTCTGAAGTGCCTTGCGGTCGGAGGCCGAGCAATTGCCGTACCAGGCAGTGATGCAACCGGTCAGGATGCTCTCGATGTTGCAGCTGTAGAACCTTTTGAGGACCCATGCCAAATCTTTTTAGTTTCCTGAGGGGGAATAGGCTTTGTCGTGCCTTCTTCACGACTGTCTTGGTGTGTTTGGACCAATCTAGTTTGTTGTTGATGTGGACACCAAGGAATTTGAAGCTCTCAACCTGCTCCACTACAGCCCCGTCGATGAGAATGGGCACGTGCTCGGTGTTCCTTTTCCTGTAGTCCACAATCATCTCCTTAGTCTTGGTTACATTGAGGTTGTTATTCTGGCACCACCTGGCCAGGCCTCTGACCTCCTCCCTATAGGCTGTCTCGTCGTTGTCAGTGATCAGGCCTACCACTGTTGTGTCGTCAGCAAACTTATTGATAGTGTTGGAGTCGTGCCTAGCCATGCAGTCGTGGGTGAACAGGGAGTAGAGGAGGGGACTGAGCATGCACCACTGGGGAGCTCCAGTGTTGAGGATCAGCGTGGCAGATGTGTTGCTACCTACCCTCACCACCTGGGGGCGGCCTGTCAGGAAGTCCAGGATCCAGTTGCAGAGGAAGGTGTTTAGTCCCAGGATCCTTAGCTTGGTGATGAGCTTTGAGGGTACTATGGTGTTGAACGCTGAGCTGTAGTCAATGAACAGCATTCTCACATAGGTGTTCCTTTTGTCCAGGTGGGAAAGGGCAGTGTGGAGTGCAATAGAGATTGCATCTGTGGATCTGTTTGGGCGGTATGCAAATTGAAGTGGGTCTAGGGTTTCTGGGATAATGGTGTTGTGAGCCATTACCAGCCTTTCAAAGCACTTCATGGCTACGGACGTGAGTGCTACGGGTCTGTAGTCATTTGGGCAGGTTGCCTTTGTGTTCTCTGGCACAGGGACTATGGTGGTCTGCTTGAAGCATGTTGGTATTACAGACTCAATCAGGGACTGACATGTTGAAAATGTCAGTGAAGACATCTGCCAGTTAGTCAGCACACGCCCGGAGCACACGTCCTGGTAATCCGTCTGGCCCCGCAGCCTTGTGTATGTTGACCTAGCGTGATCACACAGTCGTCCGGAACAGCTGATGCTCTCATGCATTGCTCAGTGTTCCTTGCCTCGAAGCAAGCATAGAAGTGATTTAGCTCGTCTGGTAGGCTCGTGTCACTGGGCAGCTCGCGGCTGTGCTTCCCTTTGTATTCTGTCATAGTTTGCAAGCCCTGCCACATCGGACGAGCGTCAGAGCCGGTGTAGTATGATTCAATCTTAGCCCAGTATTGACGCTTTGCCTGTTTTATGGTTCATCTGAGGGCATAGCGTGAATTTCTTGTAAGCTTCCGGGTTAGAGTCCCCCACCTTGAAAGCGGCAGCTCTACCCTTTAGCTCAGTGTGAATGTTGCCTGTGATCCATGGCTTCTGGTTGGGGTATGTACGTACAGTCACTGTGGGGACGACGTCCTCAATGCACTTAATAATAAAGCCAATGACTGATGTGGTGTATTCCTCAATGTCATCGGAAGAATCCCGGAACATGTTCCAGTCTGTGATAGCAAAGCGGTCCTGTAGTTTAGCATCTGCTTCATCTGACCCTTTTTTTATAGACCGAGTCACTGGTGCTTCCTGCTTTAATTTTTGCTTGTAAGCAGGAATCAGGAGGATAGAGTTGTGGTCGGATTTACCAAATGGAGTGTGAGGGAGAGCTTTGTACGCGTCTCTGTGTGTGGATTACAGGTGATCTAGAATTTTTTTTCCTCTGGTTGCACATTTAACATGCTGATAGAGATTTGGTAGAACTGATTTAAGTTTCCCTGCATTAAAATCTCCAGCCACTAGGAGCGTCGCCTCTGGGTGAGTGGTTTCCTGTTTGCTTATTTCCTTATACAGCTGACTGAGTGCGGTCTTAGTGCCAGCATCTGTCTGTGGTGGTAAATAAACGGCCACGAAAAGTATAGCTGAGAACTCTCAGTAGTGAGAGTAGTGTGGCCTGCAGTTTATCACAATATACTCAACTTCAAGCGAGCAAAATCTAGAGACTTCCTTAGATTTCGTGCACCTGCTGTTTACAAAATATGCACAGACCCCCCCCCCCCCCCTCATCTTACCGGAGTGTGCTGTTCTATCCTGCCAGTGCAGCGTGTATCCCGCTAGCTGAATATCCATGTCGTCCTTCAGCCACGATTCCGTGAAGCATAGGATATTCGTTTTTTTATGTCCCGTTGGTAGGATATTCGTGATCTCACCTCGTCTAGTTTATTGTCCAATGATTGCGAGTAATATTGACGGTAACGGCAGCTTTCCTAGATGTTTTCTGCGGGTCCGGACGAGGCATCCGGCTCTTCTTCCTCTGTGTCGCTTCCTTTTGCAAATAATTGCAATGTCTGCCCTGTGGGTTGTTGGAGAATATCGTTTGAGTCCTGCTTGCTGCTGTTGTTGTTGAAGACATCTTCATCTAATCCGAGGTGAGTGATCGCTGTCCTGATATCCAGAAGCTCTTTTCTGCCATAAGATACGGTTGCAGAAACAGTATGTACAAAATAATTTACAAATATCGCACAAAAAAACCCACATAATAGCACAATTGGTTAGGAGACCGTAAAACAGCGGCCATCTCCTCCGGCGCAATCTTATCTATAAAAAATTTTGTAATCAGTCATAATGACTGATATATTCATTTTTCAAAGACCGTCAGTCAATCTATGACGGGTTAAGTGAGCTTGGTGACAGACGGCCTCCAGCTACCTGTCCCCAAAAACTTCTGTCCCCTCATGATCTTGGAAATTAAATTTCCTTAATTGAATTTTGAAGAATGCCTTCATATGACTACTGCAGGATACACTGTAAAGTGTGGACAGGAGCTTGGTGGAAAAAAAGCGTATTGAAGGACCATGAAATATTTACACTGGGTGGTTTTTGCCTGACGTCCAAAGGACGTCTGTATTTGGTTCAGGGTGAAAGTTTAAACAACATATTTTATGAACATCAACGAGACATCTTTATGGATGAAATGATCTTGAAAGGACGTCTTAATGAACTATTTTTTAGGTCAAATCAAGACCAAGTCAGGCCTACAAAATTTGGCACAACTCTAAAGACTAATCTGATGTGACTGGCAGCAGATGCCATACCATTGACTGAGAATCTAGGATCCAAGGTACCATTTTCAATCAGAGTATGTAGCAGCTGAGGAGCACAAAGCAGGAACCCAAAAGGAGTTGTCTCACTCGGATGAAAGTCTGTTACTCACCCTTCACCGACAACTTCCTTCCAAACTTACCTGGATTGAGAAAGCCAGACGTCAACTATAATTTCATACTTACCCATGATTAGCTTCAAAGCAATCCCTACCTCAAGGATTCCCCTATGTACAGTCTTAGAAAAAAAGGTCCCAAAAGGGTTCTTCGGCTGTCCCCATAGGAGAACCCTTTTTAGTTCCAGGTAGAACCCCTTTTTGGTTCCATGTAGAAGCATCTGTGAAAGGATTCTATACATGTAACCCAAAAAGTTTTTTTCCTTTAGGTAATTTTTTTCTAAGAATATACATAATGATTTCAGCTCTGGTTGAAAAATAGAAGAGAGAACTTCTGGAACAACTGTTATTTAACTGGCATGATGGTGAGAATCATTGGCCCTTTTTTGCATTTAACCTGTGCAACCATATATTGGCTCAGGGCAAAACACCTAGATAACTGCATAATAATTCCATGAAAATATGTAGATAATGTATATGCAAATCACTTATAAAATATACCAGAGTTAACAAAGCTTCTATTTGCCTTTTAATTTTTAGAGCGTTTTACGTACCGTACCGCAAGTTTGCAAATACTAAAACTTGTCATTCGATTGAAAAGACAGCGAGGCACGGATTTTAACGGCTGAGAGAGAATGACACTAAGTTCAAAACTGAGCCCACTATTCAAACATAACTCTGTCTGAAGCATAGCTGTCTGAGTGGTCAATACCTTTGGGGAGGTCTGGAGGTTAACCACGAGTGACTGCATGGCAGGACCTTTGATCCGACAAATGTTTCCCCATTCCCCAAAGGGAGAAGTGCCACTCACTCCTGAACTTTGAGGTTCAAATGCTGGTATTTGTTCAAATGCCACTGACTGCTGTCTACTTGTTATGTCATGATGTGCTCCTTCTTCACGGCAGCCAATGACAGCTGTGACCCAGGCAAGGTCCCATGTGTAGGGACATTTTAATGTAACCCTTTTACTTTGTATGGCCAATCTGTTCTTTGACAAGCTGCTATGTTCATTGTAGTGGCTTTGTTTGCCTCATTCAACCTTCCTAAAGACTCTCAAATGAAGAAAACAGAGCAGCTAGTGTAGCAGCTAAATACCCACATCGAGTTTTAAAAATGTGACCATGACACCCGCAGTGTAGCAGCTCTGTTTGGGTGTAGGATTGGAGTGCTCTCCTGGGTGTCTTTAAAAAACGTTGTGCTTTGATCATAAGGTGACACAGGGTTAAATTCAACTCTCTGAGATACTTAATGACTCAGAAAGAACTGTACTGCTGGTTAAAAGAAAACCACAGTTTTTTTTATTCTGTTGAAAATAGTTCTTATTATTCCTAGAAATTGACCAGTGCAGAGGGTTCATAATAACTTCTCCTATAGATAGAATAGATAATTGTCAGTCCACAGAAGAGGCAGAGACCCTGTATCATTTTTCATACTACCCCTACAACAACATAATAATAGGGATGTCTTCCAAAAAGGTTGTTTGAAAAGAGTGGCCTCTTTTCCAGGAACTCATTCAGGGGCTTTTTGTTAACTGCACCATGCTGAAGCAATGGATCCTTTTACCCCAAAACTCCCCTTTGCTTGTAAAGATCTGTTTGCTGGTCGCCCACCATTTCTTGGGCTGAGTCATAAACAGGACTTTGTCCCTCCCGCTGAACAACAACGGGTGTTGAATAGTAATACGAGACATTGATCACAGTTGACGACTCCAAATGAGGTGTCCCTCTCTAGGAGAAGCAACAGACGCAGGCCTCAAAATCAGGCGATACGCCTCTCTATGGATATGTCCCAAATGACACACTATTCCCTACATAATGCACTACTTTTGATCAGGCCCCAGTCAAAAGTAGTGCACTATATAGGGAATAGTGTGTCATTTTGGACTCAGCCTATGGGTCTCGATGACTGAACACACAATCTCATGGCAGTTCCTGTGAAGAGTGAGAATATAACTTATGACACAATAATGTTTTGTTGTGTTCCAATATTACCCCCTCCATGACAACCACACTACAGCCATTATGCACATAAGCACCAAGGACAGAATGCAGGCAACCGATTCAAATGTGAGGTAAGTAGAAAGCTATGCTATTATCCAATGTTGAAAGCCATTGAAATCGTTTTTGATTGCTTTTTACACCTTTAGAGTGGCTCGGTCTGCAAGTGCATTGGATCACTAAGTGTCTTTATTGAGCACAGCTAAGATGAATCAGACATTGCTTTGGCAGCTGCGCTATATGTCCTCTCAATAGACAGTATAGACAAAACGGACAAATATTTGTAAAACTAAGTTCCAGACCCGTTGAATATTAATGTTAAGTGGACATATCATCATGAACAGTACCCAGTAATTCCTTGTACTGTATATATGATTTGTATGCAATTTTCTTTGCACTAGTATGCACTGTTATAGTAAACAGAATGAATCATTTTACATTGCAGTTTTCATTTTAAAATTATAATCATGAAAAATTGGGGAATAGGGCTTTTTTTTTCTTTTTTTCTTGATAGTCTACATTTACTTATAATTAACTTTGCTATAAGATTTCAGATGCCTTACTACTGTAATCATTTTTTTGTATACAGTAACTCGTGGTAAGGGACAATTTCCTGGTACTAGCTCTCTCATTCATTGTTGTCTCTATCCCCCTATGAACATACCAAAGGGTTGGCTAGCAAATCTACTGACTGATTACAATCTCAGTTTTCATCTAATATAACCTTTGTCCCTCTGTGACGAACACAGTGTTTTTGTTTCACGTCTTCAAATTGTGTTTTTTGTATGTTTGTCATTGTACAATGGCCTATTTCCTATTACTGCAGTAGACTCTCAGCTTTGCAGCGCTATGTAGCTTGTGTGCCTGGGATGTACTGTTCCACCTCACACTGACGGACAGTCTGAACAGCAAATGAGTGTTAAAGCGGCACTCCCGAGCCTCGACTGGCTGCGGATATGTAACCCAACACCACAGAGTCATTCAGAGCCAACTGAATTGAAACAGGGAATCAGGGCAATCAGCCAGAACTGTCGCGAAGCGATTTGGTCTAACAGAAGTTGATTTATAAGCGATTTACCTTGATATGCCTTAATAAAACAATATATATATACGCTACCGTTCAAAAGTTTGGGGTCACTTAGAAATATTTAAAATGAAAAACTTTAATGTCTTGAGTCAATAATTATTCAACCCCTTTGTTATGGCAAGCCTAAATAAGTTCAAGAGTCAACATTTGCTTATCAAGTTACAAGTTGCATGGACTCATGCAATAATAGAGTTTAACATGATTTCTGAATGACTACCTTTAATGGCAGTGATAGGAGAAAACTAAGGATGTATCAACAACATTGTAGTTACTCAACAATACTAACTTACATGACAGAGTGAAAAGAAGGAAGCCTGTACAGAATAAAAAATGTTCTAAAACATGCATCCTGTTTGCAATAAGGCACTAAAGTAAAACTGCCCTGAATAACTGTCCTGAATACAAAGTGTTATGTTTGGGGCAATCTAACACAACACACCACTTCATATTTTCAAGCATTGTCCCTGATAACCAAAAATGTCCCCCACGTGCTATTTTCTACTGGCGCTACGTCCAAGTCTATACGTTTGTACCGCCAGCAGGCGAGTGGAGTTTGGCGTTCTAGACATAATTTGCATCTGTTGCAAGCCCACAGCAGTCCACTTTTCCATCTCTGGCATTTAGCATCCGCTCAGAGGACAGCTATAAGCCTTAGGCAAGCCATTTAGCCACGAGTTAATTTGAAAGACAAAAGCAAGGAATTTCTCTAATCTCAAATTCGGCCTGCCACCTTGCAGGCTTCTATATATTTGAGACAGAAGCTGTTTTTGTTGTTTCTATAAATAACTTACTGTTGTGATTTTAATTTGATTTAATTTATTTGCCAATTTAAAAACACAATACAACCACACGTGGACATAATCCATTTACAATCATTGCTGATGACACAAAACGTGTCAACATCAGGCCAACATCTAATAATTTACTGTTTAACCTTTTCACATGTGAGTTCCAAATATCTCTAACGGTCACCCCAACATTAGCTTTTTTATGAGTATGATGTCAGAATACACTCACTGATGACAAACAAGGTTAATTATCTATAGGCTTCAATTTGTCAATTTCAAATGATTTTCTAACAAGTTTGAATTGAGGGGAGTTCTGCCTCCTCATTAATTCACATAGAAGTATCCCATTTCACTGTTGTGGACAATTTACGTTTGAGGCATTACTGAGCTTGACAAACTTCTCTTTTCGATGAGAGCCCAAGCACAAATGTTTTCCTCCCTGGCACATTTTCCGGTTGGCACACTCATTGCATTCACTACTAATAATAACTTTGAACATGCGTGCGTCCTAACATGTTATCATTATAGTTTCTGTAAATTGTGTTGTTGTTTCTACTATAGCACACCATTTGTATGGCGCATAATGTATTGACTGTTATATTCATGTTTTCAGGTCTGATGTCAAATCATGCATTCCGATTCTTACATAGATTGTAATGGACACACATGATGTGTGTAAAATACTTTTTTGAAGGTTTTACTGATTATCATGAGCTAATGCTAAGCTAATTACCAGCTATGTGTGGCACCATGTTTGTTGGCATCATGCAATGCATTCTGGTTGTCATGTGAACGTCTGTCAGACCAAAGATGTTATAACAAAATTAGGTGAAAGGATGGTTCACTAGTCTTTCGAGTAAACTTCCAGAAGTGAATGATGGTAGACAACACACCCCCATCAACATGCATTCTACAAACAGACCCAACTCATCTTCAACCTCTTATCTTTGGTTGACACATTTTTTAATTTTTTTAAAAATGGTGGCATGAACAAACTACCCATTGTCAGATTACTTTAGATTTTGGTGATGAATTGTAACTGGCAATTGTATTACCTAATTCATATTATGGTTTCTGTCAGTTGAGAGTAAGCTACATATGACCGCTTGTGTTAGTTTTAGCGAGGAAAGAGTGACCTAATGTAGCCTACATTTTCCAGTTTGGATGAGAATTGTGTTATTTAACCTTTACTTAACTAGACAAGTCAGTTAAGAAAAAAATATTATTTACAATAACGACCTACCCCCGGCCAAACCTGGACGACGCTGCCCTATGGGACTCCCAATGATGAGATGCAGCCTGGATTTGAACCAGGGGCTACAGTGTTGCCTCTTGCACTGAGATGCAGTGCCTTGCGTCAGGAGCTGTCACTACTTCTGTGGATATCAGAACATTGCATCCACATATAAACTGCTCACATTGAGGACATAACATTGTATAGACTGTTTGTTCAAAATGTTTCTGTGAAAAAAACAGTGTGGCCAGCTCAAACGCTGACTGCTGCATCAATCGTAACTGGACTTTCTAAATACGTTTTCTAATCACACCGGTTTGAGTATATGCTGCACTGTAGAATGATCACACCCATGTGTTCGTACATGTCAAAAGGTTAAGTGTATTAATGATATATTAATTACGCCCAAAATTGCCTACATTTTACCACTGATTTTAATATAAGCTACTATATATTTGAGGTTCCTTTAAATGGTTAGTTTCTAGCAATAAATTAACAGTGGTGTAAAGTACTTAACCTGTCTAGGACTAAGCTAGCGGAACACCTCGCCAACAGCCAATGAAATTGCAGGGCGCCAAATACAAATCAACAGAAATCTCATAAATCAAATTTCTCAAACATACAAGTATTAGGCACCATTTTAAAGATAAAATTCTCGTTAATCCAGCCACAGTGTCTGATTTCAAAAATGCTTTGCAGCGAAAGCTCCACAAACGATTATGTTAGTTCACCACCAACTCACAGAAAAACCCAGCCACTTTTCCAGCCAAAGAGAGGAGTCAGAAAAAGCACCAATAGAGATGAAATTATCTTCATCAGGTGACACTGATAGGACTTTATGTTACACAATACATTTATTTTTTGTTCGGTAAAGTTCATATTTATATCCAAAAATCTTATTTTACATTGGCGTGTTACGTTCAGTAGTTCCAAAACATGCAGTGATATTGCAGAGAGCCACATGAATTCACAGAAATACTCATAATAAATGTTGAGGAAAATACCACTATGATAAATGGAACTTTAGATACACTTCTCCTTCATGCAACCGCTGTGTCAGATTTCAAAAAAACTTTATGGAAAAAGCATAATCTGAGAACGGCGCTCAGAGCCCAAACCAGCCAGAGAAATATCCTCCATGTTGGGCAGTCAACATTTATTCATAAATAGCATTATAAATATTCACTTACCTTTGATGATCTTCATCAGAATGCACTCCCAAGAATTGCAGTTCCACAATAAATGGTTGTTTTGTTCGATAATTTCCATTTATGTCCAATAGCTTCTTTTGTTAGGGCGTCTGGTAAACAAATCCAAATGCGCGATCTGGTCCATTCGGATGAAACGTTATATTACAGGTCGAAGAAACTTGTCAAACTAATTATAGAATCAATCTTTAGGATGTTTTTATCATAAAACTACTATAAAACTTCAAAAACTACAAACCTCAGGTTTATGCCTGCCATATGAGTTATGTTATACTCACAGACATCATTCAAACAGTTTTAGAAACTTCAGAGTGTTTTCTATCCAATACTAATAATAATATGCATATATTAGCATCTGGGACTGAGTAGGAGGCAGTTCACTATGGGCACGCTATTCATCCAAAAGTGAAAATGCTGCCCCCTATCCCAAATATTTTTTTAAGTAAAAATACTTGAAACTACTACTTAAGTAGTTTTTTGGGGTATCTGTACTTTACTTTTGATATTTTTGACAACTTTTACTTTTGAATGCTTAGCAGGATAGGAAAATTGTGTAATTCACACTTATCAAGACAACATCCCTGGTTACCCCTACTGCCTCTGATCTGGTGGACTCACTAAACACAACACAGCCGCGGGCTGCCCAGTGACACGAGCCTACCAGACGAGCTAAATCACTTCTATGCTCGCGTCGAGGCAAGCAACACGGAGGCATGTATGAGAGCAGCAGCTGCTCCGGATGACTGTGTGATCACGCTCTCCCTAGCCGACGTGAGTAAGACCTTTCAACAGGTTCAACTCAATTCACAAGGCTGCGGAGCCAGATGGATTACCAGGACGTGTGCTCCGGGCATGTGCTGACCAACTGGCAGGTGTCTTCACTGGCATTTTCAACATGTCCCTGATTGAGTCTGTAATACCAACATGCCTCAAGCAGACCACCATAGTCCCTGTGCCCAAGAACACAAAGGCAACCTACCTAAATGACTACAGACCCGTGGCACTCACGTCTGTAGCCATGAAGTGCTTTGAAAGGCTGGTAATGGATCACATCAACACCATTATCCCAGAAACCCTAGACCCACTCCAATTTGCATACTGCCCAAACAGATCCATAGATGATGCAATCTCTATTGCACTCCACACTGCCCTTTCCCACCTGGACAAAAGGAACACCTATGTGAGAATGCTATTCATTGACTACAGCTCAGCGTTCAACACCATAGTACCCTCAAAGCTCATCACTAAGCTAAGGAACCTGGGACTAAACACCTCCTTCTGCAACTGGATACTGGACTTCCTGACGGGCCGCACCCAGGTGGTGAGGGAAGGTAGCAATCTGCCATGCTGATCCTCAACACTGGAGCTCCCCAGGGGTGCATGCTCAGTCCCCTCCTCTACTCTCTGTTCACCCACGACTGCATGGCCAGGCACAACTCCAACACCATCATTAAGTTTGCTGATGACACAACAGTGGTAGGCCTGATCACCGACAACGACGAGACAGCCTATAGGGAGGAGGTCAGAGACCTGGCCGGGTGGTGCCAGAATAACAACCTATCCCTCAACGTAACCAAGTCCAAGGAGATGATTGTGGACTACAGGAAAAGGAGCCCCGAGCACGTCCCCATTCTCATTGACAGGGCTGTAGTGGAGCAGGTTGAGAGCTTCAAATTCCTTGGTGTCCACATCAACAACAAACTAGAATGGTCTAAACACACCAAGACAGTCGTGAAGAGGGCACAACAAAACCTATTCCCCCTCAGGAAACTAAAAAGATTTGGCATGGGTCCTGAGATCCTCAAAAGGTTCTACAGCTGCAACATCGAGAGCATCCTGACCGGTTGCATCACTGCCTGGTTCGGCCACTGCTCGGCCTCCGACCGCAAGGCACTTCAGAGGGTAGTGCGTATGGCCCAGTACACCACTGGGGTAAAGCTGCCTGCCATCCAGGACCTCTTCACCAGGCGGTGTCAGAGGAAGGCCCTGAAAATTGTCAAAGAACCCAGCCACCCCAGTCATAGACTGTTCTCTCTACTACTGCATGGCAAGCGGTACGGGAGTGCCAAGTCTAGGACAAAAAGGCTTTTCAACAGTTTTTACCCCCAAGCCATAAGACTCCTGAACAGGTAACCAAATGGTTACCCGGACTATTTGCATTTTGTACCCCCCAACCCCTCTTTTACGCTGCTGCTACTCTCTGTTTATCTTATATGCATAGTCACTTTAACTATACATTCATGTACATACTCCCTCAATTGGCCCGACCAACCAGTGCTCCCGCACATTGGCTAACTGGGCTATCTGCATTGTGTCCCACCACCCACCAACCCCTCTTTTTACGCTACTGCTACTCTCTGTTCATCATATATGCATCGTCTCTTTAACCATACCCACATGTACATACTACCTCAATAAGCCTGACTAACCGGTGTCTGTATATAGCCTTGCTAGTCTTATTTTCAAGTGTCTTTTTACTGTTGTCTTATTTCTTTACTTTCCTATACACACACACACACTTTTTTTTCTCCGCACTATTTGTTAGAGCCTGTAAGTAAGCATTTCACTGTAAGGTCTACTGTTGTACCGGTTGAATTCGGCGCACGTGACAAATAAACCTTGATTTGATTAGTTTGTATATTATGTCTGAGTTTTGGAGTGTGACAAGAAAATGGTGCTGTCTGGTTTGCTTAATATAAGGAATTTTTAATTATTAATGCTTTTACTTTTTTAGCAATTGCATTTACTTTTGATACTTAAGTATATTTAAAACCAAGTACTTTGACTTTTACTCAAGTAGGATTTTACTGGGTGACTTTCACTTGAGTCATTTTCTACGAAGGTATCTTTACTTTTACTCAAGTATGACAATTGGGTACCTTTCCCACCACTGTAAATGACACTCCCTATACCGCATCACCCACTTGAAGAAAAGTGTTGATCACAACGGCCATTAGGTGATGACACCTCTTAAACCCCACAGAAGAACCGGAAAAGCCTCAACCGGAAGTTCTTCGTAGCTAACATCCTCCATGGTCGTCACTAGTTACCACAGCCACAAAGTCATAAACCACGCTCATTTCTGAAATTGTTCTTCTTAAAATGTGATTTTAAACCTAACCCTACGCTTGAGAAGAAGGTCTGCTATGTATGCCCTCGTGACAGTTAGTACAGAGATAGCCAAGGCTCTCTAGGTTTCTTCCTAGGTTCTTGCCTTTCTACAGTGTTTTTCCTAGCCACCATGCTTCTACACCTGCATTGCTTGCTGTTTGGGGTTTTAGGAAGGTTTCTGTACAGCACTTTATGACATCAGCTGATGTAAGAAGAGCTTTATAAATACAATTGATTGATTGAAGGGTGGTTAGTCCGGTATTGTTCACCCTGATGATAGATTACATATTTAAGGAGGTGGGACAGGGAGTGGGTGTGGCCTTGTATGCTGATGATGGGGCTGTATGCAAGAGAGGTGGGAATGCGAAGAAGAAGATGCAAAAAGCTGTGGGAGTTGTGGAAGACTGGTCTCTAACATGTGGGTTTTGGATGTCTGGCATTAGTGTTTTCTAGGAGGAAGGTTAAAGATATTAGGCTGGAAATATATGATGAAACGTCTCAGTGTAAGAGGCATGTTGAGTATATTGAAATTAAGTGTAGGAAGGTGCTGAACCTCATGAGGGCAGTGGCAGGATACGATCGTGGGTTGAATAGACAAACACTGTTGTGTACGTATCAGGCATTGATCAGGTCATATTTGGATTATGGGCGCTTTCTATATGGATCGGCAGCCAAAACGGACACAGCCAAGCGCCCCGAGATTGTGTGTTTGTGCCTATGAAGCATTGCAGGTGGATAGTGGGGAACTGCCACTAAGGATAAGGTAGGACAAACTTGCATTAGCATACTGGGCAAGGTTGAAAGGGAGTTCAGGAGGACATCCTGCGGCCATGGCAACTGGGGAATTCTGGGAGTGACGAGTAGGTAAGCAGAAGGCTTACGGTGGACAACTGGGCAGAAGGTGGTAGGATATGGACAGAGATAGGGCCGGCAATTGTATTGGGGATTGTTCCTCCGTGGCGGTTTCCGAAACCAAGTGTAGATGTGGATATGATTGAGGGTGTCACACTCTGATCTGTTTCACCTGTCTTTGTGCTTGTCTCCACCCCCCACCAGGAGTCTCCCATCTCCCCTCATTATCCCCTGTATATTTATACCTGTGTTCTCTGTTTGTCTGTTGCCAGTTTGGTTTGTTCATCAAGCCTACCAGCAGTTTTCCCCTTGCGCCTATCTTTTCTAAAGTTCCTGTTTTCCCATTCTGCCTGCCCTGAGCCTGCCTGCTGTCCTGTACCTTGCCCCACCACACTGGATGATTGACCTCTGCCTGCCCTGACCCTGAGACTGCCTGCTGTACTGTACCTTTTGGACTCTGATCTGGATTATTGACCTCTGCCTGCCCTTGACCTGTCGTTTTGCCTGCCCCCTGTTCTAGTAATAAACTTTTGTTACTTCGACACTGTCTGCATCTGGGTCTTCCCTAAAACGTGATAGAGGGTAGGATAGAATGGGGTGAGGAAGTGAGATGATGTGTGGAGTGATATATAGATTGTCGTTTTTAAGAGTATACAGTGGGGAGAACAAGTATTTGATACACTGCTGATTTTGCAGGTTTTCCTACTTACATAGCATGTAGAGGTCTGTAATATTTTATCATAGGTACCCTTCAACTGTGAGAGACGGAATCTATAACAAAAATCCAGAAAATCACAATGTATGATTTTAAGTAATTAATTTGCATTTTATTGCATGACATAAGTGTTTGATCACCTACCAACCAGTAAGAATTCCGGCTCTCACAGACCTGTTAGTTTTTCTTTAAGAAGCCCTCCTTTTCTCCACTCATTACCTGTATTAACTGCACCTGTTTGAACTCGTTACCTGTATAAAAGACACCTGTCCACAAACTCAATCAAACAGACCACAACCTCTCCACAATGGCCAAGACCAGAGAGCTGTGTAAGGACATCAGAGATAAATTGTAGACCTGCATAAGGCTGGGATGGGCTACAGGACAATAGGCAAGCAGCTTGGTGAGAAGGCAACAACTGTTGGCGCAATTATTCGAAAATGGAAGAAGTTCAAGATGACGGTCAATTACCCTAGGTCTGGGGCTCCATGCAGGTGAGGGATCAGCCCAGAACTCCACGGCAGGACCTGGTCAATGACCTGAAGAGAGCTGGGACCACAGTCTCAAAGAAAACCATTAGTAACACACTACGCCGTCATGGATTAAAATCCTGCAGCGCACGCAAGATCCCCCTGCTCAAGCCAGCGCATGTCCAGGCCTGTCTGAAGTTTGCCAATGACCATCTGGATGATCCAGAGGAGGAATGGGAGAAGGTCATGTGGTCTGATGAGACAAAAAAAAAGCTTTTTGGTCTAAACTCCACTCGCCGTGTTTGGAGGAAGAAGAAGGATGAGTACAACCCCAATAACACCATCCCAACCGTGAAGCATGGAGGTGGAAACATCATTCTTTGGGGATGCATTTCTGCAAAGAAGACAGGACGACTGCACCTTATTGAGGGGAGGATGGATGGGGCCATGTATCGCGAGATCTTGGCCAACAACCTCCTTCCCTCAGTAAGAGCATTGAAGATGGGTCGTGGCCAGGTCTTCCAGCATGACAATGACCCGAAACACACAGCCAGGGCAACTAAGGAGTGGCTCCGTAAGAAGCATCTCAAGGTCCTGGAGTGGCCTAGCCAGTCTCCAGACCTGAACCCAATAGAAAATCTTTGGAGGGAGTTGAAAGTCCGTATTTCCCAGAGACAGCCCCGAAACCTGAAGGATCTGGAAAAAGTCTGTATGGAGCAGTGGGCCAAAATCCCTGCTGCAGTGTGTTCAAACCTGGTCAAGAACTACAAGAAACGTATGATCTCTGTAATTGCAAACAAAGGTTTCTTTACCAAATATTATGTCATGCAATAAAATGCAAATTAGTTACTTAAAAATCATACAATGTGATTTTCTGGATTTTTGTTTTAGATTCCGTCTCTCACAGATGAAGTGTACCTATGATACAAATTACAGACCTCTACATGCTTTGTAAGTAGGAAAACCTGCAAAATCGGCAGTGTATCAAATACTTGTTCTCCCCACTGTATATACAGATGATTCAAAGGATCCAGTCAATGGTAGGGTGGGGGCAGGGGTGTATATCCCAGATTTCAATGTGAGAGTATGTAAGCGGTTAACTGATTATGTGTCAGTGTATGTGGCCAAGTTGATGATTTGAGATGGGTGGAGGAGGTGAAACCACTTAGAGTGGTGATCTGCTCTGATTTGCCTGCAGTGATGGGTAGGTCAGATGAGGGAGACATGTTTGTGGAGATGATGGTGCTGTTAATGGTATTGGAGAGGATGGGAGTGGTGGTAAGCTTTTGCTGTTGAGGGTAATAAGAAGGCTGATGTGGTGGCTAAGAGTGCGGTGAGGAGAGAGGGGGTACATATTCAGGTCCCGTTGGGCTGCAGGGAAGTGAAGTCCTTGGGAGTGGGGTGCTAGTAGCAACGGTAGGCAATTGTATCGCGTGCACCGGTCAGTTAAGGAAGAGGTGGGGAGTATGGGATGTAGAAGAGAAGAAGTTGTGTGGAGTAGAATATGGTTTGGGCCCACAGGTTTGAATGCATTGTGGATGATAGAGAGACATGAAAACAGGTCTGTGTGATGAGTGTTTAGTGGATATTTTGTGAACTGTATGACATATGATGTAGAAGGGGAGACTGTGTGAAAGGGTTAGAGAGGCTGGGCTGGGATCAAATCAAATTTTATTTGTCACATACACATGGTTAGCAGATGTTAATGCGAGTGTAGCGAAATGCTTGTGCTTCTCGTTCCGACAATGCAGTAATAACCAACTAGTAATCTTACCTAACAATTCCACAACTACTACCTTATACACACAAGTGTAAAGGGATAAAGAATATGTACATAAAGATATATGAATGAGTGATGGTACAGAACGGCATAGGCAAGATGCAGTAGATACATTATATACATATGAGTTGAGTAATGTAGGGTATGTAAACATAAAAGTGACATTGTTTAAAGTTGCTAGTGATACATGTATTACATAAAGATGGCAAGATGCAGTAGATGATATAGAGTACAGTATATACATATGAGATGAGTTATGTAGGGTATGTAAACATTATATTAAGTGACATTGTTTAAAGGCGCTAGTGATACATTTTTTACATCAATTTCCATAAATTTTCATTATTAAAGTGGCTGGAATTGAGTCAGTATGTTGGCAGCAGCCACTCAATGTTAGTAGTGGCTGTTTAACAGTCTGATGGCCTTGAGATAAACAGCTTCTTTCAGTCTCTCGGTCCCTGCTTTGATGCACCTGTACTGACCTCGCCTTCTGCATGATAGCGGGGTGAACAGGCAGTGGCTCGGGTGGTTGTTGTCCTTGATGATCTTTATGGCCTTCCTGTGACACCAGGTGATGTAGGTGTCCTGGAAGGCAGGTAGTTTGCCCCCGGTGATGCGTTGTGCAGACCTCACTACCCTCTGGAGAGCCTTAAGGTTGTGGGCGGAGCAGTTGCCGTACCAGGCTGTGCTACAGCCCGACAGGATGCTCTCGATTGTGCATCTGTAGAAGTTTGTGAGTGCTTTTGGTGACAAGCCAAATTTCTTCAGCCTCCTGAGGTTGAAGAGGCGCTGCTGCGCCTTCTTTACAACGCTGTCTGTGTGGGTGGACCAATTCAGTATGTCCGTGATGTGTACGCCGAGGAACTTAAAACGTACTACCCTCTCCACTACTGTCCCATCGATGTGGATAGGGGTGTGCTCCCTCTGCTGTTTCCTGAAGTCGACAATCATCTCCTTAGTTTTGTTGACGTTGAGTGTGAGGTTATTTTCCTGACACCACACTCCGAGGGCCCTCACCTCCTCCCTGTAGGCCGTCTTGTCGTTGTTGGTAATCAAGCCTAGCACTGTAATGTCGTCCGCAAACTTGATGATTGAGTTAGGTGTGCATGACCACGCAGTCGTGGGTGAACAGGAAGTACAGGAGAGGGCACAGAACGCACCCTTGTGGGGGCCCAGTGATCAGCGGAGTAGAGATGTTGTTACCTACCCTCACCACCTGGGGGCGGCCCATCAGGAAGTCCCAGTTGCACAGGGCGGGGTCGAGACCCAGGGTCTTGAGCTTGATGACGAGTTTGGAGGGTACTATGGTGTTGAATGCTGAGCTGTAGTCGATGAACAGCATTCTCACATAGGTATTCCTCTTGTCCAGATGGGTTAGGGCAGTGTGCAGTGTGGGTGCGATTGCGTCGTCTGTGGACTTATTGGGGCGGTAAGCAAATTGGAGTGGGTCTAGGGTGTCAGGTAGGGTGGAGGTGATATGGTCCTTGGCTAGTCTCTCAAAGCACTTCATGATGACGGAAGTGAGTGCTACAGGGCAGTAGTCGTTTAGCTCAGATACCTTAGCTTTCTTGGGAACAGGAACAATGGTGGCCCACTTGAAGCATGTGGGAACAGCAGACTGGGATAAGGATTGGTTGAAGATGTCCATAAACACACCTGCCAGCTGGTCTGCACATGCTCTGAGGACGCGGCTGGGGATGCTGTCTGGGCCTGCAGCCTTGCGAGGGTTAACACGTTTAAATGTTTTCCTCACGTTGGTTGCAGTGAAGGAGAGTCCGCAGGTTTTGGCGTGTCAGTGGCACTGTATTGTCCTCAAAGCGAGCAAAGAAGTGATTTCGTCTGCCTGGGAGCAAGACATCCTGGTCCGCGACAGGGCTGGTTTTCTTTTTGTAATCCGTGATTGACTGTAGGCCCTGCCACATCCCTCTTGTGTCTGAACCATTGAATTGCAACTCTACTTTGTATCTATACTGACGCTTAGCTTGTTTGATTGCCTTGTTGAGGGAATAGCTACACTGTTTGTACTCGGTCATGTTTCCGGTCACCTTGCCCTGGTTAAAAGCAGTTGTTCGCGCTTTCAGTTTCGCACGAATGCTGCCATCAATCCACGGTTTCTGGTTTGGGAATGTTTTAATCGTTGCTGTGGGTATGACATCGCCGATGCACTTTCTAATGAACTCACTCACAGAATCAGCGTATTCGTCAATGTTGTTGTTGTTGGACGCAATGCGGAACATCTCCCAATCCACGTGATCGAAGCAGTCTTGAAGCGTGGAATCAGATTGGTCGGACCAGAGTTGAACAGACCTGAGGACGGGAGCTTCTTGTTTTAGTTTCTGTCTGTAGGCTGGAAGCAACAAAATGGAGTCGTGGTCAGCTTTTCCGAAAGGAGGGCAGGGGAGGGCCTTATATGCATCACGGAAGTTTGAATAACAATGATCCAGGGTTTTACCAGCCCTGGTTGCGCAATCGATATGCTGATAGAATGTAGGGAGTCTTGTTTTCAGATTAGCCTTGTTAAAATCCCCAGCTACAATGAATGCAGCCTCAGGATATGTGGTTTCCACTTTACATAGAGTCATAAAAGTTTGTTCAGGGCCATTGATGTGTCTGCTTGGAGGGGAATATATACAGCTGTGATTATAATCGAAGAGAATTCCCTTGGTAGATAATGCGGTCGACATTTGATTGTGAGGAATTGTCGGGTGAACAGAAGGACTTGAGTTCCTGTATGTTGTTATGATCACACCACGTCTCGTTAATCATAAGGCATAACCCCCCTCCGCCCCTCTTCTTACCAGAAAGATGCTTGTTTCTGTCGGCGCGATGCGTGAAGAAACCAGCTGGCTGCACCGACTCTGATAGCGTCTCTCGAGTGAGCCATGTTTCCGTGAAGCAAAGAACGTTACAGTCTCTGATGTCTCTCTGGAATGCTACCCTTGCTCTGGTTTTCATCAACCTTGTTGTCAAGAGACTGGTCATTGGCGAGTAGTATGCTAGGGAGCGGTGCGCGATGTGCCCATCTCTGGAGCCTGACCAGAAGACCGCTTCGTTTGCCCCTTTTATGGCGACGTTGTTTTGGTTCGCCGGCTGGGATCCGATCCATTGTCCTGGGTGGAAGGCAAAACACAGGATGCGCTTTGGGAAAGTCATATTCCTGGTCGCAATGATGGTGAGTTGACGTTGCTCTTATATTCAGTAATTCCTCCCGACTGTATGTAAGGAAACCTAAGATTACCTGGGGTACCAATGTAAGAAAAAACACACACACAAAAAAAAATACTGCATAGTTTCCTAGGAACGCGAAGCGAGGCGGCCATCTCTGTCGGCGCCGGTTGGGTTTGGGTTGTGTAGTAGGGGGAGAAAATGTGAGGGGAGTGGTGTCTAGGACGCTATTTCACTTTCTTTGAGGAATATGACTAATTAAGATAATTTAATGTAAGTTGGCCGTGACTAGCCTTTAAATGTAGGTATGCTGTGACTGGCACCTCAAAAGTTGAATGCGATCTGCCAACCCAATCTTAAAATAGAAGAACCCTAAATTTAACGACACTGATAACCCTAACCTTAAATTAAGACCCAAAAGATAATAGCTGTTTTCATACATTTTTACGATTTAGCCAAATGACTTTGTGGCTGTGGTAATTAACGATAGTAGAATCAATCCTCCATCGAGGTTGCAAATCTCTGATACTGGCTAGCTAATAGCCATTAGCAAGCTAGCTTTTGGGAAAGAAAATTCCACAAGATTTTGTAACTAAAGAACAGTTTAATGGTTTTATTTATCACCACCAAACGTTTGGAAATAATTAATAATATTACAGTAGCGGTCGATGAGATGCCGCAACAATTCGCTAGCCTAAATTTTGAATCTTACATGCAGCCAGGCAGTGGATCATTTGTGGGAGACAATAGACCTTGTTAGCTAGATAGCCTAGCCAACTATTATATTTTTACTCCCTGAGGAGTAACATTGTTTTTGTTTTTAGTCCTCATCTGTTCATGCACCAGATTGGAATGCATCTATAATGTTACTGTGTTAATTTCTTAGTAGTTTTACTTGTGTAACGTCCACAAGGAAAATAATGTAACCTAGCTAGCCTAGCTAACATTACGTGGCTAGCTTACTAACATTAGCTAGCTAGATAGAAACATGAACTTGACCATTGCTAGCGAAATTATGGTGAATGTGGTTAAGTTGGCTAGCTAGTTTTCTATCTGCTTGTGTCCTTGCTAGCTGAGTTAATTAGCTAGCTTGCTAATGTTATGCTAGATGGTTTGCTACCTGGCTAACAACATCGACTAACCTTATAGCTAACGTACACTACATTGCCAAAAGTTTGTGGAAACCTGCTTGTCGAACATTCCAAAATTATGGGCATTAATATGGTGTTGGTCCCACCTTCGCTGCTATAACAGCTTCCACTCTTCCTGGAAGGCTTTCCACTAGATATTGGAACATTGTGGGGACTTGCTTCCATTCAGCCACAAGAGCATTAGTGAGGTCTGCACTGATGTTGGGCAATTAATCCTGGCTCGCAGTCGGCGTTCCAATTCATCCCAAAGGTGTTCAATGTGATTGAGGTTTGGTCTCTGTGCAGGTCAATCAAGTTCTTCCACACCGATCTCGACAAACCATTTCTGCATGGACCTCGCTTTGTTCACGGGGGCAATGTCATGATGAAACAGGAATGGGTTTTCCCCAAACTGTTTCCACAAGGAAGCACAGAATCATCTACAATATCATTGTATCCTGTAGCGCTAAGATTTACCTTCACTGGAACAAAGGGGCCTAGCCCGAACCATGAAAACTGGCCCCAGTATTCCTCCTCCACCAAACTTTACAGTTGGCACTATGCATTGGGGCAGGTAGAGTTCTTCTGCCATTCGCAAAACCCAGATTTGTTCGTCAGACGTTCAGACAGTGACGCGTGATTAATCACTCCAGAGAATGTTTTTCCACTGCTCCAGAGTTCAATGGCTGTGAGCTTTACACCACATAGTGATTTTAGGCTTGTGTGTGGCTGCTTGGCTATGGAAATCCATTTTATTAAGTTCCTGACGAACAGTTATTGTGCTGACGTTGCTTCCAGGGGCAGTTTGGAACTGGTAGTGAGTGTTTCAACCGGGGACAGACAATTTTTACACGTTAAAGCTTGTCAACATACTTTTGGTCATGTAGCGTATGTAGTTAGTTAGCTACATTCAGAGGAGAAACTTACCCTTTCTTTAGTCATCTATAGAAGCTAGCTAATCTGTTCTTTCCATTAGATCATTGGCCAGCCTCAGCATCATATTCACCACAGCACCATGTGAATGTGATATCCAATGAGGTAGGTAATGTTACATTCACTTAGCCCAGATGAGACTTTGCCAATCTGTTCTTTCTTGCACAGTATGTACTTTATTTCAATGTAATGTTACTGTTTCTGACAGGGCCAGGATCGAGTCACTACAACGGGCCAAAAGTGCCAAGTTTGGGTCGTAGACATAACGGTGAGAACATTACTGTTACCAACTTAAATGTACATACTTACAGGATTGGAAATATCTGGCCATCTGGCCATAATAAAGGTATATCAAATATAGGGGGTGGGAAATATGTTAAGTGCCATTTCTAATACTTAATTTGCAGCTTAGGTTTCTGGTTGTAATGGATGCCATGGACCTAAAGTCGACAGTGTGGCGGATGCTACCTTGCTTTCTGTCAAACAGTCTTGCCATCACCACCACATAGGCAGGAGATGAGGCCTGTTTCGTGAAATTGTTTCTGATGACCATTCTTCACAGTACGTTTTTATATAAATGTGTTATATTTGTTTTGTGTACTTTATATGTACATTCTTAAACTTGTTTAAAAGCATCTGGGATTCATATGTAACTCCATTGTCTTTCTTTGTGTACAGAAATTGACCGACATACTTTCCGTGTATACTTTCATATAAATGATATGCCGTAACTGTACAGTACCTTTCCCACTCACTATACACATGGACAAACAATGGACAAACTATGTCCACAGCCTTCTGTATCCCTATAGGCTTTTTCATCTTATTTGTATTCATACTGTGGAAGGACCACCAGAGGGCAGGCTGGGCTCATGGATAGTAGCCCAACAAGGCATGGGAGACAAGGTAACCAGAGGCAATTAAGCACAGCTGACGGTACTAATGACATACTCTCCTTCTCCTATAAGAGAGAGAATGGAACCAGCAGAGAAGGGGGAAACTATCTCTGGAAGATGGCCACCGAGAGAGAGGAGCTATCCATGAAGAACCACTAAGACGGTGACAATCCCGTGACTTTTTGTTGTAGTTTAAAGATAATCCTATTGTGTTCCTGTTTCATCTGGAGAAGAAGATGTATGTTTTTTTTCCTTAGATTTTCATTGATTATGTTGGAGTGTTTGTGTTGACCAAATGCCCTCAATAGAGAACTGTGTTCAATCAAGAAAACCTACTACTGACTTGTTTATTCCACCTTCCCGCTTTAGAGTGACACCCAATTACTTGGTCCGCTCACAATACCTTATTTTTTATCTGCTTGTTTCTCGTACTTTATTATTTGTATTAGTATGCTATAATACAACATACTGAGCTGAGACACTTTTCTATTGTGTTTTACTTATTGAACACATTGAAATAAACTCAGCAAAAAGGACCCTGTCTTTCAAAGATAATTTGTAAAAATCCAAATAACTTCACAGATCTTCATTGTAAAGGATTTAAACACTATTTCCCATGCTTGTTCAATGAACCATAAACAATTAATGAACATGCACCTGTGGAACGGTCGTTAAGACACTAACAGTTTACAGACGGTAGCCAATTAAGGTCACAGTTATGAAAACTTAGGACACTAAAGAGGCCTTTCTACTGACTGAAAAACACAAAGAAAGATGCCTTGCTCATCTGCAGGAATGTGCCTTAGGCATGCTTCAAAGAGGTATGAGGACTACAGATGTGTCCAGGACAATAAATTGCAATGTCCGTACTGTGAGACGCCTAAGACAGCACTACAGGGGGACAGGACGGACAGCTGATCGTCCTCGCAGTGGCAGACCACGTGCAACAATACCTGCACAGGATGGGTACATCCGAACATCACACCTGCGGGACAGGTATAGGATGGCAAAAGAACTGCCTGAGTTGCACCAGGAATGCACAATCCCTCCATCAGTGCTCAGACTGTCCGCAATAGACTGAGAGATGCTGGACTGAGGGCTTGTAGGACTGTTGTAAGGCAGGTCCTCACCAGACATCACCGGCAACAACGTCGCCTATGGGCACAAACACACTATCGCTGGATCAGACAGGACTAGCAAAAAGTGCTCCTCACTGACAAGTCGCGTTTTTGACTCACCAGGGGTGATGGTCGGATTTGCGTTTATCGTCGAAGGAATGAGCGTTACACCGAGGCCTGTACTCTGGAGCGAGGTGGAGGGTCCGTCATGGTCTGGGTCAGTGTGTCACAGAATCATCGGACTGAGCTTGTTGTCATTTCAGGCAATCTCATCACTGTGGAAGACATCCTCCTCCCTCATGTGGTAACCTTCCTGCAGGCTCATCCTGACATGACCCTCCAGCATGACAATGCCACCAGCCATGCTGCTCGTTCTGTGCATGATTTTCTGTCAGTGTTCTGCCATGGCCAGTGAAGAGCCCGGATCTCAATCCCATTGAGCACGTCTGGGACCTGTTGGATCGGAGTGTATGGGCTATGGCCATTCCCCCCAGAAATGTCCGGGAACTTGCAGGTGCCTTGGTGTAAGAGTGGGGTACATCTCACAGCAAGAACTGGCAAAGGAGATGCACTGCAGTACTTAATGCAGCTGGTGGACACACCAGATACTGACCTTTACTTTTGATTTTGCCCCCCCTTTGTTCAGGGACACGTTATTCCATTTCTGTTAGTCACATGTCTGTGGAACTTGTTCAGTTTGTCTCAGTTGTTGAATCTTATGGTCATACAAATATTTACACATGTTAAGTCTGCTGAAAGTAAACACAGTTGACAGTGAGAGGACGTTTCTTTTTTGCTGAGTTTATATGCGTTTCTACTTGATCTACACACACATTCCAGAATCATTTAGTTCTTAATGAACACAATTATTTTGTTTATGTTCACACAAGTTGGCCATAATTAATACCTTTCCACTTGTGTACAGTTACTGTGCCTCCCAATACCTAGAATGTTGTATTCAAATCTGCAGCTAAAATCCTAATTGAAAGCTTTTGGAGATTCTTGTGGGCCTAATGTAGACTTGTCACTAGCTCACCAAGCACTGAGAGCGAACTCATGAGGCTCGGAGCCAGAGTGTGCTGCTTAGACCACTGCGCTTGGCTACCTGCCTAGCACTAAGAAGGCTATGAACACTGATGATACATAAGTAGTCTTTTTAAATTACCCAGATTTAATGCCTAAACTATTAACCTTTGAGTTGTTTCTGTTTTAAGCCTGTAACCACGAAGAATTAAGGCGTCAAAAATGCATTCATCCATGAGTGAAAGGGCAGTGAGGCAGATTCAAACCCGTGCCGGGGTAAACCGCTGCACCACACAGGCCCTGAGGTAACCAATAATGTATTCTGCCTATTGCTTGCCTTCAACATATAATAAAACAATTGATCAAACAAAACAAATGTTCCCTCACGAAAACGACATCTACCGCCTACAAATTTGTCCATTTATTATAATCCACATAAGAATTCACACGAGACGCACTGTAGCCTGCACGTAGCCAACGTAAGGTACAATGATGGATACGGTAATGCATTGTATACAAATACCACTTCTAATTCTAAATATTTCTTAATGTATTCAAATCCTCCTGTGCAGGATTATTTTCCTCCTGCGACAAAAGGGTCAAATTAAGATCCGACATCTGTATTCTGTAAGAACCAATATGACTTTTGATCATCCCAGCAATCTTGACGGAATCCTATTTGAGTTATAAAAGGATATTCATTAGACATGTAAGATATACAAAACCTTGCAGAGAGCCTATCCAACTGACAATCAGTCACAAAAATGTACTATTGGAACCAAGACTGATATTGGCACAAGATGGAAGGAATGTTGGAACATGCAATGCACGCTTTATCAGGTATAATGTAATGTATAGAATATTTCACAAGACACAAAATGGACAAATCCTACAGCACAACAGCAGTCATGTCTTACATCTTAAACTACCATTGTTCCTGTTCCCAAGAAAGCTAAGGTAACTGAGCTAAACGACTACCGCCCCGTAGCACTCACTTTCGTCATCATGAAGTGCTTTGAGAGACTAGTCAAGGACCCTATCACCTCCACCCTACCTGACACCCTAGACCCACTCCAATTTGCTTACCGCCCAAATAGGTCCACAGACGATGCAATCTCAACCACACTGCACACTGCCCTAACCCATCTGGACAAGAGGAATACCTATGTGAGAATGCTGTTCATCGACTACAGCTCGGCATTTAACACCATAGTACCCTCCAAGCTCGTCATCAAGCTCGAGACCCTGGGTCTCGACCCCACCCTGTGCAACTGGGTACTGGACTTCCTGACGGGCCACTCCCAGGTGGTGAGGGTAGGCAACAACATCTCCACCCCGCTGATCCTCAACACTGGGGCCCCACAAGGGTGCGCTCTGAGCCCTCTCCTGTACTCCCTGTTCACCCACGACTGTGTGACCACACACGCCTCCAACTCAATCATCAAGTTTGCGAACGACACAACAGTGGTAGGCTTGATTACCAACAACGACGAGACGGCCTACAGGGAGGAGGTGAGGGCCCTCGGAGTGTGGTGTCAGGAAAATAACCTCACACTCAACGTCAACAAAACAAAGGAGATGATTGTCGACTTCAGGAAACAGCAGAGGGAACACCCCCCTATCCACATCGATGGAACAGTAGTGGAGAGGGTAGCAAGTTTTAAGTTCCTCGGCATACACATCACAGACAAACTGAATTGGTCCACCCACACAGACAGCATCGTGAAGAAGGCGCAGCAGCGCCTCTTCAACCTCAGGAGGCTGAAGAAATTTGGCTTGTCACCAAAAGCACTCACAAACTTCTACAGATGCACAATCGAGAGCATCCTGTCGGGCTGTATCACCGCCTGGTACGGCAACTGCTCCGCCCACAACCGTAAGGCTCTCCAGAGGGTAGTGAGGTCTGCACAACGCATCACCGGGGGCAAACTACCTGCCCTCCAGGACACCTACACCACCCGATGTTACAGGAAGGCCATAAAGATCATCAAGGACAACAACCACCCGAGCCACTGCCTGTTCACCCCGCTATCATCCAGAAGGCGAGGTCAGTACAGGTGCATCAAAGCTGGGACCGAGAGACTGAAAAACAGCTTCTATCTCAAGGCCATCAGACTGTTAAACAGCCACCACTAACATTGAGTGGCTGCTGCCAACACACTGACTCATCTCCAGCCACTTTAATAATGGGAATTGATGGGAAATTATGTAAAATATATCACTAGCCACTTTAAACAATGCTACCTAATATAATGTTTACATACCGTACATTATTCATCTCATATGTATACGTATATACTGTACTCTATATCATCTACTGCATCTTTATGTAATACATGTATCACTAGCCACTTTAACTATGCCACTTTGTTTACATACTCATCTCATATGTATATACTGTACTCGATACCATCTACTGTATCTTGCCTATGCCGCTCTGTACCATCACTCATTCATATATCTTTATGTACATATTCTTTATCCCCTTACACTTGTGTGTATAAGACAGTCGTTTTGGAATTGTTAGTTAGATTACTTGTTGGTTATTACTGCATTGTCGGAACTAGAAGCACAAACATTTCGCTACACTCGCATTAACATCTGCTAACCATGTGTATGTGACAAATAAAATATCATTTGGTGGTGGAAAACGCTGTCTCAGGCACGGTTCCAGAATCTCTCAATCTCAATTTAATTGGGTTGTGATCTGGTGATTGACACACACACACAGAAAACCCCCATGCTCCTTTAAGAACTCACTTTCAAAGTAACTGAGATCTCTACATCTAGCCACGATACACACACGTCTTGGAAACATTTAATACCATTTATACAGTCACTATGTGACAAGGTTATTGTTAGCTACAGTACATACAATCCCTAAAATGGCAGAGCCAGAGACTGTGTTATATGGAGTGCTCATGAAGGACATGCCAGCGCAATTACCCTAGTGTTATAACACTGCGTGATGGACTGGGGTCGCACATAAAACCGTCTAGTGGAGAGTAAATCAGCGGCTATACCTATATAATACCCACCAAATTGCACTCCACTCTTTTTGATGGATTTCAGAATTACCTTTTGAAAGGGTTTAAAGCCAATAGGGCTCTGGTCAAAAGTAGTGCACAATGTAGGGAATGGGGTGACATTTGAGATGCTGCCCACATTTCCCTGAGGAAATAAATCATGCAGCAAATAAAAACAGTATCTGGCAAATTCCATCAGGAACCACTAATAACAGGAGACTCACTTGCAGTTGGCTATAGTTGGTCATCTACTATCACTGCTTAATATGGCCTGTTTCTGAGTGTGCACATGTATATCAGAATATCTTTAATCATAAGAAGTAGATGCTCAGTATTGAGAAGTCAGAATAAACACAGAGCTTGACCAGACTTGATTAGTTGGCTCTGGAAGGTCATGGATCTTTACACATAATATTAGCCCCTAACACCTTGTCTACTGTCCTTATTTCACACCCCAGTTCAGCTCAGAAGGCTGTCTACTCCAAATATTTATTTAGTAGGCCTATACTTAGTTCATTTTAAAAACATCTTAATTTAATAAGAATGATTAAGTTTATAGTCTATGAAGTATATATTCATACAATCATTAATTAAAGATCCATTATGAAATCAAACTTGAAGTGAAATTAAAATAGCAACACTTAAAACAAAATGAAAAAACAAGCATGGCAATTAAAGATAAAATGTTATCAAAGAACAAATACAAAGGTGTCATTGAATAAAGGCCAAGCTAAAAAGGCTGGTTGACAAATGGGATTTTAACACATCAAGCAGCTACACAGTACAATGCAAATTTCCAAATAAAAAACTGACAATAAAACATAAGTGATACACTTTATTTTATAAAGAAAAGTGTTTTTTACAACACTAACTAAATAAACATTACCTTTGCTCTCAAATGTCAAATGCTAGGCCCCTTGATTTCTCAGTATTTCACCTCCAAGTAGCCTAATACCTAAAAAGCAGCCTTGCTTGAAACTGGTACTACCACAGTTACTATCTCTGTAGTTCTGAAAAACTGCACTTTATACCGACAATATAGGTATATCTCTCTAGTCACCCCCAAAACCAATTCTTTCTTTGGCCGCCTCTCCTTCCAGTTCTCTGCTGCCAATGACTGGAACAAACTACAAAAATCTCTGAAACTGGAAACACTTATCTCCCTCACTAGCTTTAAGCACCAACTGTCAGAGCAGCTCACAGATTACTGCACCTGTACATAGCCCACCTATAATTTAGCCCAAACAACTACCTCTTTCCCTACTGTATTCAATTTATTTATTTATTTTGCTCCTTTGCACCCCATTATTTTTATTTCTACTTTGCACATTCTTCCATTGCAAATCTACCATTCCAGTGTTTTACTTGCTATATTGTATTTACTTTGCCACCATGGCCTTTTTTTTGCCTTTACCTCCCTTATCTCACCTCATTTGCTCACATCGTATATAGACTTGTTTATACTGTATTATTGACTGCATGTTTGTTTTACTCCATGTGTAACTCTGTGTCGTTGTATGTGTCGAACTGCTTTGCTTTAGCTTGGCCAGGTCGCAATTGTAAATGAGAACTTGTTCTCAACTTGCCTACCTGGTTAAATAAAGGTATATATATATATATATGCACAGCGCTTCATAATTCTCTTAACTGGAATAACCTGTGCCTCTGATACAGATTCTAATGCCTTGCCCCAAACCTCTGTAAATGATATTAATTTGGATGTTTCATGAAGCTACACGAGCCATGACATGAGAAATGTGTGTTTTCACATGCTGGACCAACAAGCACATCACAAGACAACAACTGTGGTACCATGCCTGGTGTTAGCTCTGCATCTGGTTGAATACGTGGTAGGCCCTTCTGTCATTCAGTGGCAAACCACTTTGTAAGTACACATGATGAGCGAAAATCAGTGCTTATAACCTTTCCCAGCATGTCTACCATATCATGTTGTTCTGTCAGCTGTCCAATGGTGAAGTCCTTGTTTGGATACACTAATGTGAAGACACTATATAAACCATTCCTATCTTCACTTGCTATGACAAACAGCTGTTTAGGGTGCAGGCAATAACATCTGAGCTCACTTCAAATTCAACACTGGTGAGATCCTTATTCTCACTCTGATCAAAGGTATGTACAGTGCATTCAGAAACTATTCAGATCCCTTCACTTTTTCCACATTTTGTAACATTATAGACTTACTCTAAAATGTATCAAGGTGTTCTTTTCCTAATCAATCTCCACACAATACCCCATAACGACAAAGCAAAAGCAGATTTTTATAATAAACTGATATAACATTTACATAAAAGTATTCAGACCCATTACCCAGTACTTACAGTCTTGAGTGATTACAGTCTTGAGTCTTCTTGGGCATGACGCTACAAGCTTGGCACAAGATTGGAGTTTCTCCCATTCTTCTCTGCAGATCCTCTCAAGCTCAGTCAGGTTGGATGGGGAACGTCGCTGCACAGCTATTTTCAGGTCTCTACAGAGATGTTGGATCGGGTTCAAGTCCGGGCTCTGGCTGGGCCACTCAAGGACATTCAGAGACTTATCCCGAACCCACTGTTGCATTGTCTTGGCTGTGTGTTTAGGTCATTGTCCTGTTGGAATGTGAACCTTCGCCCCAGTCTGAGGTCCTGAGCTTTCTGGAGCAGGTATTCATCAAGGACCACTCTGTACTTTGCTCTGTTTATCTTTCCTTCGATCCTGACTAGTCTCCCAGTCCCTAATGCTGAAAAACATCCCCACAGCATGATTCTGCCATCATCACAGGGGCGGCAGGGTAGCCTAGTGGTTAGAGCGTTGAACTAGTAACCGAAAGGTTGCAATTTCGAATCCCTGAGCTGACAAGGTACAAATCTGTTGTTCTGCCCCTTAACTGACTTCGGGATGGTATTGGCCAAGTGCCTGGTTTCTTCTAGACATGATGTTTGGAATTCAGGTTTAAGGGGGTGAGTGGGGCCTTCCCTGCTGCTCTGATTCCTTTCCCTGTAGATCATTGTAATAAACCCTGCAGTACAAATTAACCATACTCTGACTGATTTGTTGGTTTTATCAGACCAGAGAATCTTGTTTCTCGTGGTCTGAGAGCCCTTTAGGTTCCTTTTGGCAAACTCCAAGTGGGCTATGCCTTTTACTGAGGAGTGACTTCTGTCTGGCCACTCTACCATAAAGGCCTAATTGGTGGTGCTGCAGAGATGGTTGTCCTTCTGGAAGGTTCTCCCTTCTCCACAGAGGAACTCTGGAGCTTTATCAGAGTGACCATTGGGTTCTTGGTCACCTCCCTGACCAAGGCCCTTCTGCCCCTGACTGCTCAGTTTGGCCGGGCGGCCAGCACTAGGTAGAGTCTTGGTGGTTCCAAACATCTTCCATTTAAGAATGTGTTCTTGGGGACCTTCAATGCTGCAGACATTATTTGGTACCCTTCCGCAGATCTGTACCTCGACACAATCCTGTCTCAGAGCTCTACGGACAATTCCTCCGACCTCATGGCTTGGTTTTTGCTATGATAGGCACTTACTTCAGTCATTTTCTATTAAGGTATCTTTACTTTTACTCAAGTATGAAAATTGGGTACTTTTTCCACCACCGGCCTAATGAAAGTTAAAAACATGAAACTAACAAACGTTTCTAATAAAGGTTTCTAATAGAATGACATTGAAAATAAACAGGGGCCTGAAAGGCCCGGCAATAAAGTAGACATCTTTAAAATTGTTATATTTAGTTGGAGAATAGGCTACTGGGAGGCACGATTTAAGAATGCTTTTACTGAGGAGTCAAACAACTCTGTAATAATAAACACGAATGTACCATGTTCATCCTGCCAAGATAACTCTTGGGTCTGTTCTTTCTGCAATGGCAATTTTTCGGGAAAGGTTTCTGTGTCTTGTCGTTCAACTGTCCATTGATGAGTGAATTTATCATTATGTTAATAGTATGCTGTCTTTCCCAAACATCTGTGGCAGTGGCCACCATCTTTCAGGGCCAAGTCCTGGGTTTGAGATGATCTGCCTTGCACTTTCACATGATAGCGACAATAATTTTCGTCAATAAGTCATTTGTGAGGCAGATGTCTTACTCAGGCCGTTTACCATTGAAAAATATATCACAGTTCCGGTCTACTTAAGGGATGGCTCTCCCATAGACACCAATGCAATAGCAGCTGGGTCTGGTCTACCTGTAAATGAACCAGAAAAAAATTGCCAGAGGGATGTCTCGCCTCCTCTCCCGTCTATGCTGGAGTGACCATATACGGTCATTGGGAGAGACACACATGTATCACAGAGTTTCTGTTTTGTAGTGACGTGCAGTTCGCAAATGATTAATTCTTTTGGAATGACTCTTTTAACCGACTTGAAAGCAGGATTAATATTCGGGTCCGGAGGGAAATAGATCAGGCTGCTGGCAGCATAGAGGAGAAAAATACATGTTAAGAACTGATAATTGATCATATGATGCAAGAATACTATGAATTAATTCTTGAATGTTACTCGATGGACAACTTTTCGTAGAACCAAAACATACACAGTCTGCCTCTCCTCAACACTCGAACGAATCGTTCGGGGGCTGCTGCAGTTCGCAAACGGTTTTGTGCTATTCTCCCTTGCGCAGTCAAGCAGTGTCATTCCGCCAAGAGCCGTTCACCATCTAGTCCGGTTGCGGCTGCAACTAGATAATTCCAAAAGGTATCAATAAACAATATTATTTGCCTAGCAATCACAAATGTACATTGTTTGATGCACACTTTTACAAGTCTTAGTCACAAAGGACAGCTGCAATAACAAGCCCCCTAAGGTGAACGAGAGACTTGTATCATGATTTATTTGAGTGTTTTGTTTATTGTTCGCCGGTAGGGGATCCAGCATGCTCTGGGCATTACTGAATTGAATGAAATTAGTTGAAAGATTTGTAATTTTGACTGAATAAGTAGAAAAGATCTGACTATGCGCACTTCGAGGCAAGCAACACTGAAGCATGCATGAGAGCACTAGCTGTTCCAGCCGACTGTGTGATCATGCTCACCATAGCTGATTTGAGTAAGACCTTTAAACAGGGTAACATTCACAAGGCCGAAGGACCAGACGGATTACCAGGATGTGTACTTCGAGCACGCTGACCAACTGGCAGGTGTCTTCACTGACATTTTCAAACTGACCACTATAGTCCCTGTGTTCAAGAACAACAAGGTAACCTGTCTAAATTACTATGACCCGTGGCACTCACGTCTCTGCCATGAAGTGCATTGAAAGGCTGGACATGGCTCACATCAACACCATCATCCCAGAAACCCTAGACCCACTCTAATTTGCATACCGCCCCAACAGATCCACAGATGACACAATATTTATTGCACTCCACACTGCCTTTTCCCACCTGGACAAAAGGAACACCTATGTGAGAATGCTATTCATTGACTACAGCTCAGCGTTCAACACCATAGTGCCCTCAAAGCTCATCACTAAGCTAAGGACCCTGTGACTAAACACCTCGCTCTGCAACTGGATCCTGGACTTCCTGACGAGCCGCCCTCATGTAGTAAGAGTAGGCAACAACACATCTGTTACGCTTATCCTCAACACAGGGGCCCCTCAGGGGTGCGTGCTTAGTCGCCTCATGTACTCCCTTTTAACTCATGACTGCGTAGTCAAGCACGACTCCAACACCATCATTAAGTTTGCCAACGACACAACAGTAGTAGGCCTGATCAGCGACAATGATGAGACAGCCTATAGGGAGGAGGTCAGAGATCTGGCAGTGTGGTGCCAGGACAACAACCTCTCCCTAAAGGAGATGATCATGGACTACAGGAAAAGGAGGGACGTGCACGCCCCCATTCTCATCGATGGGGCTGTAGTGGAGCACGTTGAGAGTTTCAAGTTCCTTGGTGTCCACATCACCAACAAACGATCATGGTCCCAACACACCAAGACAGTCGTGAAGCGGGCACGACTATGCCTATTCCCCCTCAGGAGACTGAAAAGATTTGGCATGGGTCCTCAGATCCTCAAAAGGTTCTATAGCTGCACCATCAAGAGCATCCTGATTACACTGGTTACATCACCGCCTGGTATGGCAACTGCTCAGCCTCTGACAGCAAGGCACTACAGAGAGTAGTGCGTAGGGCCCAGTACATCCCTGGGGCCAAGCTTCCTGCCATCCAGGAACTCTATACAAGGCAGTGTCAGAGGAAGGTCCTAAAAAACTCCAATCATAGACTGTTCTCTCTACTACCGCACAGAAAGCGGTACCGGAGCGCCAAGTCTAGGTCCAAGAGGCTTCTTAACAGCTTCTACCCCCAAGCCATAAGAATTCTGAAAAGTTACCTTGACTAACCAGTACCCCCTGTATATAGCCTCATTATTGTTATTTTATTGTTGATCTTTTAACTTTAGTTTATTTAGTAAACGTTTCTTAATTTCTTGGCGCACCCATCCCTTTAGCGGGATAATTTGTGTCAACATCCACTGAATTGCAGAGTGCCAAATTCAAATTCAATTACTAAAAATATTTAATTTTCATGAAATCACAAGTGCAATACAGCAAAACACAGCTTAGCTTTTTGTTAATCCACCTGGCGTGTCAGATTTCAAAAAAAGCTTTACAGCTAAAGCAAACCAAGCATTTATGTAAGCACATCTCTCTCAGCAGACTGAATGAACACCTTTACAAACAGCTAGCAGCAAAGTAGATTGGTCATGAAAGTCAGAAAAGCAATAAAATGAATCTCTTACCTTTGTTGATCTTCAGATGTTTGCACTCACAAGACTCCCAGTTACACAATAAATGTTCCATAAAGATTATTTTTATATTCAAAATACCTCCATTTGATTGGCGCATTTTGTTCAGAAATCCACAGGCCAGAGCGGTCACGACAGGGCAGACGAAAATTCCAAACAGTATCCGTAAAGTTCATAGAAACATGTCAAACGTTTTTTTAAATCAATCCTCAGGTTGTTTTTACAATTAATAATCGATAATACTTCAACCGGACCGTAGCATTTTCAATAGTAGAGAGAGAGAAAATGTCTGCTCAACAGCTTGCTGTTGCGCATGCTAAACTCTGCTGGCACCTAGGCATCCACTGATGTGATGTGATCGTTCTCGCTAATTTTTCAGAATAAAAGGCTGAAACAATGTCTAAAGACTGTTCACACCATGTGGAAGCCACAGGAATCTGGTTGATATCCCTTTAAATGGAGGGAAGGCATGCAATGGAACAGGAAGCTTTCAAAATAAGAGGCACTTCCTAGTTGGATTTTCCTCAGGTTATACTTACAGACAATATTTTGACAGTTTTGGAAACTTTAGAGTGTTTATCCTAATCTGACAATTATATGCATATTCTAGCTTCCGGGCCTGAGAAATAGGCAGTTTAATTAGGGTAAGTTTTTCATCCAAACATCAAAACACTGCCCCCTACACTCAACAGGTTTCTTAACTCTTGTATTTTCTTAACTGCATTGTTGGTTAAGGGCTTGTAAAGTAAGCATTTCATGGTAAGTTTCTATTCAGCAAATGTGACAAATAAAATTTGATTTGATTTGAGTCCGTTTTTGTTTTTTTCCCCATCATGGGTCAGGAAGTGTAGTGTCATGATACTTATGGTTTGTCGAAACTGATGGTTTGTACCATTGTGGTTAACTTTACAGGTCCATCTAGTTGTCATGTCGGCGATAACTGAAGCATTTTAGCTAAGCCTCACGCTATCCCTTTTCCTAAGGTTAACCTCAGTGGTGACAGTCCTTCTCACGGGGATAGTAAAGAAGAACTCCCTAATAGAATACTGGAGTACAGATCCTATGTTTGCAACTCCCTTCTATGCCACCCTCTCTTCCGAAGACAGCTTCCTTGTTCTGCTGCGATGCCTGCATTTCGTCAACAATGCTACTGCCAACCTAAATGACCCATAATACAAAATAATATATGTTCTACCAGCCTGACATTAGCATTTGGTCGGGTCTTTGTGCCATACAAGGACATATGCATTGATGAGTCCCTGATGTTATGTAAAGGTAGGCTGGCATTCCGTCAATATATTCCCTCCAAAAAGCACAGGTTTGGGGTCAAGTTCTATGTCATGTGCGATGTGAAGACAGGATTTGTCCAGGGCATTACACACCATGCTGGCTCCTCATCTCAGCAAGGGAAACAATTGTTACAGCAGTCCCGCACTCTTCCAGCATCTGCTCCAAAACAGCACAGGGGCCTGTGGCACAGTCCGGTCGAACAGGAAGGGGATGCCAGCATTCGGATGCAGGAAGATGCAGAGAGGTGAGGTGGAGTTCAAGGATAACGGTCAACAGCTGGCAGTAAATTGGCATGACAAACGAGACGTCCATGTCCTCTCCACTGTCCATACAGCAACCATGTCGGCCACAGGGAAGGTGGACCACCTGACAGGAGAGAGAAATCAAACCAGACTGCGTGCTTGACTATAACCTCAAAATGGGGGCATTGGATAAGGTGGACATGTTAAACAGCTTTGTGGAATGCACTCTGGAAAACGACCAAGTGGTATAAGATATTTTTCCATCTGATCAACACTGCTGCCCTCAATGGCCATATAGTTCACCATCAACTAACAGATGAGATGATTGCTGAACAAGGTATTTTTTGTAATTGGACATACAGCTCACATATAGTAATTATTATAAAGTAAAAAGGCACTTTGATAGAAATGCAGCCTGGATTTGAACCAGAGTGTCTGTAATGACACCTCTAGCACTGAGACACTGACCTTAGACCGCTGCGCCACTTGGGAGTCATAAGAACAGGGTAGCTTCAAAATACAAGACAAGCTAATACTTCTCTGATGCAAATAGCATTGTTTCACAGAGCTATTAGAAGAATGTTGCTAGCTACATAAGCACGATTGAATGTAACGTTACCTCGCGTGTCCGCGGTTATAAGGAATATACACAAATGTTATACTCCATACATAGTGAGCTACAGTTGAAACGGCATAGCGCGACATACAGAAACTATTCATGTAATAAGGCACTTACAGTTGAAGTCGAAGTTTACATACACTTGTTAACACACACATTTCTTGTTAACAAACTATAGTTTTGGCAAGTCGGTTAGCACATCTACTTTGTGCATGACAAGTCATTTTTCCAACAATTGTTTACAGACAGATTATTTAACTTAAAATTCATTGTATCACAATTCCAGTGGGTCAGATGTTTACATACACTAAGTTGACTGTGCCTTTAAACAGTTTGGAAAATTTCAGAAAAAGATGTCATGGCTTTAGAAGCTTCTGACAGGCTAATTGACATAATTTGAGTATATTGGAGGTTTACCTGTGGATGTATTTCAAGGCCGACCTTCAAACTCAGTGCCTCTTTACCTGACATCATGGGAAAATCAAAGGAAATCAGCCAAGACCTCAGAAAAACAATTGTAGACCTTCACAAGTCTGGTTTATCTTTGGGAGCAATTTCCAAATGCCTGAAGGTACCACGTTCAACTGTACAAACAATAGTATGCAAGTATAAACACCATGGGACCAGGCAGCCGTCATACCGCTCAGGAAGGAGACGGGTTCTGTCTCCTAGAGATGAACGTACTTTGGTGCGAAAAGTGCAAATCAATCCCAGAACAACAGCAAAGGACCTTGTGAAGATGCAAGAGGAAACCAGTACAAAAGTATTTATATCCACAGTAAAATGTCAAATGTGTGTACGGGAGGCGAAGTCAGGTGTAGGAGAGCAGAGTGTATTGAACAGGCGCACTTGAATTCTGTTCCAAAATACACAGCACATAAAAACAATAACGTGCCAAAAACACAGAACATGGCAAAAGTAAAGTGCCCGACAATAATTCACAATACCAAACAAACAATTACACACAAAGACATGATGGGAAACAGAGGGCTAAATACATGAATGATTAGGGAATGAAAACCAGGTGTGTATGGGACAAGACAAAACAAATGGATATATGAAAAATGGAGCGGCGATGGCTAGAAAGCCAGTGACGTTGATCGCCGAACGCCGCCCGAACAAAGAGAGGAGCCGACTTCGGCGGAAGTCGTGACATAAAACGAGTCCTATATTGACATAACCTGAAATGCCGCTCAGCAAGGAAGATGACACTGCTCCAAAATGTCCCTAAAAAAGCCAGACTATGGTTTGCAACTGCACATGGGGACAAAGACTGTACTTTTTGGAGGAATATACTCTGGTCTGATGAAACAAAAATAGAACTGTTTGGCCATAACGACCATCATTATTTTTGGAGGAAAAAGGGGGAGGCTTGCAAGCCGAAGAACACCATCCTAACCGTGAAGCACAGGGGCGGGGGTGCTTTGCTGCAGGAGGGACTGTTGCACTTCACAAAGTAGAGGGCACCATTAGCAAGGAAAATTATGTGAATATATTGAAGCAACATCTCAAGACATCAGTCAGGAAGTTAAAGCTTGGTCGCAAATGGGTCTTCCAAATGGACAATGACCACAAGCATACTTCCAAAGTTGTGGCAAAATGGCTTAAGGACAACAAAGTCAAGGTACTGGAGTGGCCATCACAAAGCCCTGACCTAAATCCCATAGAAAATTTGTGTGCGGAACTGAAAAAGTGTGTGCGAGCAAGGAGGCCTACAAACCTTACACTAGCACTGTCAGGAGAAATGGGCCAAAATTCAACCAACTTATTGTGGGAAGCTTGTGGAAGGCTACCCAAAACGTTTTTGACCCAAGTTAAACAATTTAAAGGCAACTACCAAATATAATTGAGTGTATGTAAACTTCTGACCCACTGGGAATAAAATAAATTAAAGCTGAAATAAATCATTCTCTACTTTTATTCTGACATTTCACATTCGTAAAATAAAGTGGTGATCCTAATTGACCTAAGACAGGGAATTTGTACTTGGATTGAATGTCAGGAAATGTGAAAAACTGAGTTTTTTTTAACCTTTATTTTACTAGGCAAGTCAGTTAAGAACAAATTCTTATTTTCAATGACAGCCTAGGAACAGTGGGTTAACTGCCTGTTCAAGGGTAGAACGACAGATTTTGTACCTTGTCAGCTCGGGGATTTGAACTTGCAACCTTTTGGTTACTAGTCCAATGCTCTAACCACTAGGCTACACTGCCGCCGATTTAAATGTAAATGTTTAAATGTATTTGGCTAAGGTGTATGTAAACTTTCGACTTCATTGATTGAAACGCACACGTTTCCAAAGTAATTATTGGTAACAAAAACAACAATTACTGCGATGCGGGCAACAGACGGAAAATATGAACACCTGTGTCCAGATCCTGTTCTGATGGGAGACGTGCAAATGTCTGCAGACTTGAACTGCACAAACAATTGGGAAGTGCTTTTGGGAATTTTGTCCGGGTCGGAATTGAAAATGTATTGTCTGCTTAAGTAAAATGGACTACTTTTATGTGAATGAATGAGGAGGCGGAACACACCTCAAATCAATCTGTTATTAGAAAATAATGCCAAATTGTCAAGTTGAAAACAGCCTATAAATAAAAACAGGCTGTGTGCCTTGGTTTGAAGGCAGCGCGGATTAAATGTACTATCGCATAGCCATTCTACCATCACATGCATAAAAAACTCACACTGGGGCGACCGTTAGAGATATTTGGAACTCACACATGAAAAGGTTAAAAGTGACTCCAACACACAAATGCCGTGTACACATTTTAAGAATCTAGCAAAGCTAACCTCTTTCTTGGTAACCATGCGTTTTTTTCGGTGCAGCCCGTTGTCCAGCCCTTTGTCCACTGATCTACACGGATAGTTGTTGGCAGGTTTGTATGCTTTGCAAAAACACATTTAAAAAAAATCTGACTTTTTTTTTTTTTTTTTTTACCTTTATTGAATTATCGATTTTATTACACAGTATGCCTGCCTCCACATTGATAGGCTATGTAAAAAATATTTTTAGAAAATGCACTGAAATCAAAATACCTTTAGTGATCCTCTCAGTTCCACTCATTTTCAAATTCTCTCGTGGTGGTCCTAACCCTGGAACGAGTAGCACAATAGAAATAAGCTTGCTTGATGAAAACGGGGAAGGGAGTAGGGGGGTGGACCCCCACCCCGCCACACTGGCAACACTTCAAGGGCCATTGCACTAATGATGGTGCTGACTAGGGAAACTGTCACGCCCTGACCTTAGAGATCCTTTTTATGTCTCTATTTGGTTTGGTCAGGGTGTGATTTGGGGTGGGTATGTTCTATTATCTATTAAATGTTCTATTATTTGTATTTCTATGTTTTGGCCAGGTAGGGTTCTCAAACAGGGATAGCGGTCTATCGTTGTCTCTGATTGAGAACCATACTTAGGTAGCCCTTTTCCCACCTGTCTTTGTGGGAAGTTGACTTTGTTTAGGGCACATAGCTTTTAGCTTCATGGTTTGTTTTTGTAGTGTTTATTGTTTTGTTCAGCGTCATTTATATTAATAAAAGAAAATGTACTCTCACCACGCTGCACCTTGGTCCTCTTCCTTCAACAGCCATGACAGAAACGTTCCCGCTGTTCTGTTCTTAGTGCCAGTCTGCACGTTCAAACTAAAACAATGAAACTAATAATGGTAGCTTCATGCTTTCGTTAATTAATTAATAATATAAAAATTCTTTCAAAATGCCAATGTTTATTTAGTTATGGATCCATAGCGAATTACTATGGGAATAAATATGATTGAATTACAGAAATATTCTGCAATCTATATGTAATTATTGGCAGAGAGTCACATCATATTTTTCAATATTTTTTTAACTAGGCAAGTCAGTTAAGAACAAATTCTTATTTTCAATGACAGCCTAGGAACAGTGGGTTAGCTGCCTGTTCAGGGGCAGAACGACAGATTGTCAGCTCGGGGATTTGAACTTGCAACCTTTATTAGGTCCAACACTCTAACCACTAGGCTACCCTGCCGCCCCGATATACTGTAAGGCTACCGTAGGCAACATGAGTCTCACTAGTGTTGAGTAATGTGCTGTTAAAAGTGGTGTCTTTATTTAGAGTGATTTGAAGCAATAGCCTACAACTATTTTAGCACTGTTTTGCGCTGCTCTGGATAAATCAATAAGATTTTTATTTTCACTAAATCTCTGTTTGGGTATTGGTTCAAGTAGAATTAGAGTGTAGAAATGTTATGCTCTTAGTGTAACCTTTATTTAACTAGGCAAGTCAGTTAAGAACAAATTCTTATTTACAAGGACCACCTACTCCTTCCTCCCCATCAGGGAATTGAACCATGGTCTCCCGTGTGCAACACAGGGAATCTTTAGCTAAATTGCCCAGTACTGTACTCCCAACCGTCACATTGTACATCGCCATATTTTCTAATCCATCTAAACAGAAACCCAGGAGGGTTTGTCATTTTTCTTAGAACAGAAACACCATAATATTAATCCAAAAAGCTAATCTTTATGGTTTTGTTAATAAAATAACTACAAACAGTTACCATTCAAAACAGGCTGTTTTATCTAAGAAAATTACATTGCAATCAAAAAGAGCAGAGAAAATGGACATAGTTTTCTTCCCCATGGGCCATGTCGGTCTTCTGTGCGATTAATAATAATCTCTTTGTTTAAAAAATAACAATATTTTGGAGATGATTTTGTTTTCAAATAACATAAAATGAGTGAGGAAAAGGCCATTCTTGAACATGGGATGAGACATTGGTTCTTATTTCTGTTTTTAGAGGGAGAGAAACCAAAAACCTACAATCTCATGAGTCTCCCAGTTGAGGGCACCACAGGTATTGAAACAGCATCTGTAGCAACACAGCGTCTCAGACCATTGTGCCACTCAGGCACTGTATAATGTGATCGGTTGGGAGTGGCCTACAGTACTACAGGAAGAACCAAATAATCCAACAAAATAAAATAATAAAAACCTTAGTGTAACAACAATTTTAGTAAGTAATACTGAAGTCGTGCACGATTATCAGTAGGACCCAAAAACATAATCAGTGCTTTAACTCCCCCTTGTGCCGGTCTGGAGCAATGAAGTGGTGACGCAGGGTACCCTGTTAAAGATAGGGCTGACTACTGCCCCCTTTGGAGGAATTGCGTGCCCATAGTAAACAGAAACAAAATCTGTCAAAAATTGCTAATATATGCATATAATAATAATTATTGAATAGAAAACACTCTAAAGCTTCTAAAACCGTTCAAATTATGTCTGTATGTAAAGCAGAACTCTCAGGGCAGCCATTCTCCCAAACTCTCTCTTGCCATCATGAAAGTTGGGCCAACTTTGACGTCATCGCCCCCACCCTTCCCAACCAGCTACGGATCTGTGAACAGTTCCTATCTCTTCAGCGCGATGTCTCTTGTCAGTGGGGCCTCTCATTGTGAGAATCGAGTGCTCCCTCGAGTTTTGGCGGGCTGAACCCCCCGGGTCACGCGAAAATACATGTACTTTCATGTGCGCGTCTGGTCCGGAGCTCTCTTTCTTCCAGGATTGACCAAACGATTTCGGATTGTCTGTTCGAGCTAAGGATTGTTTTGCATGTTTAGAACATGCTAAAGCTTGATTCTGCACTTAGTTTGACCAGTTTAGTCGACATATAATATGTAAATGTGAAGTTTAGATGCGCATCCACTCGAATTTTGGCTGCATTTCAACCGGAATTTGACGCGTTTGATAACCTAAAGACACAGACTTGAAAACCAAACGCAGTTTTTGGTAAGTATAACTCCTTCCACGTCTTCTGATCGAAGAACATCAAAGGTAAGGGAATATTTATGTGTTAATTATGGGTTTCTGTGGACTCCGAGATAGAGGAGACATAATGCTAATTTCTGAGCGCCGTCTCATATTATAGCCTAGTGAACGAATTCTGTAACGTTAAAAATAAATGTAACACAGCGGTTGCATTAAGAAGAAGTGTATCTTTCTATCTATATGTAGAACATGTATATTTAGTCAAAGTTTATGATGTGTATTGCTTGTTATCTGACGTTATCTGCCGGAGCTATCATCATTTCTCCGGACATTTGAGTAGCATTTTGTGAACATGGCGTCATTGTAAACAGAGATTTATGGATATAAATAGCATATTATTGAAAAAAACATAAATGTACTGTGTAACATGTCCTATTACTGTCATCTGATGAAGATTTTCAAAAGGTTAGTGAAATATTTTTCTTTTAATCCTGCGTTTGTTGATTGCATTTTTTGGCTATTCAAATTAGCTGTGTCTTTGTTGGTGGTTTGACATAAATATGTGCTATGTTTTCGCCGTAAAACATTTTAGAAATCTGACTTGCTGGCTAGATGAACAAGGTGTTTATCTTTCATTTGAGCTATTGGACTTGTTAATGTGGGGAGGTTAAATATTTCTAAGAATATTTTTGCATTCCGTGCGCCACCGTTCCAGCTGAACGTGGGAGGGGTCGTTCCCAAAAGGGAACCTACCCCGTCAACAGGGTACCGTACTAAATCATAACATTAACTTTAAGTCCCGCAGCATAATCACAAAACCTTTAGTGGAGTAGACACTACCAGCAGCCCTACACTGCAGCTATACAGGCCTTGCAGATGCAGTATGGGCAATTACACCAGCTGGCACAGTGAGATCGTTACAATCCTTAATGCCCCTGATGTCAGAGGTGGGGATTCAAAGGTTTTCCAGAGCTTTGCCCTCGGAGTAGAACTCCTGGTTAGTATGTGGAATTCCCTTCATGGTCCCCAAGGCATGGAGCCGTCATGCACATGAGACGTAGGCCGCCTGCTGAGTAAACTTCCAAGGCACTACAGGGGTAGCTTTGTGGAGCACCTACAGGCACAGGGTAGGTTGCAGACGAACAGGATAAACACGTACAACCTGATTGACCTCTGACCAAGACCAAGGCCGAAGCATAGCGGCTCTCCTGCAAAACCACAAAGCCCTCTAAGGGAACAACCACCATCTCCAAGGCCAAAAGGTCAACCTGTCACCACCATGTACCATGCTTCTGACCAGTCGCGATTCAGAGACAGTCAGGTCAGAAAGTCCAGACATCCACCGTCTCACAGAACAACGTCAAACACTACATTTCTCAATGCCCGGAGATAGCAAAGCAGTTGTCAGAGCAGATTAAGAAGAGTATCAAGGACGACAAGCATTGCAGGAAGTGTGGCCGCACTAACCATGGGCACGATGCATGCATCCTTATGCAGGCCTATGGAGAATGAAACTAAGTACACCTCAAAGTCCTTCGTTGTGTAGCCAAGTCGAGCCCAGTGTCCTGCTTGTCACCCATCTAGATGGTCTACCTTGCCCGATCTATTCAGACCAGACAAGTCTCCTTGAAGCTAGTGACAGTCATGCTCAGGAGTGGTTAGAAGTCCCTGAGTACATATGCCATTTTAGATGACTGAGCAGAACACTTCGAAGGCCCAGAGGAGTCATTAGCCAGGAGGACAAGCCACCATGATGTTGCTCATTTTACTGTGTCATCAGTCAACGTTCAGGTGTCACCGTCGGACAGGCTGGAAGAGAGGTACACCATAAAGGGAGCTTTCACAGCCAACCGACTGGTCCTTGCCTAACAGTCCCATCCAGTGGAAGCCCTGCAGAAGTGCTATCGCCATCTAAGAGGCATCCCACTTCCTGCCTTTGACAAGGCACACCCATTGTCATTGGAGCAGACTACACCAGCCTGATAGCCACCGCAGACCTGGGTATTCCTCCGGTTTTTCCTAACATGCTATTGCCATCTGTGGGGACATCCGAGACATGTTCCATCAGGTTTGATTACTTCCAGAGGACCCGCCAGTACCGAAGTTAATCTGGAGGAACATGAGGATAGAGGAGCAGCCAAAGGTGTCATGCCTGCTCCCGCTCCCCCTCCCTGGCACTCGAAGGTGCCAGGCTGCCCATCATTTTAAGCACACCTGTCACCTTTGTTATGCACATCAGCGCTTCATTGGACCTGTACTCCTTCACAGTTTGATTTCCTTCTCTATATCTGTCTGTTTCATCCCTGTGTCAGCACGAGAGCGCTGTGAAACAGTTGGTGCAGTGACATTCTATTGAAATGGATATTTGCATAGTGGAGTATTTTGTTAAGTTTTACTATGCAATACATTTTAAAAAGCAACGTTCGACAGGATTTATTCTCTCAGCCAATCATGGTTAGTGGGAAGGTTGCTGACTTTTTCTGTGGCTTAACCAACTAGGCTCGTAATTTAACAATTGTATTTGTATTTACAGATGGCACACAAGTTTAACCTCTAGCGTCGAGCAATCCCGTATCCGGGAGCGTAATCATAGCCTCAAGCTCATTACCATAACGCAACGTTTCCTATTCATGAAAATCGCAAATTAAATGAAATAAATATATTCAAACACAAGCTTAGCCTTTTGTTAACAACACTGTCATCTCAGATTTTCAAAATATGCTTTTCAACCAAAGCTACACAAGCATTTGTGTAAGAGTATTGATAGCCTAGCATAGCATTAAGCCTAGCATTCAGCAGGCAACATTTTCACAAAAACAAGAAAAGCATTCAAAGAAAATAATTTACCTTTGAAGAACTTCGGATGTTTTCAATGACGAGACTCTTAGTTAGATAGCAAATGTTCATTTTTTCCAAAAATAATATTTGTGTAGACGAAATAGCTCCGTTTTGTTCATCACGTTTGACTAAGAAAAAGACCGGAAAATGCAGTCACTTACAACGCCAAACTTTTTTCCAAATTAGGTCCATAATATCGACAGAAACATGGCAAACGTTATTTAGAATCAATCCTCAAGGTGTTTTTCACATATCTATTTGATAATCTATCAGTGGTGGCAGTTGGCTTCTCATCAGAAGCAAACTGAAAAATACTGCAGCTGGAGATTACGCAATAATTGCGACGGAGGACACCAAGCGACCACCTGGTCTCTTATGGTCAATCTTCCAATGATATGCCTACAAATATGTCACAATGCTGTAGACACCTTGGGGAAAACGTGGAAAACATAAGCTGACTCCTAGCTCCTTCACAGCCATATAAGGAGTCATTGCCATGAGGCGGTTTCAAAAAATGCGGCACTTCCTGATTGGATTTTTATCTGGGTTTTTTCTGTAACATCAGTTCTGTGGCACTCACAGACAATATCTTTGCAGTTTTGGAAACGTCAGTGTTTTCTTTCCAAAGCTGTCAATTATATGCATAGTCGAGCATCTTTTCGTGACAAAATATCTTGTTTAAAACGGGGACATTCTTCATCCAAAAATTAAAATAGCGCCCCCTATATCCAAGAAGTTAAGGCACTTGAAAGTTCAGATGTTCGAGAAGGCATTTAGAAAAAAACGCATTTTGATTTTAAAATAAAAATTATGTACAAATGGCTCACCTGAGAAGTATTGACCCGCGACATACGCCTAGTTTCCTGAAACGGATCACATATTTTATTGCATAGAAGACGACTTCCTCACTTCTGTTTTGTTTGTGTGGGATTTGGGCTGTTCATGGCCAAGCAGCCATTTAGTCATGCGATTTTGTTACATGTAGTACATGTGTTACATGTAGTAACTACATGTAGTTACATGTAGTAAATGACTTGTTTATTGCCGTTTACACCTTTTATGCAGTTGCATTATGATGTAATTCTGCCTGCTTTATGGATATACTTGTGACACAGTTAGCTGTATGTGGTTTGTTGCCACATGCCATGCTACTGTTCATGTAGTCTGCTCTAGCTTTGGCCTACCATGCCGCACGCCATTAGTTAACTGCTGCAATACCCATTAATATGTTTACAGCATTTGCACACTGATATTGCGATTGGTACTCATCTGTTATACTAATTAACAGCCAATTAATTATGCATGTTTGCTTTTATTGCTTCGTTAGGGTCTCCTCTGTAGAAAAACCATGCTTCATACAAACATACTCTACAGAGCCACCGGCTGGTCCATCCGATTCCAGAAATGTTCATGTCAACTGTTTCATCGCCATTACCTGAAAAATATATAAAGACTCTTAAACTGATCTGCATCTGACTCCGCCTGCTCTCTAATCAGAGTCTCACAGTAGATGGGCATCACCATAAGCCTTACCCAAACCTTTCATTCAGTTACACATATCTACCTACTATATAACACATATACTGTTTGTGTGTCTGTGTGTGCATGCAGGTACATATGTGTGAGCAAACACCTAATGATGCTTACTGGGATTGTGTGAATGACAAAATCAGCCACTTTTACAATTGCTGCTGATATAATTGTTGTACTTTACTAGCCACTGGGGATCTCGGGTTTTGTCGCTTTGGAACAGTTATGATTGAAGTCGTCTAATGGCCTAAAGGGAGATGAATCTTTTTAATTAGCCTGTTCTTTGATCTCTGAATAGCAAGCAGCAGCAGCTTGGATGGCACTTGTGCTAAACACTCCCTAGAAAGATCCTTTATCGAAGGAGAAGTTTACATAAACTGGAGTGCTGCGTTCTCTAAACTGTGAACCCACCAAATATTAAGATGGACCATTCAGTATGTTGAATGTACTGTACAACACATAATCAGCAATTTGGTTGCCACTTGTTCGTAGAGTCTTGCAGTAGTTCAATTTAAACCAATCACAACAGCAGTTTTATTCGCAGTAGAAATGGCAGTGCTTCTTTTCCAGGAATGTTTCACGAACACCTTCTCCATCTGTGTTCAGTTTGCTTTGGTTGGCTTTTCTGGATTATTTTATGGAAAATTGCTAATCCAGACTACTGTATGGAAGTGCCTGTCTATACCAATCTATACCGTACCTTTCTTTCTCCATTAGATTTCAAAACATTATCTGGTGGTGCAAAACATGTTACCCTCAAGATGTCACCAAATGCAAAGGCATGATTAGAACCAGAGTGAGCCCCAAATAGTTAGTAAAAGTGGAGATAGATGGAACTGCTATTTCCCCAATGCAGTATTTACACCAGCAGGTTTCCCCCCCATCAAACCGTTTCTCTAGTTTCCTCCTCTCTCATCCCTCGCTGCAGCATTTGACGTAAACTCTGAATACTGACTGCTGTTTCATCCATTTCGAACCGTGATTAATTTGGTCGGCAATTCAAACCACCCTCTTCATTAATCAGCATACTAGCGACTGTATCTAAGCCTTCCAGCTCTAATTTAAAATTCCCTGGAGTTGGGGGGATTAATGTGGGCTCTTGCATAGAAATGCGCACTAAGTGGCTCATTCCTATGTAATGAGCCACAATGGAATTTCCAGCACAGCAAGGCTGCAAAAGCAAGCACATTGCGTTAGTCCTAGTGTCCCACTGCTTCTGTCTTCCCCTGTTCATGGCCTAGATAAGTATGGGCATACTACGGTATTATCCTAATTCTAGGACAACTCTACCAATAATCTAGCCTAGTGCCAGTCTTCTTGCGGTCTTGCCAACTCCTTATGGAATTGTCATGCCAAACAGCAATGATCTGGTTTGATTGATCATCTATTGAATTTAAGAAAAATACGGTCAGATGTACTTCTGTAACGTACAGTAGTCCATATACAGTATTTTTCAGAAAGACTTCATAATACGTATGAAGTCTAGTCTAAGTGAAGTGTATCAGTGATAATTATAGAACTTCTTGAGAGAATTCCTTGTCCCCTGGAAAAGGCCACACCAGAAAAAAATGTCCCCAGAAAAGGGCAGACAATCAACACCCGTTCCTGTCACCTTGGAGTGACTCCACAAGTCAGTAACAAAGGATTGTAACTACATTTAATAGCAGTTCAGGTTTCAGCGTTGAATAGCTTGGGGACCTTGAGTTCTATTTTAAGCCCCCTTAACAGCTGAGAGGCAGCGGGGATGCATAGGATGTTTGTGGCATTTGAAGTTAAAGTGGCTCTGTAACAATTATGAGGTGGGTCCCTCCTGATAAACGCAACCTGTCCGTGAACCTCGCTAGCAACTGTGTGCTGTGGGCTGCTTTCAGGTTGGTCAAACACCTACAGTCACATTAGGGAAGACTGTGCATGAAACTTTACTGATGAGTGTGAGTTGTACCCAGTGGTGTAAAATACTTAAGTTTAAAAAAATAACTTTTTAGGGTCTGTACTTTACTCTTTACACTGAACAAAAATATAAAAGCAACATGCAACAATTTCAAAGATATTACTGAGTTACAGTTCATATAAAGAAATCATTCAATTTTAATTAATTAATTAGGGCCTAATCTATGGATTTCACATGACTGGGAAAACCGATATGCATCTGTTAAATCTACTTAAAAATCAATGGCAAGACCTGAACCTGAACGTTGTCTAGCAATGATCAACAATAAATTTGACAGAGCTTGAAAAAATGTTTTAAAGAATAATGGGAAAATGTAATGTGTCACAAATCTATAACTGTATATAATGCTTTATAAAGAGTTCATAAATGTGGCATAACTGACAACCACCAATGTCAATAATGACAAATCTGTGCTTTATAAAGGGTGGCAAAAGCACCCTTTTTTTTTTAAATTGCCTAAAATGACATACCGAAATCTAACTGCCTGTAACTCAGGCCCTGAAGCAAGGATATGCATATTCTTAATATCATTTGAAAGGACACACTTTGAAGTTTGTGGAAATGTGAAAGGAAAGTAGGAGAATATAACACAATAGATATGGTAATAGATAATACAAAGAAAACCCCAACCGTTCTTTTGTATTATTTTTTTTGTACCATCATCTTTGAAATGCAAGAGAAAGGCCATGTATTACTCCAGCCCAGCTGCAATTTAGATTTTGGCCACTAGATGGCAGCAGTGTATGTGCAAAGTTTTGGACTGATCCAATGAACCATTGTATTTCTGTTCAAAATGTTGTATCAAGATTGCCCAAATGTGCCTAATTGGATTATTAATAACTGTTCATGTTCAAAGCTGTGCACTCTCCTCAAAACAATAGCATGGTTTTCTTTCACTGTAATAGCTACTGTAAATTGGACAGTGCAGTTAGATTAACAAGAATTTAAGCTTTTTGCCAATATCAGATATGTCTGTCCTGGGAAATGTTATTGTTACTTACAACCTCATGCTAATCGCATTAGCCTATGTTAACTCAATGTCCCGCAGGGGACCCAGCGATCTTAAAGAGGTTTTAATAAAGGCCTTAGATCATATTAAATTGAAGCTTCACAAAGCATGTATAACCCTGTCATGCATCTTGGTAGAGCATTGCAATGCCAGGACAGTGGGTTTGATTCCCGGGACCACCCAAACAAAATAAATTGATTCACGCATGACTAAATCGCTTTGGATAAAAGCATCTGCATCTGTTATAGGGCGGCCCAACCTCTTTCCCTATTGGGTGCATTGTCATTATTGGACCTGACATCAACCTTCCCCAAAATGCTGTGCTGCAAGATGACTCTAAAGTGCAGTCATGCAAGCAAAACATGTTGGTAGAGCCTTTGAAAATCAGTTACATATTTTGCCAAATTCCATTTTCTCAGTTTTGTTTTTCCAGGTTTTGGATTCCCCCAATTTTTGTCTGGTTTTCCCAGTTTGTGAACATAGAAAATATTTTTTTATTGTAGATAAACCCCCCAAAATATGTCTGTGCTCACAACAATGCTGTCACGGCTTTCTTCTGTTGAAGGAGAGGCGGACCAAAACGCAGTGTGCTTATTGTGATACATCTTTAATAAAGATGAAAAATTGAACAATATACAAAAACAAGAACCGTGAAAAACCGAAAACAGCCCTATCTGGTGTAACAAACACAAAAGACAGGAACAATCACCCACAAAACAGGCTACCTAAATATGGCTCCCAATCAGAGACAATGACTAACACCTACCTCTGATTGAGAACCATATCAGGCCCAAACACAGAAACAGAGACAAGACATCCAACATAGAATGCCCACTCAGATCACACAGATCACCAAACAAAACATAGAACATACAAAGCAAACTATGGTCAGGGTGTGACAAATGCTTAAATCACATTAGGGGATGACTTGAGATCTGGGAAAAATCTAAGGAACTTTTATTTATGAGTGTAGTTGCCCTTTAATTCTGTGAGCATGTCCTGCAATGTTTGGTTAGTTGGTTTTCTATAGTGCAGTAAGTGCAGGTGATTATGTATTCCATATACAGTGATTCGCATTGTGACTGCCAATGGACTGGGTGGAGTAAAAGGCCAGCAACACTCCGTATTATTCAGAGCCCCGTGAAATGACACCATAGACCCTACTGAGTATTCCCTACAATACTTTTACTGTGCCACTCCAGAATAGTTCATGCTCTAAGCCAACATGTATTTCATATACAGTGATTCGTATTGGCTGCATTGGAACATGTTTAAAGCCCAAATGTAATGCAAATGTCACAATTATTTTTCATATCATGAATACACACAGGTTGACACTTTTCTACTATTACGTTGGGGGACTTTTATTTGGAACATTTCTGACATTTTGTGACCTGAAAATACTTTAGTGTTGCTGACAAAACGCTGATCTTTATATCCCACAAATAACTTAACCTTTATTGATTGTAATTTAAATTAGTTTGTAGTAGTTGAGTGTTGTGTTAGATTAATAAAATAAAAATCCCACTAGATACAGCTACGTCTCATAGTCACGTCATGAGAGTTGCAAATGAAAAAAATATATAATACGAATCTAATTTCCGATCTCCCTGTTTAGGGTTTCTGGCACAGCACAGAAATGCCTTATCCAGATGGTGTGTCTAATGTTTGGTAGCCATGGGTGGACCTTGAAGGGCATAGGCCCAGCCAATAAGAATGAGTTTTTCCCCACAAAAGGGTTTTATTACAGACAGAAATACTCCTCAGCACCCCCCCCCCTTAAAATCTTCCTGTAGCATTCACTTCTGTAATTATGTAATTGGAACACAAGCTGACAACTTCAGGTGAAATTGGAGGACACGCAATTCAAATAAATAATCATAATATTAAACATCAATGAACATAAAAGTGTCTTACATAATTTAAACGCTCAACTTCTTGTTAATCTAACTGTGTTGTCCGATTTCAAAAAGGGTTTACAGCAAAAGCATACCATGCAATTGTCTGAGGACGGCACCCCACATCAAAATATTTTTCAACCAGCACAGGCCTCATAAAAATCACAAATAGCGATTGAATAAATCACTTGCTTTTGAAGATCTCCTTCTGTTTGCAATCCCAAGGGTCCCAGCTACAACATGAATGGTCGATTTGTTAGATAAAATCCTTCTTTTATATCCCAAAAAGTCAGTTTAGTTGGCGCCATCGATTTCAGTAATCCACTCATTCAACATGCAGACAAAAAGCTACCGCTACACTTCGTCCAAACAAGTCAAACAACGTTTCTATTTAATCCTCAGGTACTCTAAAATGTAAAACTATAATATTTCATACGGAAAGTAGTATGTTCAATAGGAAAGGAACATTAGTAAGTGCGCACCCTGTCCCTCGTGCCCCGAAAGACTGCTGACATTTGACAACTAGTTGACATCTAGTGGACTGTTGACATCTAGTGGAAGCCATAGGAATTGCAATCTGGGAGACGGATTTACAAAGAAACAATAGGTTTATAAGAGCCTGGCTTGTATTTTCTTCGGATTTACACCTGCCATATCAATCATGTTATAGTCTCAGACATAACAGTTTTAAAACATTTGAAAGTGTTTCCTATACAATGCTACCAATTATATGCATATCCTGGCTTCTGGGCCTGGGTAACAGGCAGCTTACTTTGGCACGTCAATCAGGCGGAAATTCAGGAAACTAGACCCTATCAGCTGTTTTTTCCAAGGCAGTAAATGAGGCTGAATTAACTGTCTTACTGCCAGACAGGACTCAGCTGGAAGCCAGGTGTAGCAGTGGTAAGGTGTTGGGGACTGGTGTTGGGACAAGTTTATTATCACGCCCTGATCATAGAGAGCCCTTGGATTCTCTATAGTGGTTTAGGTCAGGGTGTGACTAGGGTGGTGTTCTAGAGTGTGTATTTCTATGTTGGTGGTTTTGTATGGTTCCCAATTAGAGGCAGCTGGTAATCGTTGCCTCTAATTGGGGATCATATTTAGGAAGCCCTATCTCCCTCTTGCTTTGTGGGATATTGTTTGTGTTTAGTTGCCTGTGTGCACGTCATGACTTCACGTTTCGTTGTTTATTTATTGTTTTGTTTGTTTCACGGAGATTAATAAATATGTGGAACTATACTCACGCTGCGCCTTGGTTCGTCTCTCAAAACGATCGTGACAGAATATCCCACCAAACCAGGACCAAGCAGCGTGCCCAAAAGGGAAAGGAGTTTTGGACATGGGAAGAAGTAATGGGTGGATGTGAAACCCTTCCTTAGCGGCAGACGGAAGGTAATAATGGAGGACAGCGACAACACCAGAGTTCGTGGCCACAGATTGCCCAATGACAACCCCAAGATTTTTGGGGGAGGAGGCACAAGGGGTGGCCGGTCGAGCTGAGGCAAGAGCCAGAGACCGTCAGGGAGGCAATGGAGAAGTTTGGAGAGATGAGAGAGAGATGTTGTGCAAGTCTGTTCTGCTCAACATTCAACCAGAAGATCCGGTTAGCAGTCTGGTGAAACATGTGCCTGCTCCACACATCACATCTCCAGTACGCCTCCCCAGCCCGGTACATCATGTGCCGGAACCCTGCATTCGCCCTAAAGAGCCAGAGACCGTCAGGGAGGCGATGGAGAAGTTGGGAGAGAGAGAAATTAGAGAGATGTTGTGCAAGTGTGTTCTGCTCAACATTCAACCAGAGGATCCGGTTAGCAGTCTGGTGAAACCTGTGCCGGCTCCACACATCTGGACTCCAGTGCGCCTCCCCAGTCCGGTACGTCCTGTGCCTCCTCCCCGCACTCGCCCTGAAGTTTGTATCACCAGTCTGGTGCCACCTGTACCGGCTCCACGCACTAGGCCTCCAGTGAGCATTCACAGTCCAGAGCTTCCGGCGACGGTTCCCAGTCCGGAACCCCCCGGCGATGGTCCACGGTCCGGAACCCCCCGGGGTCGGTCCACGGCCCGGAACCTCTCGGCGACGGTCCACGGCCCGGAACCTCCCGGCGACGGTCCGAAGCTTCCAGGCAAGGTGTCCCGTACTGCTCCACAGCAGGAGCCTTCCTCTGCGCCAGTGCCAGTCCAGGCACGGCGTCCAGTCCAGCTTCAAGGCCGGAGCCTTCCTCTGCGCCGGTGCCCAGTCCAGGCACGGTGTCCAATCAAGCTCCAAGGCCGGAGCATTCCTCTGCACCGGTGCCCAGTCCAGGTACGTGTCCAGTCCCGCTCCATGGCGGGAACCTCCCTCTGCGCCAGTGCCCAGTCCAGTAACGGCGTCCAATCCCGCTCCATGGCCAGAGCATTGTTCTGCGCCAGTGCCCAGTCCGGGTGCGGCGTCCAGCCCACCTCCATGGCCGGATCCGACGACCCGCACCGGAGCCCCCACAGACACTATTCAACCCCCCATTTGGTATCAGGTTTGCACTTTTTTGGGGGGGGGGGGGTATTTCTATGTTGGTGGGTTTGTATGGTTCCCAATTAGAGGCAGCTGGTAATCGTTGCCTCTAATTGAGGATCATATTTAGGATTTTTCTAAAACAGGTTATAGGCAAACGAGCACACACCAGCCACGAACTATGAGTTTGCAATACTGAATTGGTGAAAATAGACCAAATTATTAGGGTGTGGCACATGGGCTACTAACAGCTTACTACACACAATACACTTAGAATTACGTTCTTAGCTACAGTATACATCTCTCTCTGGCATCCTACATAATTTATGAAGCCGCATAAGACATCATCCAAAACCTCATTTTTGGATGAATTTTGAGATTTCCAACTTCTTGTGTAATGTTATGTCCAATTGTCGATTAGCACCGATACGTTTAATCTACATTACTGTTCAAAAGTTTGGGGTCACTTAGAAATGTCCTTGTTTTTGAAAGAAAAGCACTTTTTTGTCCATTTAAAAGAACATCAAATTGATCAGAAATACAGTGTGGACATTGTGAATGTTGTGAATGACTATTGTATCTGGAAAGATTTTATGGAATATGTACAGAGGCCCATTATCAGCAACCATCACTCCTGTGTTCCAATGGCACGTTGTTAGCTAATCCAAGTTTATAATTTTAAAAGGCTAATTGATCATTAGAAAACCCTTTTGCAATTATGTTAGCACAGCTGAAAACTGCTGTACTCATTAAAGAAGCAATAAAACTGGAGGACATATAGCCTTACATTCTCCTGCAAAATGTCTTGATAAACTTGAGAATTCATTTTTCCTTCGATGACAGTAAGCTGTCCAGGCCCTGAGGCAGCAAAGCAGAGCCCTGACAAAGCAGAGTCCTGTACTCCCTGTTCACCCACAACTGCGTGGCCACACACCACTCCAACATCATCAAGTTTGCTGACTGCACAACAGTGGAAGTCCTGATCACTGATGGCTATGAGAGCCTACACTGAGGATGTCATAGACTTGGAGGTGTGGTGCCATGACAACAATCTCTCCCTCAATGTCAGTAAGACCAAGGAGCTGATAGTGGACTCCAGAAGAAAGAGGGGAGAGCACACCCCATCCACATCGACGGGGCTGTAGTGGAGCGGGTCGAGTGAATCCCCTCAGAAGTTTGAAAAGATTTGGCATGGGCTCCTTACATTTTCAGTTATACAGCTGCACCATCAAAAGCATCTCGACTGGTTACATAATTGCTTGGTATGGAAAATGCACCACCCTTGACCACAAAGCTGTCATGGTGACCGTATTACTGCTACATGAGTCATGATGGCAGTCAAATTCCATGTGACCATTTAGTCATGGTAATTAGGCTTCTCCAAGCTCTGATGCTGCTGATGGTCATTGGTAACCTACTAATCACTCTGACATCAAAGCAAAAGTAATCCAAAATCTAATCAAACACTTCATGAGCTCATGTTGCGCAACATTTCTATAGGTTATGCAATTGTGAGAAAACAAAGTGATGGCCTCTTATTAAAAGAGAATCCCATCAGCTTTCTATAGGCTAGTACTACTATATTTATTTCTCAACTTTCTTAATATTAAGTACAGGATGAAATGAAAATTAACTACGGGAATAGCATCCTCAATTACATTTATTTTTTCTCCCTGGTTCGAGACAGTTGCATGATGAATCAAAACAAATTTCACACATTATTTAGTATATGTAAAGAGAAGTTTAAATCAATATTATGTTATCACTTGTGAATGATATACTTGCTGCCGGGAAATTCAGACTTGCCTTCGTAGAAAGGAAGATGGAGGCTTTTACTAAGTTCGAATGAGTTACACTAATTGTCTATAGAACATATAAAAAATCTAAACATATAGCCCAACATGTATCACAACTAAAGTGTCCAAATAACTTCTTAAAATGAAGCATATTAATCCAAGAAAATGTATACTGAACTGCACTCTGGTCAAAGAGTGATGAGACACAGAAACCCAGTCTAGGAGTTTAATGTTGAGTATACAGTGGTTGCTCAACTAAAAGTTTGAGATTATGCTGCGGGACTTAGAGGTACTTTTTGGTTTAGTACGGTACCCTACGTCACAGCTTCATTGCTCCAGACCAGCGCAAGGGGGAGTTAGAGTACTGATTATGCTTTTGGGTCCCAAGGCGCTAATGTGTCTCTGACTGTAATGACTTCTACCGAAGTCGATGCCTCTCCTTGTTCGTGCGGTGCTCGGCGGTCAACGTCACTGGTCGTCTAGCCATCATTGATCCATTTTTCATTTTCCATTGGTTTTGTCTTTGGTTTTTCTCCTCATGACCTTGTCAGAGATTGTTTATTGTTATGCTTGTGATTTCTGGATTGGTGCGCGACAGGTTCTTGTACCCACGTTTATTTTATTATGTACTTTGGTTTTGGAGTTTTTGTTTCATGTGTTATTAAACTACTCCATTTATACCAAGTTTGATTCTCCTGCGCCTGACATCCCTGCCACCTACACACGCGACATCAACCAAATAGAAACTGATAATTGTGCACTTCAAAATTGAATTTAGAACAATACTGTGAGAATTGCTATTCCTCTGTGCTGCACACCTGAAAAAACACTTTTTTTGTTACACTAGGGTCTACTAAATAATCAAGTTGATGGCGCAGCAATATAGCCTTGGCACCTACATAAAGCTGAATGACTCAGTCATTCATGGCTTTGGATCTAAATTAATAAGTTCCAACATTCTTTCTGATAGTCTTTAATAAATAAATGTTTTTGGTTATCCTGACCTGGACACCATGCATTATAGTCTGTAAAAGGAAAAATATTACCACCGTCTCTTGAGCATGTCATTTTCCATATGGATCCATAATGAATTACTATAGGAATAAATATCACTGAATGACAGAAATATTGGAACAAAGTATGTTAATGAAGGTAAACAAATCGTTGCTTACTGGAAAATACTCTTTCAAAATTAATGGAAGAGGCAAGTGGAATGGGGAAAAGACAGTATTCAGAGGTCAAGACAGCACTGCTCTGAGACAAGCATGGGGACTGGTCTTGATAAATCGGAGATTTTTATTTTAGTAAGAATGTCTCACCCCCTTTTCAAGAATGGCCTTTTTCCTCGCTCACTTTCGGTTATTTGAAAACAAAATCTCCAAAATATAGTTCATTTTTTAAACAAGCCATAGAAAGTTGGTTGCAATTTCAGTTTAATCCACCAGAAAAGACAGAATAAATAATACAAATAAAATTGTGGTTAAACTCAAATATACTAATTGATTTAAAAAAATATTTTAAAAACTTTATCAATTGGAACCTTTAACAAGTGGAAGGGGGAAAAGTTATTTTTATTATAAACCCTGTTTTTCCAATCGGTGAATAAACTTGGTTTAAGCTTTACTAAGTTTATTTAGAACCTAACACCAATAATGCAATAAAATGTGCCATTGGGCTTTTTGTTTAGAAACTGCAATGGCTAGAGCTGTGGCGGTCATTTTCACGAGTCCGACCGAGGGTGGCTTCCCTTCCCGGTCGGGTGGCGCTCGGCGGTTGTCGTCACCGGCCTATGATAGTTGGGATTTATTAGACAGCCCGCCTGTTTCTTTGTGCGGGATTAATTATTGTGACCTTTGGTTCTGTAGTAGAGGAACGTGTTTGTTCCTGGTCGTGTATTTCGGTTGTACTATTTTCGTTCCCCGTGTTTGGGGCAGTTTGGTTGTGACAGCATTGCACAGCATTGCACTCTCTGTTTCCTGCGTCTGACTCCACACCCACGACACCCGGAGCGTTACAGTCATTCCATTTTTGTCAGACGGTTATTGTCATGCAAAAGTCTGCGGTTCTAATGGTAATTTACTGTTCATTAACAAACACATTTAGCATCTCCAGGCCACCATGCATACAAGCCGCTGATTGCACACCTACATTTAAAAGGTAATAATAAATCAATTTAATATAGGCCTATGCCGTGGGCTCCCCAACCTTGTTCCTGCAGCTACACAGTGCTTTATTTGGGAAACCAAGTGAAATCTGTTCGGGAACATTGATAGTAACATGTTTTCAAAATATACTGTATTTCACTAAACTGTTGACAGCCCGTCTGCGCGCTCAATAAATAAATTCAGGATTGAGAGGAGATGGTAACGCATGGTGGGGAGATATTCTGTATAGCTAAAAAGGTAATGTCACCCAATTAATTATGAAAATATATTTTTTAAATCCCTATTACTAGGCTATTCAAAATAAAATACTAACTGTAAGCCACTCTGCACAATCAATGAACCAACAGGACGGTGACGACGACTGCCGAGCACCGCCAGAACAAGCAGGGGAGCCAACTTCGGTGGAAGTCGTGACACTAGGGCTATACATTATCTCCTAGACTCATGGATATACATTTTGGAGCAAAGCATAAGTTAACTAGGCCATACAATATGCATAATGTCCATACTCAAATGTGTTTGATTTTGGAATATAGGCTAGACCAATTATATAGGCTACCAAAGACATCTTGAATCAGTTTTGCTTTCAGTTTTTGCTGCCATGCTTAAAATGCAGTAGGCTATGTACTGTACTGTACTGTTTAAGGGCACAATCGCTTTTAATTCCGTTTTGGGGGGGGGGGGGCTTAGGCTCCATAAACCTATGCATATGCTCTAATATGCCTATGGCAGTTTTGAATTAATCATCAGCTTTGAAACAACATCCATGTTTTACATGTTTCAACCTGCTGTTGAACTTCATAATTCAAATTGATGATCACAGTAAGGTGAGTTTTAAGTATGATAGGCCTACTGTTTTGATAAGTGTTTGATGTGATTTTCATTTGCATTTCCACTGATGTCAGTGGTTAGAGGGACAATAGAGCCCTGAGAACCAGGCCATTATGACCTGATGGTTGTTGGCAAGTTGGGTACTACCAAAGCATGTCCAGAGTGCATAAAAAGGAGATTACCATGACAACGGCCACATGGAATTTTACTTCGGTCATGACCGCAGGTGTGGCTTTTTATGGTCACTACAACAGCCCTCGTGGCCCAGTTTCAACATCTCCAAATCATACAGAAAATGAGGTCGTTTTTATCATAAAAAGAGAATGGAGGCGGGGTTGTAACGTGCAAATATAGTAGGGCTCAGATTTATCAATTAACATGCCTATGTGTTGCGTGCCACAGTTTGATAAACACAAATCCTAGAATCTCCACATGCCAGAATTTAGTAAGAAATGTATTCATGGTTGATAAATGAGACCCCTGGTCTCCTGCACACCACAAGATTGTGTTAGCCTGCTGAAATAAAGTAGGGGCATTGGTTTGTGAAGCTAATACAACTATTCAGGTCTCAGATAAGGATGCTTACTACCCACATTGCAATGGCAAACAGACCTGGGTTCAAATAGTAACAAGAAGTCTTTCTTTCAAAAGGCAAACGTTTCCATTTAGCAAAGGATGAATACAGTTTATTTGAAGGGACTTCTATTCTGCTTCAATAACGAAGTATCATACATAAACCCTAGTTTGGTTTCAATGAGGAGCCACTGCAGGAAGTGATGCAGTCCAGAGGTAACTTGGTTTCCTGTGTGTCCTGGAGCTCATGGCAACAGAGATATGATGGTTGAAAACACCCCCCAAAAAGTTGTAGCCAACAATGCAAGGATATGCCAGGAGTGAGCAAAGATATTCTATCCGGAATCATCATTGACCCACAGACTTAACCTCCATTAGTGGGGAGTATCGACCCTGCTTTAACAGAGGCTGAAATATCTAGGAACACTTGGGCCAGAAAATGATCCACTAGTGCAGAGCTGACAAAGCATCAATGCAAATAGAATACAGGTTTTATTGAACATTTATACACTGTTCAGTGTTCATATAAGGACGGCCTCAAACCTCCTGACAGATTAGATTGAGGACGTGGATATGGATATGGACTCCGTAGTAGTGAAATACATCTATGACTTCTGTACCTGTACTGACCAGCGTGCATCTGTCTCGGATGTGCATCCTGACTCACTGAATTTCCCCTGACCCAAGGAGACAGGGCACCAGGGAGAGGACTTCGCAGCAATTAGGCAAAGGGAGATTTTACTCAGCAGAAAACAACTCATTAAAAAAATCATATTACACAGTGTATTGGTTGGATTAATGCATGCAAATGCTATGCTAATTGCGGTGGAGTAAATTTCTACAGCAGATGGTTTCTGTATTGTTGTAAAGTAGCCTCCGATGGGCGGCAAGTCAGATGGCAGCGGAGGTGTGAGTGTGTGCGTGCATGTGTGAGAGAGAGTGAGGCTAAGTAAACAACACCTACTCGCTAACATGTGACTACAGGGGATGGCTAATGCCAGCTAGTGGGCTTGAGTGGCCAATGTTAAACAGCAACATTTTTCACTTTGTAATCACGCTTTCAAAGGGACCTATGTGAACATATAATATTGGTGTGTTAACATTGCCATTACTATTAGCACATTCTTAGAGCAGGATTTAATCAGCCCAGAGTATAAATATGCTTCTCAATTCCTTAAAGACCCAGGGCAGTCAAAAAAACATGATTTTCAAATATATATTCAGTTGAAGTCGGATGTTTACATACGCTTAGGTTGGAGTCATTAAAACTTGTTTTTCAACCACTCCACAAATTTCTTGTTAACAAACTATAGTTTTGGGAAGTCGGTTAGGATATCTTCTTTGTGTATGACAAAGAATTTTCCAACAATTGTTTACAGAGATGATTTCACTTATAATTCAGTGTATCACAATTCCAGTGGGTCAGAAGTTTACATACACTAAGTTGACTGTGCATTTAAACATCTTGGAAAATTCCACAAAATGTCATGGCTTTAGAAGCTTCTGATAGACATCATTTGAGTCAATTGGAGGTGTACCTGTGGATGTATTTCCAGGCCTACCTTCAAACTCAGTGTCTCTTTGCTTGACATCATGGGAAAATCAAATCAAGAGAAATCAGCCAAGACCCCAGAAAAACAATTGTAGACCTCCACAAGTCTGGTTCATCCTTGGGAGCAATTTCCAAAAGCCTGAAGGTACCACGTTCATCTGTACAAACAATAGTACGCAAGTATGAACACCATGGGACCACGCAGCCATCATACTGCTCAGGAAGGGGTCGCGTTCTGTCTCCTAGAGATGAACGTACTTTGGTGCGAAAAGTGCAAATCAATCCCAGAACAACAGCAAAGGACCTTGTGAAGATGCAAGAGGAAATCTGTACAAAAGTATGTGTATCCACAGTAAAATGAGTTCTATATCGACATAACCTGAAAGGCCGCTCAGCAAGGAAGAAGCCACTGCTCTAAAACCGCCATGAAAAAGCCAGACTACAGTTTGCAACTGCACATGGGGACAAAGATCGTACTTGTTTGATCGTACTTTCTCATTAAACAAAAATAGAACTGTTTGACCATCGTTATGTTTGGAGGAAAAAAGCTTGCAAGCCGAAGAACACCATCCCAACCGTGAAGCACAGGGGTGGCAGCATCATGTTGTGGGGGTGCTTTGCTGCAGGAGGGACTGGTGCACTTCACAAAATAGATGTCATCATGAGACAGGAAAATTATGTGGATATATTGAAGCAACATCTCAAGACATCAGTCAGGAACTTAAAGCTTGGTTGCAAATGAGTCGTCCAAATGGACAATGACCCCAAGCATACTTCCAAAGTTAAGGTATTGGAGTGGCCATCACAAAGCCCTGACCTCAATCATATAGAAAATGTGTGGGCAGAACTGAAAAAGAGTGTGTCAGTTACACCAGCTTTGTCAGGAGGAATTGGCCAAAATTCACCCAATTTATTGTGGGAAGCTTGTGGAAGGCTAGGTTTGACCCAAGTTAAACAATTTAAAGGCAATGCTGTCGAATACTAATTGAGTGTATGTAAACTTCTGACCCACTGGGAATGTGATGAAAGAAATAAAGCTGAAATAAATAATTTTCTACTATTATTCTGACATTCACATTCTTAAGATGAAGTAGTGATTCTAACTGACCTAAGACAAGGCATTTTTACTAGGATTAAATGTCAGGAATTGTGAAACGGAGTTTAAATGTATTTGACTAAGGTGTATGTGAAATTCTGACTTCAACTGATATATATATATATATATACACACACACACACACACACACACACACACACACACACACACACACACACACACACACACACACACACACACACACACACATAGTTGAAGACGGAAGTTTCTCTCAACCAGCTTCACCTGGAATGGTTTTACAACAGTCTTGAGGGATTTCCCACATATTCTGAGCACTTGTTGGCTGCTTTTCCTTCACTCTGCATTCCAAACCATCTCAATTTCGTTGAGGTCGTGGGATTGTGGAGGCCAGGTGATCTGATGGAGCACTCCATCACTCTTCTTCTTGATGAAATAGCCCTTAAATTGCCTTGAGGTGTGTTGGGTCATTGTCCTGTTGAACAATTAATGATAGTCCCACTAAGCGTAAACCAGATGGGATGGCGTATCGCTGCAGAATGCTGTGGTCACCATGCTGGTTAACCTTTCACACGTACCAACACACGGGTGTGATCATTCTAAACTTTTGTATGTTTGTATGTATACTACCGTTCAAAGGTTTGGGGTCACTTAGAAATGTCCTTGTTTTTCCAGTAAAATATCATCAAATTGATTAGAAATACAGAGTGGACATAAATAGTAAATAGTACCCACAAACCAACGTCTCAACGTCAATAGTGAAGAGGTGGCTCCAGGATGCTGGCTTTGTAGGCAGAGTTGCAAAGAAAAAGCCATATCTCAGTCTGGCCAATAAAAAGAAAAGATTAAGATGGGCAAAAGAACACACACTGGATAGAGGAACTCTGCCTAGAAGGAGTCGCCTCTTCATTGTTGACATTGAGACTGGTGTTTTGCGGGTACTAATTGAATGAAGCTGCCAGTTGAGGACTTCTTTCTATTCTGGTTAGGGCCAGTTTACACTGTTCTGTGAAGGGAGTAGTGCACAGCGTTGTACGAGATCTTCAGTTTCTTGGCAATTTCACGCATGGAAAAGCCTTCATTTCTCAGAACAAGAATAGACTGACGAGTTTCAGAAAAAAGTGCTTTGTTTCTGGTCATTTTGAGCCTGTAATAAAAATATAAAACTGAAATGTCTTGTCATAAGTATTCAACCCCTTTGCTATGGCAAGCCTAAATAAGCTCAGGAGTAGAAATGTCCTCTACAAGTCACATACAGTGGCAAGAAATGTATGTCAGGACTCTGCTTTGCTGCCTCAGGGCCTGGACAGCTTTACAGTCATTGAAAAATGAATTCTCAAGTTTATCAAGACATTTTGCAGGAGAATGTAAGGCTATCTGTCCGCCAGTTTTATTGCTTCTTTAATCATCACAACTCTTTTCAGCTGTGCTAACATAATTGCAAAAGGGTTTTCTAATGATCAATTAGCCTTTTAAAATTATAAACTTGGATTAGCTAACACAACGTGCCATTAGAACACAGGAGGGACGGTTGTTGATAATGGGCCTCTGTACACCTATGTAGATATTACATTCAAAATCAGCTGTTTCCAGCTACAATAGTCATGTACAACATTAACAAGTCTACACTGTATTTCTGATTAATTTGATGTTATTTTAAAAATGGACAAAAAATGTGTTTTTCTTTCAAACACCATACATTTCTAAGTGACCCCAAACTTTTGAACGGTAGTGGGTGTGTGTGTATACACATACATACACACACTACCAGTCAAAAGTTGGGACACACCTACTCATTCCAGGGTTTTTCTTTATTTTTAATATTTTCTACATTGTAGAATAATAGTGAAGACATCAAAATTATGAAATGACATGGAATCATGTAGTAACCAAAAGTATATTAAAAAAATTATGAAATTCTTAAAGTAGCCACCCTTTGTCTTGGTGACACACTCTTGGCATTCTCTCAACCAGCTTCATGAGGTACTTACCTGGAATGCATTTTAATTAACAGCTGTGCCTTCTGTGGAATTTATTTTCTATACAAATAATAGCAAAGAGAAACGAAAGTTCATCATTACTTTAAGACATGGTCAGTCCATACGGAAATTTCAAGAACTTTGAAAGTTTCTTCAAGTGCAGTTGCAAAAACCTTTAAGCGCTATGATGAAACTGTCTCTCATGAGGACCGCCACAGGAAAGGAAGACCCAGAGTTACCTCTGCTGCAGAGGATAAGTTCATTAGTTACCAGCCTCGGAAATTGCAGTCCAGATAAACGCTTCAGAGTTCAAGTAACAGACACATCAACATCAACTGTTCAGAGGAGACTGCGTGAATCAGGTCTTCATGGTTGGATTGTTGCAAAGAAACCACTACCAAAGGACACCAATAAGGAGAAGAGACTTTATTGGGTCACGAGCAATGGACATTAGACCATTGGAAATATGTCCTTTGGTCTGATTAGTGCAAATTAAGTTTTTGGTTCCAACTGCCATGTCTTTGTGAAACGCAGAGTAGGTGAACGGATGATCTCCGCATGTGTCGTTCCCACCATGAAGCATGGAGCAGGTGTGATGGCGCTTTGCTGGGGACACTGTTTGTCTTTTGAATTCAAGGCACACTTAACCAGCATGGCTACCACAGCATTCTGCAGCGATACGCCACCCCATTTGGTTTGCGCTTAGTGGGACAATCATTTGTTTTTTCACAGGACAATGACCCAACATACCTCCAGGCTGTGTAAGGGCTATTTTACCAAGAAGGAGAGTGACGGAGTGCTGTATCAGATGACCTATTCACCACAATCACCCGACCTCAAACCAATTGAGATGGTTTGGGATGAGTTGGATCGCAGAGTGAAGGAAAAGCAGCCCCCAAGTGCTCAGTATACTTGTGAAACCTTGAATGAGTAGGTGAGTCCAAACTATTGACTGGTACTCTATACAGTACCAGTCATAAGTTTGGACACACTCATTCCAGGGTTTTTCTTTATTTTTACTATTTTCTATGTTGTGGAATAATAGTAAAGACATAATTGTGGACTCAAAAATATACCATTCTAATTTGCAAAAATTCCCCAAAACTTGTTTTTGCTTTGTCATGATGGGATGTTGTGTGTAGATTGAGGGGGGGGGGGGGGGGGTGACATCACCAGGCAGTAAATTAGTTACACGAATAAGAAAGAGTTCCAAACCGCTCTGCCAATAACAGCTAGTTTTCCCCTCCCCACTCAGACAACTCCCAAGACAGTCCTAGCAAAATGTTTTGAGAAATTGCTATGTAGCCATTTTCAGTCCTTTTGACCAATTTAATTGAAAACAATCACATTAAGGTACTTAATTCTTACAGAGAAATTATTTGATATTGAGATAGAAGAAACTGCTGCATTGGACTTTCTAATGCCAAATGATCAGTGTAGATATAATGGAGTCACTGGCATGTCCATATTGTGCACACCATCATCAATAAAATGTACATCTCATTTTCATGAAGAAACCACTGACCTCTTGGTTTTACTTTACCAGACACTCCAAGGTGGAATGGAAAAATATGTACTTTGTATTTTATATTGTTGGTGCATCCGTCAGCAGTAGGACTAGGTCGGCTGTTTATTAATTAATGTGTTTTTGTATTCTTATTAATACTGGAAGATGTGTACACATGCATAGGGCTTAGATCAAAGATTTCTCAGCCTGAAATATTATTGATAGGTCATTTGTCTTTTAAATTAGACGCAAAAATATTTTTCAGATGCAATTACCAGGGGTTTATTAATCATCCGTTACGACGGTTTCCTTTTTTTACTTCAGCACAGTTTTTGTTCCTGAGCATGACAAATGGGGAATGAAAACACAGGCTGAATGGCAAAGCTGAATATGATGCAATGTTATCTTAGTGTGTGGACTTGAGAACTACAGTGGCAAGAAAATGTATGTGAACCCTTTGGAAATACCTGGATTTCTGCATAAATTGGTCATAAAATGTCATCTGATCTTCATCTAGGTCACAACAATAGACAAAAACAGTCTGCTTGAACTAATAACACACAAACAATTATACATTTTCATGTCTTTATTGAACACACTGTGTAAAAATTCACAGAGCAGGGTGGAAAAAGTATGTGAACTCTTGGATTTGTTAACTGGTTCACCCTCAACCAAACGTTTTCTGTAGTTGCGGATCAGACCTGTACAACGGTCAAGAGGAATTTTGGACCATTCCTCTTTACAAAACTGTTTCAGTTCAGCAATATTCTTGAGATGTCTGGTGTGAACTGCTCTCGTGGTCATACCACAGTATCTCAAAACGTGTTGAGATCAGGGCTCTGACTGGGCCACTGCAGAAGGGGTATTTTCTTCTGTTTAAGCCATTCTGTTGTTGATTTACTTCTGTGTTCTGTGTTTTGGATCGCTGTCCTGTTGCACTTCAATTGTGGGACAGATAGTCTGCAGCAAAGCAGCACCAAACCATGATGCTCCCTCCACCATACAGTTGGGATGAGGTTTTGATGTTGGTGTGCTGTGTGTTTTTTCTCCACACGTAGGGTTGTGTGTTCCTTCCAAACAACTCAATTGTAGTTTCATCTGTCCACAGAATATTTTGCCAGTAACATCCAGGTGCACTTTTGCAAACTTCAGATGTGCAGCAATGTTTTTTTTGGACAGTAGTGGCTTCTTCAGTGGTGTCCTCCCACGAACACCATTCCTGTTTAGTGTTTTACGTATCGTAAACTCGTCAACAGAGATGTTAGCATGTTCCAGAGATTTCTGTGATTTCTGTAGCTGACACGCTCGGATTCTTCTTAACCACATTCTGCGCTGTGCTCTTGCAGTCATCTTTGCAGGACGGCCACTCCTAGGAGAGTAGCAACAGTGCTGAACTTTCTCCATTTATAGACAATTTGTCTTATTGTGGACTGATGAACATCAAGGCTTTTACCTTTGTAACCCTTTCCAGATTTATGCAAGTCAACAATTCTTAATCTTAGGTCTACTGAGATCTCTTATGTTCAAGTCATGGTTCACATCAGGCAATGCTTCTTATGAATAGCAAACTTAAATTGGGATTTTTTTTTTATAGGTCAAGGCAGTTCTAACCAACATCTCCAATCTCGTCTCATTGATTGGACTCCAGGTTAGCTGACTCCAATTAGTCATTGGCCTAGGGGTTTACATACTTTTTCCCAACTTAGACTGAATGTTTAAATGTATTCAATATAGACAAGAAAAATACAATAATTTGTGTGTTATTAGTTTAAACTATGTCTATTGCTGTGACTTATATGAAGATCAGATCCAATTTGATGACCAATTTATGTAGATATCCAGGTAATTCCAGGTAATACTTTTTCTTGCCAATGTACTTCTATTATTCATACTGGAAATATATTGTAGAAAATTTAAGGTTAGCCTTTTTTTAACCTTTATTTAACTAGGCATGTCAGTTAAGAACAAATTCTTATTTTCAATGACGGCCTAGGAACAGTGGGTTAACTGCCTTGTTCAGGGGCAGTAGGACAGAATTTTTACCTTGTCAGCTCAGCAATTCGATCCTGCAACCTTTCGGTTACTGGCTCAATGATCTAACCACTAGGCTACCTGCCTTGCAAAGACTCAACCCCTGTTTTTTTCAAGATTAAGCACATAACCACAACCAAGATAATTAATTCCCTTTGGCCTCACAGGCTGTGCCATCCCATTTCTGGCAGCAATGTATGGAATTCTGAGGATAGCCCAACCAGGACTTGAATCTCTGGGAAGTTCATAATGCACTTAAAAGGTTGTTACAATATCTGAGGCTTATAACATGTGAGAAGGCTAGCATGACTATTTTGCCCAACCCCCATTTCTTTCAGATGTGAAAACATACCTTCTTTGAACTGATGTGAACTAAATACGACACATTGAGGGTATAAACTGGTACTGATACAGGCTTCCATTTTAAGTTTCACCCTAATAAAATAAATGTACTGATCCAACTCTTCCCTAGACCTTCTGAGGAGGAAGAATTGAGCCTTGAGTGGAGTGGAGCCCCACAACATTTATGGGAAATATATAATTGTTCTCTTCAGTGCTATTCTTGACATCTACTGAAAGATCCTCTCTCTTCTCACCCCATGCATACAGTATGTACCATCAAAAGAAAGGGAGAGCGGAGGTGCTATTTGGAAACCACTGTGGATTACATTATGTTTTTGCACTCCACCATGATGGAACAGATGTGTATCGATCTCAACTTTTGAATAGCTGGAGGTATTTTATAAGCCGCTCTCAAGAACAGCAAGTGTGGCTTCAACTGGAACAGTGAAGGTGTTCAAGGTTACAATGCTCAATGGATTGTTCTGATGTGCATTTATGGCTATACGTTTTCTACACTGAAAAAAATATTTAATGAGCTGAATAAAAGATCCCAGAAATGTTCCATATGCACAAAAAGCTTATTTCTTTCAAATGTTCTGCACAAATTTTAAATCCCTGTTGGGGAGCATTTATATTTTGCAATGATAATCCATCCACCTGACAGGTGTGGCATATCAAAAAGCTGATTAAACAGCATGGTCATTACACAGGTGCACCTTGTGCTGGGGGGCAATAAAAGGCCACTCTAAAATGTGCAGTTTTGTCACAACAAAATGCCACAGATGTCTCAAGTTGAGGGAGAGTGCAATTGACATGCTGACTGCAAGAATGGCCACCAAAGCTGTTACCAGATGTTAATTTCTGTACCATAAGCTTCCTCCAACGTCGTTTAGAGAATTTGGCAGTGTGTCCAGCCGGCCTAACAACCGCACACCACAAGTAACCACGCCAGCCCAGGACCTCCACATCCTGTTTCTTCACGTGCAAGATTGTCTGAGACCAGCCACCCAGACAGCTGATGAAACTGAGCTTGCACAGCCAAAGAATTTCTGCGCAAGCTGTCAGAAACCATGTTAGGGAAGCTCCTCTGCATGCTCACCCTCCTCACCGGTGTCATAACTGACTTCAGTGGGAAAATGGTCACCGTTGATGGCCACTGGCATGCTGGAGAAGTGTGTTCTTCACGGATGAATCCTGGTTTCAACTGTACCAGGCAGATGACAGACCGCATGTATGGCGTTGTGTGGGCGAGCTGTCAATGTTGTGAACCGAGTGCCCCATGGTGGCGTTGTAGTTATGGTATGGGCTAGCATATGTTATCGACAGCGAACACAATTGCATTTTATCGATGTGAAATTGATTGCACAGAGATACCGTGACAAGATCCCGAGGACCATTGTTGTACCATTCATCCACCGCTGTCATGTTTCAGCATGATAATGCACGGCCCCTTGTCAATTCTTCCATAGCTTGCATACTCAGTCATGTCACCAATTGGGCATGTTTGGGATGCTCTGGATTGACAGCATGTTCCAGTTACCGGCAATATCCAGAAACTTCGGACAGCCATTGAAGACGAGTTGGATAACATTCCACAGGCCTCAATCAACAGCCTGATCCCCTCTATGCTAAGGAGATGTTGCGCTGCATGAGGCAAATGGTGGTCACACCAGATACTAACTGGTTTTCTGATCTACACTCAGGTCAGGCACAATCCATAGATTAGGCTCTAATTTATTTATTTCAATTGACCGATTTCCTTATATGAACTGTACCCCCCCCCCCCCCAAACAAGGGTTGTGTAACGTGTACGCAAGTGAATTTAATAAATAAATGAACATGAACCAAACAAGAAACAGTAACAATAACGTCTGAGGAAAGAACCAAGGGATATCAGGAAGGAGATGAGTCCAGGTGAGTATCATGAGGCGCAGGTTCGCGTAACAAATGGTGACAACAACTAGTGATGTTGAGCACCGGAGAGGGGGAGTGGGAGTGGGAGTGGGAGTAAAAGTGACAGTTATGGCACACATTTACTTATGTTCCTAATTTTTTTTTTTTAAAGGGCAGTTTAACTACACGGGAACAGATTCAATCATGCCAGGTTTATGTTTCGTAATGTGTGAGAACCATTCGTTTACTATGTTTTTTTAAGACGCTTAAGAAAAATAATCACTGGGCTCGCTATGGACTTGGGGTTGTGAGAGACTTCTGGGTTCAGAATACAACATGGGTTTTCCAATAGGTCCGACAATAATCCAGCAACCCCGCCACAGTAGCACAAAATCAGGCTTTCATATCCCACCATTTGTAATTAAAAAAGTAATTTGGTAGATGTCTGTTGGGAATGTCAAAGTATCTCTTTGTTCAGGCTGCTTTAAAGCTGCCTTGTGTTGATTTTAAAGATGGATTTCAGGCAATTAATTTCCTGACAAGTGTAAAGATGTAATTGAATAATATAGAAATGACACAGGATGCGTCTCAAATGGCACCCTATCATGGGTTCTCAAACCTCTCCTCGGGGGCCCCCAGCCGTTCCATTTATTTTAACTATTCCCCAGCTAGCACACCTGGTTAAAATGGTCAACTAATCATCAAGCCCTTGACTAGGTGAATCAGGTGAGTTAGTTCAGGGTTACAGCAAAATTGTGAAAAGTTTGAGAACCACTGCCCTATATAGTGCAGTACTTTTAACTAGAGCCTTATGGGCCCAGGTCAAAAGAAGTGTACAATAAAAGGGAATAGGGTGCCATTTGAAATACAGAAAATTCACCAATGGGAAATTACAGCCAAGAAAGGAAATCTAAAGACCAAGCTCTATGCAAAATAGTGAAAGCTCCAGAAATCTGCTTGGCATTATGCATGGTTACAGCAGGGATGACATTGAGGAAATAGAACCCCTCAGAGAGTTCTAGAAATGTTATGGATTATATAAAAATGGACAAAGCTATATCCACCACGCATTGGCTGGTATAATAAATAATGGGGGAAAAAAAGAGCTCATCAAGCCTTTAACATTGTAAGAAATAGCCTGTTTTAACCGTATGGTCAGGAGTCAGTGTATAGGACACAGCAAAACTCAGATATAGAAAACAAATATTTATTACACTTAACAAAAATACACTGCTCAAAAAAATGAAAGGAACACTAAAATAACACATCTTAGATCTGAATGAATGAAATATTCTTATTAAATACTTTTTTCTTTACGTAGTTGAATGTGCTGACAACAACATCACACATAAATTATCAATGGAAATCAAATGTATCAACCCATGGAGGTCTGGATTTGGAGTCACACTCAAAATTAAAGTGGAAAACCACACTACAGGCTGATCCAACTTTGATGTAATGTCCTTAAACAAGTAAGTCAAAATGAGGCTCAGTAGTGTGTGTGGCCTCCACGTGCCTGTATGACCTCCCTACAATGCCTGGGCATGCTCCTGATGAGGTGGCGGATGGTCTCCTGAGGGATCTCCTCCCAGACCTGGACTAAAGCAGTGGCATTGGTGGATGGAGCGAGACATGATGTCCCAGGTGTGCTCAATTGAATTCAGGTCTGGGGAACGGGCGGGCCAGTCTATAGCATCAATGCCTTCCTCTTGCAGGAACTGCTGCCACATGAGGTCTAGCATTGTCTTGCATTAGGAGGAACCCAGGGCTAACCGCACCAGCATATGGTCTCACAAGGGGTCTGAGGATCTCATCTCGGTACCTAATGGCAGTCAGGCTACCTCTGGCCAGCACATGGAGGGCTGTGCGGCCCCCCCAAAGAAATGCCACTCCACACCATGACTGACCCACCGCCAAACCGGTCATGCTGGAGGTTGTTGCAGGCACCAGAACTTTCTCCACGGCGTCTCCAGATTGTCACATGTGCTCAGTGTGAACCTGCTTTCATCTGTGCAGAGCACAGGGCGCCAGTGGCGAATTTGCCAATCTTGGTGTTCTCTGACAAATGCCAAACGATCTGCACGGTGTTGGGCTGTAAGCACAACCCCACCTGTAGATGTCGGGCCCTCATACCACCCTCATGGAGTCTGTTTCTGACCGTTTGAGCAGACACATGCACATTTGTGGCCTGCTGGAGGTCATTTTGCAGGACTCTGGCAGTGCTCCTCCTGCTCCTCCTTGCACAAAGGCGGAGGTAGCGGTCCTGCTGCTGGGTTGTCCTCCTACGGCCTCCTCCACGTCTCCTGATGTACTGGCCTGTCTCCTGGTAGCGCCTCCATTCTCTGGACACTACGCTGACAGACACAGCAAACCTTCTTGCCACAGCTCGCATGTTCCATCCTGGATGAGCTGCACTACCTGAGCCACTTGTGTGGGTTGTAGACGCCGTCTCATGCTACCACTAGAGTGAAAGCACCGCCAGCATTCAAAAGTGACCAAAACATCAGCCAGGAAGCGAGAAGTGGTCTTAGGTCACCACCTGCAGAACCACTCCTTTATTTGGGGGGGGGGGGGGGGGGGCTTGCTAATTTCCTATAATTTCCACCTGTTGTCTATTCCATTTGCACACCAGCGTGTGAAATGTATTGTCAATCAGTGTTTCTTCCTAAGTGGACAGTTTGATTTCACAGAAGTGTGATTGACTTGGAGTTACATTGTGTTGTTTAAGTGTTCCCTATATTTTTTTGAGCATGGTATAAAGGCAACGTGCAACAATTTCAGAGATTTTACTGAGTTACTGTTCATGTAAGGAAATCAGTCAATTGAAATAAATATGGATTCTGTTGGGCACAGGTACACTACATGACCAAAAGTATGTGGACACCTGCTCGTTGAACATCTCATTCCAAAATCATGGCCCTTAATATGGAGTTGGTCCCTGCTTTGCTGCTATAACAACCTCCACACTTCTGGGAAAGCTTTTCACTAGATGTTGCAACATTGTTGCGGTGACTTGCTTGCATTCAGCCACAAGAGCATTAGTGAGGTTGGGCACTGATGTTGGGAGATTCATCCCTAAAAGTGTTCGATGGGGTTGAGGTATGGGCTCTGTGTAGGCCAGCCAAGTTCTTCCACACCGATCAACAAAACTTTTCTGTATGGACCTCGGTTTGTGCATGAGGACATTGTCAGGCTGAAAAAGGAAAGGGGCACAGAATTGTTGAGAATGTCATTGCATGCTGTAGTGTTAAGATTTCCCTTCACTGGAACTAAGAGGCCTTGCCCGAACCACGAAAAACAGCCCCAGACCATTATTCCTTCTTCACCAAACTTCACAGTTGGCACTAAGCATTCAGGCAGGTAGAGTTCTCCTGGCATCTGCCTACATTTATTTTGCAACGCTCAAGCACTCGACCCGGGCGGCGTGTGTGCGCTGCTCGGCCATGGGAACCCATTTCACGAAGTTCCCGATGAACAGTTATTATGCTTCCAGAGGCAGGTCGGAACTCTGTTGTGAACGTTGCAACTGAGGACAGACTATTTTTACAAGCTTCAGCACTCGGCAGTCCTGTTCTGTGAACTTGTGTGGCCTACCACTTCGCGGCTGAGCAGTTGTTGCTCCGAGACATTTCCACTTCACAATAACAGCACTTAGTTGACAGGGGCAGCTCTAGCAGGGCAGCAATTTGATAAACTGACTTGTTGGAAAGGTGGCATCCTATGACGGTGTCACGTTGAAAGTCAGAGCTTTTCAGAGAGGCCATTCAAAATCAAAATCAGTCACCTACATAGCAGATGTTATTGTGGGTGTAGTGAAATGCTTGCTCCAACAGTGCAGTACTATTAAAAAAATTCACAACAATACACACATTATAAAGTAAAAGAATGGAATTAAGAAAAATATATACATTTTAGGACGAGCAATGTCGGAGTGGCATTGACTAAAATATAGTAGAATAGAATACAGTATACACATTAAATGAGTAAAGCAGCATGTTAACATTATTAGAGTAAACAGTGATCCCATGTCTATGTACAGTGGGGCAAAAAAGTATTTAGTCAGCCACCAATTGTGCAAGTTCTCCCACTTAGAAGATGAGAGAGGCCTGTAATTTTCATCATATCTACACTTCAACTATGACAGACAAAATGAGAAAAAAAATCCAGAAAATCACATTGTAGGATTTTTAATGAATTTATTTGCAAATTATGGTGGAAAATGGTCAATAACAAAAGTCTCAATACTTTGTTATATACCCTTTGTTGGCAATGACAGACGTCAAACAAGTCTTCACAAGGTTTTCACACACTGTTGCTGGTATTTTGGCCCATTCCTCCATGCAGATCTCCTCTAGAGCAGTGATGTTTTGGGGCTGTTGCTGGGCAACACGGACTTTCAACTCCCTCCAAAGATTTTCTATGGGGTTGAGATCTGGAGACTGGCTAGGCCACTCCAGGACCTTGAAATGCTTCTTACGAAGCCACTCCTTCGTTGCCCGGGCGGTGTGTTTGGGATCATTGTCATGCTGAAAGACCCAGCCACTTCAATGCCGTTGCTGATGGAAGGAGGTTTTCACTCAAAATCTCACGATACATGGCCCCATTCATTCTTTCCTTTACACGGATCAGTCGTCCTGGTCCCTTTGCAGAAAACAGCCCCAAAGCATGATGTTTCCACCCCCATGCTTCACAGTATGGTGTTCTTTGGATGCAACTCAGCATCTTTGTCCTCCAAACAAGACGAGTTGAGTTTTTGCCAAAAAGTTATATTTTGGTTTCATCTGACCATATGACATTCTCCCAATCTTCTTCTGGATCATCCAAATGCTCTCTAGCAAACTTCAGACGGGCCTGAGCATGTACTGGCTTAAGCAGGGGGACACGTCTGGCACTGCAGGATTTGAGTCACTGGCGGCGTAGTGTGTTACTGATGGTAGGCTTTGTTACTTTGGTCCCAGCTCTCTGCAGGTCATTCACTAGGTCCCCCCGTGTGGTTCTGGGATTTTTGCTCACCGTTCTTGTGATCATTTTGACCCCACAGGGTGAGATCTTGCGTGGAGCCCCGGATCGAGGGAGATTAGTGGTCTTGTATGTCTTCCATTTCCAAATAATTGCTCCCACAGTTGATTTCTTCAAACCAAGCTGCTTACCTATTGCAGATTCAGTCTTCCCAGCATGGTGCAGGTCTACAATTTTGTTTCTGGTGTCCTTTGACAGCTCTTTGGTCTTGGCCATAGTGGAGTTTGGAGTGTGGCTGTTTGAGGTTGTGGACAGGTGTCTTTTATACTGATAACAAGTTCAAAACAGGTGCCATTAATACAGGTAACGAGTGGAGGACAGAGGAGCCTCTTAAAGAAGAAGTTACAGGTCTGTGAGAGCCAGAAATCTTGCTTGTTTGTAGGTGACCAAATACTTATTTTCCACCATAATTTGCAAATAAATTCATTAAAAATCCAATCTGATTTTCTGGATTTTGAAGTGTTGAAGTGTACATATGAAAATTACAGGCCTCTCTCATCTTTTAAGTGGGAGAACTTGCACAATTGGTGGCTGACTAAATACTTTTTTGCCCCACTGTATGTAGGGCAGCATTCTCTAAGGTGCAGGGTTGAGTAACCGGGTGGTAGTCTGTTAGTGATGGCTATTTAATAGTCTGATGGCCTTGAGATAGCTTCTATTTTTTTGTGTCTTGGTCCCAGATTTGACGTTGCCTTCTGGATGGTAGCAGGGTGAACAGGCCGTGGCTCGGGTGGTTGATGTCCTTGTTTATATTTATGGCCTTCCTGTGACATCGGGTGCTGTAGATGTCCTGGGAGTGCAGGCAGTGTGCCCCCAGTGATGCGTTGGGCAGACCGCACCACCCTCTGGAGAGCCCCTGCGGTTGCGGGCGGTGCAGTTGCCGTACCAGGTGGTGAAACAGTCCGACAGAATGCTTTCAATTGTGCATCTGTAAAAGTTTGTGAGGGTCGCACTCCATTCTACTGCCAATGTTTGTCTATGGAGATTGCATGGCTGTGCTGTGTGCACAATTGTATACACCTGTCAGTAACGGGTGTGGCTGAAATAGGGGTGTATACATATTTGTATATATATTGTACTGTATATATTAAAAAAGTAGGGGCGTGGATCAGAAAACAAGTCAGTCTCTGTGACCACCATTTGCCTCATGCAGCGCGACATCTCATTTACTTAGAGTTGATCAGGCTGTTGATTGTGGAGTGTTGTCACACTTCAATGGCTGTGCGAAGTTGCTGGATATTGGCGGAACTGGAACACGCTGTTGTATATTCCAATCATGAGCATCCCAAACACGCTCAATGGGTGACATGTCTGGTGAGTATGCAGGCCATGGAGGAACAGACATTTTCAGCTTTCATGAATTATGTACAAATGAGGCGATGGCGGCGGATGAATGGCACAACAAGTGGGCCTCAGGATCGCTGTGAATTCGAATTGCCATGGATAAAATGAAATGTTAGTTGTCTGTAGCTTGTGCCTGCCCATACCATAACCCCACCATGGAGATCTCTGTACACAACATTGACATCAGCAAACCACTTGCCCACACGACACCATACACTTAGTCTGAGGTTGTGAGGCCGGTTGGACATACTGCCAAATTCTATCAAACGACTTGAGGTAGCTTATGGTAAAGAAATTAACATTAAACTATCTGACAACAGCTCTGGTGGCCATTCCTGCAGTCGGCATGCCAATTACACTCTCCCTCAACTTGAGACATCTGTGGCATTGTGTTTGGTGACAAAACTGCACATTTTAGAGTGGCCTTTTATTGTCCCCAGCACAAGATGCACCTGTGTAATGATCACGCTTTTAATCAGCTTCTTGATATGTCACACCTGTCAGGTAGATGGGTTATCTTGGCAAGAGAAATACTCACTAACAGGATTGTAAACTAATTTGTCCACAACATTTTAGAGAAGTTAGCTTTGTGCGTATAAAACTTTTCTGGGAGTTTCTTTTCAGCTCATGAAACATGTGACCAACATTTTACATGTTGCTTTTATATTCAGTGTAAATACACAATTTCATAAAACAGCGTGCATGAAATGCTTGGCGACCTACTAAATTCCTGCAGTCTCTGTAATCCAGTCAGAAATGCCGCAATGACCCAAAGGTGTTGTCAGGGACAGACAATAACGCACTAAAAAGTTACACACACACGTGAGATTTACGTTTAAGGAGAACTTAACATCCAAGATTCTATTACTACTTCACTGCAAACCAGGCCTAGCCCAATTGTAGCACCTGTGATCTATTACTACTTCACTGCAAACCGGGCCTAGCCCAATTGTAGTATCTGTGATCTACATCTGTTTATATTAGTTACTATGCTGTTACTAAGCAGTAATATATTACGGCAGTGTTACATTACTACACCTAATAGGAAATGCACATGCGCACAATTGTGCAGGGGCTGTAGAGCAGAGAGGTTTTGACTAAACTAAACTCCTGTCTCCTGCCTGGTCATTTCTCCACAACACAAATATTACAGTGACGACGAGGTGATTAAGCTTCTTAAACGGACATTGCTTGAAGGGAAGAATGTTGCGTTAGTAATGAAACTCAAAAATAATTATGTAAATCGGCAGTTATCTTCTTCTTTTTTCGCCAGTCGTGAAGGCTAAGCACGGCTAGCAGGTACAGTGTTCAGGAGCTGCCAAGTAGCAAGCTTATTGGAGTCCAGAATAGCGACACTGCCCTCTGGTGGTTAAATAAAACTATCACTGAACCCATTGATATTAGGCAATCTTAAGTGGAGAAATATTGTTTTAAAAAAAGGAAGAAACGTTGCAGTGAATGATGTAATTGCAGAAACCTCTGAAATGAAGAAAGTGAAGAATTAGATGACAATTCAGAAAATTAAGGAATACAAGTAATGAGGAAACTGAACAATCAACTGTGAAAATGGCAACCATTGGTCGAGTACCAGAGTTTGAGGCTACAAAAGAGGATTTTGATTCCTATTTAGAGCGTTGGCTGGCTGCAAATGAAATCAACAATGAAAAGAAAGCAGAAATATTTCTCAGTATTTTGGGTCCAACTGAGTATGGATTGCTGAAAGGTCTCATTGAACCAATAAAAGCAGTGGAGTTGACCTATGACAAACTATTTCAAGGTATTTCAAGCCAATTCTGATTGCAGAACGTTTCAGATTCAAGGGGAAACCGTGGCTGATGTCATGTCTTTGGCTATGCCGGATTAAGTGATATGACATGCAATTATATAAAATAACTTCTCCGTAATTAATATTACCTGATTGAGCTAATCATGTAAATGTAATTAACTAGAGAGTCGGGCACCACAAAATAATATTTTATAGAGCTGTTATCTTCCGAATAAACTCTTAAAGACCTAGTAATATTTTACATCAATAGCAGTCAATATTAATCGTCATCTTAATTCAGTCTCATCTGAAAGTTGTAAATTCTTAGTTGTCTGCACGAACCCTGGCTAACAAGTTGAATCAGCTATACAAAATTGGGTTTAAATATTTATTTACTAAATACCTAACTAGAATTACACAAATACCTCACACAGAATTACACATACACATCATAACTTTTTTTTCCTTCTTTTTTTTGGAGGGTGGATCAGCTTAATATTGCAGAAAGAATGTTGCTTCCAATGTAATTGTCTGCATCATTTCCAATCCCCCATATTTTTTTGGTAAATATATATATCCATACACATATGCATATATATATACACACATACCTATATAGACATATTTTTTTTAAGAATATACCTTTATTATTATTCCCCGCAAACCCTTCCGCCGATCCCCCAATTGGAGTAAACTAATAAACACTTCTGCTTCTACCTTCAATCCATACATCTTATACACACTCTACATACACAGTCTACTTTACAATAGTTCTCTTGTTTGTTCTTAGTCCTTAGTCCTCTATTTCTGATGTCCATCCAGTTTGATTTCTATTTGTAACTATGCTATTTCACAAAAGCTCCGAACCTATATACATTCTACAGATCCCTTATGCCCTACATTGTTTATCTTATTAGTCCCACCCTTCCGCTTCACTCAACCCCTTCCATCTGTATCTCAACATCATCCATTTCGGATTTCTATTTGCCATATATTTTTCAACTGTGCTGTGATGCTTCACAAAATAATTGAACCTTCCTATTCTCATAGCTTCTACAGATTGTAAATTAAAAATAAACATTTTTGCTAAAATAATTATATTATTGATTGATTGACTATGGCTTTTCAAATCACCCAGTATTGCTATCTGTAGAGTTAGTTCTAGGCAAATGTTGCAATTCTTCAGCCATTCCTGAGCTACATATGGACAATACCTAAATAAATGATCTAATGACTCTGCCTCCTAACAGCAGAATCTTCAGAGCTGGGAAGATTGTATCCCCCATATATACAACATTCTATTAGTTGCAAGAATTTTGTATAGTCATTTATATTGAAAATTTTGAAGTTTTGAATCCGGCGTTGTTTTGTGTATCAATTCATAAACCATGTGCCATGGAATAGGTACATCGAAAATCTCTTCCCAACTATTTTGCAATTTATATGGCACAGCCGTCAGTTTTTTGGTCCAAAATGAAATTGGTATATGTTTTTATTTATCACACTTTTCTTTAACCATTTATGTTCTTTAATACAGGGCCGACATACAAGTTCCTTACTTTTTTCCCCTTCTACTTGCCTCTTCCATTTTTGTGGTAATGCTGCAATTAATTGGTTGTAATTTTGGGTAGAGCAGACATTTCCATATGTCTGTATTAGCTGTATGTGTGACATAACTCCACCAGTCCTATTTATGATATCATTCACTAAATTTATACCTTTTAAAAAAAAATATTCGATATAGTTTTTTTTATCAATTAGTATATTTGAATTTAACCACAATATTTGTTGTACTATTTGTTCCGTACTTTCAGGTGGATTAAACTGAAATTGCAACCAACTTTCTAAGGCTTGTTTAAAAAAAGAAAGATATTTTGGAGATTATTTCCTTTTCAAACAACCGAAAGTGAGCAGGTGTAATCTGAATAAAGGGGAAAAGGCCCTTCCTGAATATAGGATGAGACAATTGACTAGAGCACCAGTTTGGATTTAAGTATAACTTTTGTATGACTGATGCCTTTAGTGAGAGGTCTAATGCTTTAATATTTAATCATTTCTGCCCACCAAATTCATATTCGTTATATAAATAGTGTAACGGTTTTCTTGAATTGAAGGAGAGGCGGACCAAAGCGCAGCGTGGTTATTTTGATTCATGTTTAATAAAGGACTTCACATGAACAAACTAACAAAAAACAAGAACCGTGAAAACCCAAAACAATCCTATCTGGTGCAAACACAGAGACAGGAACAATCACCCACAAAACCCACCACCAAACAGGCTACCTAAATATGGTTCCCAATCAGAGACAATGACTAACACCTGCCTCTGATTGAGAACCATATCAGGCCAAACATATAAATAGACAAACTAGACATGTAACATAGAATGCCCACTCAGATCACACCCTGACCAAACAAAACATAGAAACATACAAAGCAAACTATGGTCAGGGGTTGACCAATAGGCCCTTTTAATTTTATCTGGTTTGCCATTCCAAATAAAATTGAATATTTTTTGTTCATATAATTTTAAAAGTAGGTCACTAGGTGTAGGCAAAACCATAAGCAAATAGGTAATCTGTGATATAACTAAGGAGTTAATCAGGGTGATTTTTCCACAAATAGACAGGTATTTTCCTTTCCATGATAGCAAGATCTTATCTATTTTTGCTAACTTTCTATGAAAATTTATTGGAGGGAGATCATTTCTTTCCTTTGGGATTTGTATATCGAGCATGTCTACATCTCCGTCAGACCATTTAATTGGTAAACTACATGGTAATGTAAAATGTGCATTTTTTTGTGATCCAATACGTAATATGGTACATTTATCATAATTTGGTTTAATCCAGTGAGGATAGCAAAAGTATCTAGATCCTCTAAGAGGCCGTGGAGAGACTCCAATTGTGGTTTTAAAAGAAAACATGAATCATCAGCGTACAATGACACCTTAGTTTGTAGGCCACGGATTTCTAATCCCTTAATATTATTGTTTGATCTAATCTTTGCAGCTAACATTTTGATGGCAATAATAAACAGATATGCCGATAGTGGACAACCTTGTTTAACCCCTCTAGATAGTTTAAAACTTTCTGAGATGTAGCCATTATTTATTATTTTACACCTAGGGTTACTGTACATAACCTTAACCCATTTTATAAGAGATTCCCCAAAATTGAAATATTCTAGGCATTTATATATAAACTCCAGTTGTACTTTATCA